>NC_057813.1:712925163-713244325 GCF_018294505.1 Triticum aestivum | reverse complement strand
ATTTGTACAGAGTGTGTATAGCGCATGTATATAGGATCTGAACCGAACTGCCCGGGCCTGCGTGCCCACGTCTCGGGCATATATATGTAAGCACTGATGTATTGTTTCAATCAGATCAATAGAGCAAGTTCATTCTCCAACTGAGCACGCTAGTAAGCAGTCCATCATAGTACGTCCCCAGCCAAGTCCACCATAATACGTCGCCAGCCAAGTCCTTTGCACGTGGGATAGTTTTAGACGTTTCTATTGTGTACGTGATTTTTTTGAGTGATACATGATATAGTTTTTTTTTCTTGCATGGATACGTGATATATTTTTAGGTGTGTATGTTGCTTGTAGGTCTCCTTCTCTTATACGTTTTCATATCCTATACGTGATTGTACTTTGAACCTTCCCATCATAATAGAAGTATTCTTCTCCTATTAGATGTTCCAAACTGGTACGTCTCCTTGTCCTAATTTTTTTTGACCTACTCTTGCTTTGCACCTTTCCATCCGCATGTACGTGAGCTTTCAAAAATTAGACATGCACGTGACAACTCCTATGTTCCAAAAAGGCACGTACACAATATTTTTACGTAACGTTTACATCGTTAAATCTTAACCGTTAATCTCAAAAATTAATGGTTGATATAATTTAATATATGTGGATCAATGTGGTGTCTTATTTGTCTTCTGTCTTAATAATCATATATATTAGAAGATAGATAGATAGATAGATGTGTGGTAACCAACCAACGATACCGAATTATATGCCTCCGTCACGTTACATGGTCAACTTAGGTCCCATTGCCTTCTTGCCATCTCTGGACACTTCTTTGCCCTTCGAAAAGGAGGCAATGCAGGAGGCGAGAAGTGGCAGACACAACGAGGAGGTGATCGCCAACGATCATCGGAGATGCGTCGTGTCAAATCTCTTCTTTCCCCCACGTACCTCTTGATTCCCTTGTTTATATGCCGTGGATGATCAAAGTTGCCGCAGTTTGCGAAAGCCTAACTCTAGACACACGTACAAGTGGGTGGGGAATGTGCCGGAGTGATGCGTCCTCACAGTTTATGTTAAATATATGAGCAAATTACTACGAGTTTTAATTCGAATAAACAGAAGATAAATCATGACAATGCTAGCAGAGATTAAACTAATCATGCGAACTAGTATCGTACATGAACATATCACATCTAGGGCATATACTAGAAACATGAATTTCACCACGATCTCGAATAGGAAGGATCGAATCAGATACGGTGCAGCGGGAGCAGCACCGCCGGCATTGATGTTGTCGGCCATATCATTGAGGATGAGGTTGCCGAGGTCGGGAAAGAAGTCGTCGTTGACGAAGTCGTCACTGCTAGCAGTCGCGCGAGTGCGCTCCCCAAAAACCTGATCGCCCCTCTCCCATACAGGATCACGAGAGGTGGGGTTCCGGAGGCCTGCTGTCCCTTCCCGCGGTGCATGCCGGAAGGAGGGATGGAGAAGACTTTCATGGCGGCACAATGATCTGGAACGGTGGTGCGAAACCATACGAAGTGGCGGCGGCTAGGGTAGACGTCTGCCTGACTATATAGTGCGGGGCGGGTAGGTCGTGGGTGTAAACTCCACGTCCGAGTCATGCTCCAAAAGAAGCAGAAATGGTTCAGTAATTAACGTGTCCATTAATTTTTTCCGAGCAACAAATATATAGACAACGTGCATAGATCTCTCCTCGGCTCGGCTCAATCCCGCGGAGCGGTGCGGCGCGGCGCATCATGACGAGGCGAGGCGTGGCGTGGCGAGGCGAGCGAGGAGGAGGAACGCGCGTGTAGGTCTCCTCTTCTCATGCTCATAAAAGTGGTAGAAGAGCTCACCTTATAAAGAGGTGCAACCCTCACTCAACTTTCATGGTGGGACTAAACTTTAGTCTCACTCACTCCACTCACATGTGTGCATGAATGGGCCAAGAGAATTTCAGAATTTTAGTTGGGCTTTGGTCCAAAGGCCTACTAGCAAAATTCCAACAATCCCCCACAAAGTCTCATTCGCACATCTCATCATTTAGTTCCAAAACATTGTTTATATACCCGTTCTCAGTGGAGACAGTAAAGTTGAAGTTCTACTCAGAGATTTATGCTACACTAGATCACAACTTGAATAGTGGACTATGCCTTGAACTACAAGTTTTCTGCGAGACTAGTTTCACACAAATTCTTAACCGATACTGGGCTGCCGCAAGGCTTCCCCGCGAGTGGAGCATATACGTCCTACTCCAGGGCCTTTCGTGAATTTATTAGAGAACACCCAATTCTCACAAACTGCGACGTTAACAGTCAAATTCATATAGGTGTGTTCCTCAGGAGATGCTCTGCTGGACAACATCTCTGCTTATCCGAATAAGCCACTTGGAACACATTAAGATAAGTATCAACCTACCATGTAGATTAGGGGAGTGCATCTTCACGGAGTGGGATAATTAATATAGGGATACTCTCCTCTCAGCTGCCTAACAACTTGTCTCACATAGAGTGGGTTACCGCTATAGACAACTCATGCGGTCGGTCTCAGACCCACCTCCATCGATGCATTATCTATCACATTATGTGATAGATCCTTTGTGAAGGGATCTGCCAAGTTTTTCAACAATTAGATATAATCCAACGTAAAAACTCCGTAGTTCCTCAATTTTCTAACAGATTTTAGTCTCCTCTTCACATGCCTGAAGGACTTCTTATTCTCCTTAGAACTGTTTATCTTGACGATCATAGTTTGATTATCACAATTCATTAGGATAGGGGGTATTGGTTTTTCAACCATAGGTAAGTCCATCAATAGCTCATGAAGCCACTCTGCTTCAACAATGGCAGTGTCTAATGTTGTGAGTTCTGCTTCCATAGTTGACCTTGTTAAGATGGTCTGCTTGCAACTTCCAACGAAAAGCGCCACCACCAAGTGTAAAAACATAACCACTTGTGGCCTTAATCACATCAGCATGAGATATCCAGTTCGAGTCACTATAATCCTCCAGTACCCTTGGATACCTGGTGTAGTGAATCCTATAGCTCGCAGTGCCTTTCAAGTAGCGCATAACTCTCTCAAGTGCACGCCAATGATCATCTCCCGGTCTTGACAAAAACCGACTCAGCTTGCTCACAGCAAAATAGTTGTCAGGCCTCGTGGTACTTGCCAAATACACAAGCGAGCCAATAATGTGAAAATATCTCAATTGATCTCTAGCAATTCGTCGACTCTTTCGAAGCAACACACTAGCATCATATGAAGTTGGAGAAGGTGTGCAGTCGCTATACCCAAAATGACTCAAGATCTTTTCCACATAGTGAGACTGAAGCAGTGTGATCCCACCATTCTCATCTCTCAACAGCTTGATTTCAAGATAATATTAGCTACTCCTAGATCCTTCATCTCAAAACAACGAGATAAGAAATCCTTAACCTCCTTGATTAGATCAAGTTTGGTTCCAAAGATCAGTATGTCATCGACATACAGACAGAGAATAACTACTTCGCCCCCACCATGGCGATAGTACACACACTTGTCACCATTGTTTACTACAAAGCCGACAGCAGTTAATGTTCTTTCGAACTTCTCATGCCACTCCTTAGGAGCTTGTTTAAGGCCATATAAAGAGTTTAATAACTTGCACACCGTTCTTCCCGACCTGGTACTACAAAACCATCTGGTTGATCCATGTAAATTTCCTCCTTCAGCTCTCCATTGAGGAAAGCCGTCTTAACGTCCATTTGATGAACGATAAGATCATGTGAGGCAACCAGTGATAGTAGCACCCGAATTGTGGTCAGTCTAGCCACAGATGAGTAAGTATCAAAGAAGTCTTCACCTTCTTTCTGGGTATAACCCTTAGCCACAAGCCGTGCCTTGTACTTTTCAATCGTACCATCAGGTCTAAGCTTCTTCTTGAACACCCACTTACATCCTACAGGTTTGCACCCATAAGGACGGTCAATGATTTTCTCAGGTTCCGTTAGCTAAGATGGAGTCCATCTCGCTATGAACAGCTTCCTTCCAGTAGTCAGCATCAGGAGATGCATAGGCTTCTGAAATAGTCCTGGGTGTGTCATCCACAAGGTACACAATGAAATCATCACCAAAGGACTTTGCAGTCCTCTGTCTCTTATTCCTTACAGGAGTTTCATTGTCACCCTCAACATGATTCTCAACGTGTTCCATCGCAATGGTGGGTTCAGGAATTACAGCGAATTCCTCACTAGATGAAGTAGGTATCTCCTGATTTGATGAACTCGACATATCATTGATAGGAAATATGTCCTCAAAGAAAGTGGCATCATTAGACTCCATAATCGTACCAACATGCATGTCAGATACCTCAGATTTTATTATCAAGAATCTATAGCCAATGCTAAGAAAAGCATAGCCCAGAAGAACACAATCCACGATTTTTGGTCCCAGCTTTCACTTCTTGGGAATTGGTATATTGACTTTCGCCAAACAACCCTAAGAATGTAGGTAAGATAGTTTCAACCTCTTCATTTCCCATTCCTCAAATTGAGTCATGGTATTATGCTTTGTGGGAACTCGGTTTAGGACATGACTTGCAGTCATCAGCGCCCCCCCCCCACCACCATTCCTTGGAAAGACCCGATGTGTCTAACATGGCATTAACCAAATCAGTTGGAGTTCGATTCTTTCTTTCCGCCACCTCATTAGACTGAGGTAAGTAGGGAGGCATCCTCTCATGGATTATACCATGTTCCTCACAAAACAAATCAAATTCATTGGAAAAATACTCTCCACCACGATCGGACCTTAGCCGTTTAATTTTCCGGTCAAGTTGGTTCTCCGCTTCAGCTTTGTAGTTTTTGAAGAAAGTTAAAGCCTCATCTTTTGATTTCAGAAGACACACATAACAATATCTAGTGGGGTCGTCAATCAACATCATGAAATATCTCTTTCCACCTTTTATCAACACGCCATTCATCTCACAAATATCAGAATGTATAAGCTCTAGTGGTGCTAAGTCTCTTGCCTCTGCAGTCTTATGGGACTTGCAAGGTTGCTTAGCTTGCACACAAACTTGGCACTTGGAGCCTTTGACAATAGAGATTTTTGGAATTAAATTCATGTCATGCAACCAAAGTTAATATGACAAAGTGGTGAATGCCAAATATACTCATTATTGTGGCAAACATTACTAATAACTTTAGTGCAAATATCTGACAAAGATAGGCGGAACAAGCCTCCGCTCTCATAGCCTTTTCCAATAAATTGTCCATACTTATAAATTACAACTTTATTGGACTCGAAAACCAACTTAAAACCATATCGACATAATCAGGAACCGCTAACGAGATTTTTATTGATGGATGACACATGATGAACGTTCTTTAGACGCACGGTCTTCCCCGAATTAAACTTCAGATCGACCGTTCCGACACCTCGAATGATGGCATGTGACCCATTCCCCATCAACACGGGAGAAGTCCCTGTGACCTGGTAAGAAGAAAACATAGGGTCGTCAGCACAAACATGTACATTGGCACCGGTGTCAATTAACCAATCAGGAGATTGAAATGCTGAAAGGATGGTAGGAAGAATACCGTACCCAGATTCCTTCATATTAGTATCACCGATGACAACATTAGCAGACTTGCCGCTCTTCTCATGTTCGCACTCCTCAAAGCGGTTAGGACACTTCGGAGCCCAGTGATTAGGATCACCGCGGACATGGTAAAGTCCCTTCCCCTTCTTATGAGAATTCTTCTTGAAGTTGGTAGAATGTGACGGCTTGTTCTTCATGTCAAACTTGCCTTTGCCCTGAGTTTTGTTCTTGTTGTTTTTGAACTTATTGGGTTGGAAGTTCTTCTTCTGTACCATGTGGGCACTAGAAGCTCCCTCGGCAACTTGAGCACGTGTGTCCTTTGCTCTCGCCTTCTCTTCAACATCAAGAGTACCAATGAGATCCGCAACGGAAAACTCCTGTCTCTTGTGTTTCAGGGAAGTAGCAAAATTGTTCCACGAAGGTGGAAGCTTGGCCATGATGCCTCCGACAACAAATTTGTCCGGCAACACACACTTGAAGTACTCAAGTTCCTTTGCGAGCGACTGTATCTCATGAGCCTGCTGTACAACAGAGCGCTCATCAGTTATCTTGTAGTCATAGAATTGTTCCATGACATACAACTCGCTGCCGGCGTCCGAGGCCCCAAACTTGGCCTCGAGCACAGCCCACATGTCCTTGCCGTTGTCAAACGACATATACAAATCCACAATAGAATCATCAAGAACACTCAGAAGGGCTCCTTTAAAGAGGGTATCGATCTTCTCAAAAGCTTCCTCTTGTGCAGGATTAAGATCGCCCTCAGGCTTGCCCTTAGTGGCGTCATAGCAGCACATGGTCTGAAACCAGTAGACTGCTCTTGTGCGCCCCCTTAGAAGCAGGCGGCTTCAGATGCGCAGCAAAACCACTCGGAGAAATTGCCTATAATCAGGTTTAGATAAATCATGACAGTGCTAGCAGAGATAAAACTAATCATGCGAACTAGCATAGTAGATGAACAAATCACATCTAGGGCACATACTATAAACATGAATTTTACCACGTGCTCCAACAGGAAGGATAGAATCACATACGGTGCAGCGGGAGCAGCACCGCCGTTGTTGATGTTGTCGGCCATGTCGTTGAGGACGATGTTGCTGAGGTCGGGGAAGTCGTCGCTGGCGAAGTCGTCGCTGCCAGCAGTCGCGTGAGTGCGCTCCCCAAAAACCTGATCGCCCCTCTCCCGTACAGGATCACGACAGGCGGGGTTCCGGAGGCCTGCTGTCCCTTTTTGCAGTGCACGCCGGAAGGAGGGATGGAGAAGACTTGCGTGGCGGCGCAATGATCTGGAATGGTGGTGTGAAACCATACGAAGTGGCGGCGGCTAGGGTAGACGTCTGCCTGACTATATAGTGCGGGCCGGGTAGGTCGCGGGTGTGTAAACCCCACGTCCGAGTCGCGCTCCAAAAGAATCAGAAACGAGACAACATGCATAGCTCTGTCCTCAGCTCGGCTCAATCCCGCAACCTGCGGCGCGGCGCGGCGAGCAAGGAGGAGGAGCGCGCGTGTAGGTCTCCTCTTCTCATGCTCGTACAAGTGGTAGAAGAGCTCACCTTATAAAGAGGTGCAACTCTCACTCAACTTCCGTGGTGGGACTAAACTTTAATCCCACTCACTCCACTCATATGTGTGCATGAATGGGCCAAGAGAATTTCAGAATTTTAGTTGGGCTTTGGGCCAAAGGCCTACTAGCAAAATTCCAACAGTTTAGTCGAGTGGCTCATTAAGAGGGTGTTATATATCTTTGCTCAATTTTATCTTGAGATGATGGAGGTAGATTGTGCTTAGAGGTGGTCAACCTCTAGGCGTCATGTCAGAATTCTCATTCAATTGCAGCACCTATTCTGCAAGAATTAGGGGGAAGATCCTTTAACTTGCCTTCGTTCTTGATAAAACATGTAATGAGGTCTTTGCTTTTTTTTGTGCTCATCTTTGTGGTAAACTTGCTTGAAAGCCGGGCGTGACAGAGTGCTGGCTGTCTGAGATCCCACGCCATAGTTGAAAAGCTTGCGAGCTGATTGTAATAGAAGTATAGAACTATGATTCATCAACAAAATTCCTGATTAGATGAAAAAAAGTTGTCGCGTGGAGCCCAACAAAGCAGGTGGGAGATGCCCAAGATAAACTACTAGACAATTTTTTTCTAAATGGTATAACAGGGATGAAAACATAGGGCACATCTAGATGTTCCTTAATTATTGTACATCTAATTGGCTCAATCAGACTAGAAAAGAAAAGAAAAAGGCAAAAAAAAAATCTCTCCACGAATCTCTACGTAAATTCAACAATATAGGACTTGTTAAAGGAAAACTGAAAATTACTTCTAGGATTTGAGCCATGACTGATTAAAGACATGTAAGATAGAGATGGTTCTGTTATTGTTCCGGGCGCGGATCGGTCAGAATGACGGTCAAGCGCTTCCGTTGCACGGCCGGAGTCTGCTCCACCTGATCGGGCCCCATCTTGATCCTTTTCCCAAGCGTTCTCGCGGTGACAGAGAGAAGTGATTCAGGACCATGGTTCAGCGAACTTATGGTCTACGCCGTACGATTTAACATCTTACTACATGTGGATCTGTGACATGCATACCAATTATAATTTTTAATCAACCATGCATAGATCCTTAAGAATAGACATGCATGCCAACTGCATTTTTTAATCAACCATGCATGAATTCTCATGAATAGTGTCTAAAAATCAATGGTCGAGCGTAGGTTCTGCTGAACCATGGTTCCCTACAACATTTTCGGACGGTGACAACCGGCGGCACCTTTCCCTTGGCCGTCTTGGTGGTCTCCGGCCAACACCGCCGGCACACAACATGCACGGGAGTGTCTCTCTCCAAGGCGCCGTCATAGTCCGCGAGCGCACGGCCATCGTCCAGCTCCTTGCCACGGACGTAGAACCTCTGGCACTCCGTGGGGACCCCCTCGGCCTCCTCCAGGCGCTCCTTGATCCTGCCCACCGTGTCGGTAACCTCAATGTACAGCCTGACCATCCTACTATGGTAGGCGAAGCGGGGGGTGAAGTTCAGCGTGGAGCAGTCCCGGATTCCGTAGTCGGCGAGAGTGTGGCCGTCCTCCAGCTGCCTGCCGGAGAAGGTGAAGCGCTGCTGCGCCGGAGGGCACCCCATCTGCTCATGGAACCTTGCCCGGAAGCTCTCGACGGTGTCGCTGCTTGCGATGTCGGAGAAGGTGACAGACTTGTCTGCCCGGACGAACACCTGCATGCTTGTCTCCACGAGCTGGATCGTCGACGAGTTGACCACGCCGAGCTCGGCCAGCGTCGCGCTGCCGTCAGGCAGGAACGAGCCATCGAAGACGAGGCGCTGCCGCCACGGCTGGACCCCGTCGGCGTTCTTGATCCTGGCCTTAAGGCTTGAGACCGTGTCTCCGGCCGAGACCTCCAGCGCGAGGCGGTTGGGGAAATTGGGGTTGTTGGGCTTCGGGAGGAGTACTAAGATCTGCATCTTCTTCTTCAGATCGCACAGCTTCCAATCCAGCCGTCGTGTATAAGATGTATTGTTCACCCAGATTAGGATATATATAGAACTAGAAGTCATATAGAATCCTAACCTCTCACGGTTGTATACGTACGCGGCTATATATGGGTCGTACAATCCATGGCTAAACCGCTAAACAAACGCTGCTAAAAAACACCTTCCCTTTTATTATCCTACTAGATTTGTTTTTGAGCAATCAACCACTTTATTAAGCACTAATAATGTTTCTAATACAAATAATATCTAGAGTGGTAATAAGCCAAACATGGCGGCCCCTAGCTAGAGTAGTTGCCGCCTTCGCATGATCATGAGCTTCGTAGGTTGCCTCCCTTCCTTCATGGACGCTTCAGTATAGTTTCTCCGCGTGGAATGAATCTCCTTGATGACCGCCGACATTCCCCTGAACTCACCCTTTAAATGATTCATCGTAGCAGCACAATTAGTAACAATGTATGTACTCGAAATATTCAGGTCTTCAGCTAGATAAAAGCTTCACAGCAAGAATCTTTGGATCGATGACCCCTTCATAGCATGTCACGAATGCACCAATATATCTACCTTGACCGTCTCTAAAAATAGCAGCGCAAGCGCCTCCATTCTCATCTCTGGATATGGTTGCGTCCACACATTAATCTTGTCTAATCCCCGCGAGGCCATCAACCACTTTCTCCGCACTAAAACCTTTGGCGTTCCTCCATATCGATTCTTGCTCAGGATCATATCAAGATCCTCCATATATTTATTAATAAAATTCATTGTGGACAGAGGGCTCTGGAATATTTGTTCATGCCTCGCCCACCATATAGCCCACATGGTTACGAGAACCTTAGCAAATTTCTTTTCCTCGGTAGAATATTTACTAGATACAGTAGACTAGACTTTTTCGCAAAAAAAAGAGTAGACTAGACTGCCGATATTCATTAAAAAGACGAGAATGGGTCAAGAATTAGAAGCTTCTTCACTTCACAGAAGACGTTGCAACGGGAAAAAGAAATACCACACTCCCCTAACCCAATAAACATGAATGAAGATCCAGTGCTTCAAATTGTTTTTTACTGAAGATCTTAATATGTCCACGTCCTTTCTTTCAACAGATGGCATCTCATTTCGTTGCCACTTATCCTCCTTATTCTCGCCAATGGTGGCTTTAGTACTCACACAATCACAACGCATTTGAATGTTATCAATCCTAAGATGTCTATGTCTCGGCATAAAATGAGAAATCTGCTTCTTTTTCCCGTGAGGTTTTGGCGAGTCGTGCCAGGCAAGTGGTTTTGCGACCGAGGGGAGGCGTTTCTGTTGTTGGGCATCAGCTGGCTACGCAAGTGCCACGGTGAGCCACTCCAGCTCCTCTCCTTCCTCTGCTCTACAATGCTCTGTTTCATGGGTTTCTCTATTGTTTGTGCTTAATTATATTAGCTCATTTGGCTACTATTTAAGGATGACGGCTATGGATAATGTTAATTCGACCCATCCCATTCTTTTGTTCCTAGGCCAATTCTCTACAAATCCCCAATTTCTTCATAGCTACTAACTATTCTGTATTCATATATAGCTACCTCATGTTTATCTCACTCCCATCCGACCTGAAGTCCGAAGAAACAAACATTTCTTCTTCTTCTTCTTCTCCTTCTTCTTCTTCTTCTTCTTCTTCTTCACACTGAATAATACAGAACAAGCACACCCAAATATGCATGCACATATATATCTCATTGTTTGACTTCTCTCCTTTGTCTTGCAATGTGTGTGCAGCTTCTGATCGGGAACACACTATTTCTGAACAAAACAATGTCACCAACAGCTGCATGGGGCGAGTCGCCGCCAAGATCGAGTTGATGGAGCCCTGCTCTACCAACAAGGATAGGTGAGCTAGCTAAGCTAAGATGCTCCTTTCTTTCCAGCATCCATGACATGATTTATTCTTTTATTGTTCTTCCAATTTTAGCTCAAGATTTTGTCATTTGTGTTGTCCATGTTTGTGCATGATTAATTGGGTACAACAGAGGAGAAGGGCTTCACATTCATCGTGCCAGGCAAGGTGCGTGTTGCTAGGGCTCCACCTCCGGCCTCGGTGGTGCCTTCCATTGGTCCTACCGCCGTGCAACGGTCGTGGCGATGTTTGGTATCGTCTACAAAACAGCGAAGGTGAGCTCCTCTCCTTTCAGCTCAAGATATCCTATGAGATCGTGCCAGTCAAGCCAATGATCTAGTGCTTACCCACATGGACACATATCTCGATAGATTTTAGAATGCTCTGGAATCTAGAAATCGGTGTAACATCCAGACCTCTAACACCGCCATTCCCTTGAGCTTTGATAAATAAGACTGTCCCTGCACTGTGACCTCTATGAATGCGAATAAGCTCTTATTCTCCCTTGGAGAGGTGACTTGTTTGGCAGGGTCGAGTCCATACCTTTGGCTCCACTATGACCTATGTCTGATT
The DNA here is from genome assembly GCF_018294505.1 of Triticum aestivum. Classification (NCBI taxonomy): domain Eukaryota; kingdom Viridiplantae; phylum Streptophyta; class Magnoliopsida; order Poales; family Poaceae; genus Triticum; species Triticum aestivum. The sequence goes on along the minus strand of NC_057813.1, from coordinate 713,232,814 downwards.
CCTTGTTGGATAAGTTACGTGACTTAGTACACAGGATGAATTAATGACTGTGCAATGCTTGGAATCGAGAAAATGCGGATTGACTGTACGATGTTGTACTGTCATGTTTTTGGTGACTTAAATCTTATATAATCTTGCTTATTTTTATTGTCAATTATAGCCTATGCGTAAGGCAATGCATTGCCTCTTCTATCATAGTTATATATTCCTTGTTTTTTTAGTGTCCGGCTTCTGTGGCGTCTTCCGTTGGTCCTGCCGCCGTGCAACGGTGGTGGCGATGTTTGGCATCGGCTACAAAATAGCCAAGGTGAGTTCCTCTCCTTCCAGCTCAAGATATGTTATGAGCTCATGCCCGTCGACCCAATGATCTAGTGCTTACCCACATGGACACATATCTCGATAGATTTTAGAATGCTCTGGAATCTAGAAATTGGTGCTACATCCATACCTCTAACACCACCATTCCTTCGAGCTTTGATAACAAAGAGTGTCCCTGCACTGTGACCTCTATGACTACGAATAATCCCTTATTCTTCCTTGGAGAGGTGACTTGTTTGGTGCGGTCGAGTCTATACCTTTGGCTCAACTATGACCTATGTCTGATACCTTGCTGAATAAGTTACAAGACTTAGTAGATAGGATGAATTAATAATTGTGCAATGCATGGAATCGAGAAAATGCGGATTGATTATATGATGTTGTACTGTCATGTTTTTGGTTACTTAAATCTTATATAATCTTGCTTCTCTTTATTGTCAATTATTGCATATGGGTAAGGCAATACATTGCCTCTTCTATCGTAGTTATACATTCCTTGTTTTTTTAGTGTCCGGCTTCCGTGGCGTCTTCCGTTGGTCCTGCCGCCGTGCAACGGTCGTGGCGATGTTTGGCATCGGCTACAAACTAGCCAAGGTGAGCTCCTCTCCTTCCAGCTCAAAATATGCTATGAGCTCGTGCCTGTCGAGCCAATGATCTAGTGCTTTCCCACATGGACACATATCTCGATAGATTTTAGAATGCTCTGGAATCTAGAAATTGGTGTTACATCCGGTCCTCTAACACCGCCATTCCTTTGAGCTTTGATAACAAAGAGTGTCCCTGCACCGTGACCTCTATGACTGCAAATAAGCTCTTATTCTCCCTTGGAGAGGTGAATTTTTTGGCGTGGTCGAGTCTATACCATTGGCTCAACTTGACCTATGTCTGATTCCTTGCAGAATAAGTTACGAGACTTAGTAGATAGGATGAATTAATGACTATGCAATGCTTCGAACCGAGAAAATGCGGACTGATTATATGATATTGTATTGTCATGTTTTTGGTGACTTAAATCTTATATAATCTTGCTTCTTTTTATTGTCAATTATTGCCTATTGGTAAGGCAATGCATTGCCTCTTCTATCGTAGTTATACATTCCTTATTTTTTTAGTGTTCGGTTTCTGTGGCGTCTTCCGTTGGTCCTGCCGCCGTGCAACGGTGGTGGCGATGTTTGGCATCGGCTACAAAATAGGCAAGGTGAGCTACTCTCCTTCTAGCTCAATATATGCTATGAGCTCGTGCCCGTCGAGCCAATGACCTAGTGTTTACCCATATGGACACATATCTCGATAGATTTTAGAATGCTCTAGAATCTAGAAATTGGTGTTACATCCAGACCTCTAACACCACCATTCCTTTGAGCTTTGATAACAAAGAGTGTCCCTGCACTGTGACCTCTATGAATGTGAATACGCTCTTATTCTCCCTTGGAGAGGTGACTTGTTTGGCATAGTCGAGTCTATACCTTTGGCTCAACTATGACCTATGTTTGATTCCTTGCTGAATAAGTTACGAGACTTAGTAGATAGGATGAATTAATGACTGTGCAATGCTTGGAATCGAGAAAATGTGGATTGATTATATGATGTTGTACTGTCATGTTTTTTTGACTTAAAACTTATATAATCTTACTTCTTTTTATTGTCAATTATTGCCTATGGGTAAGGTAATGCATTGCCTCTTCTATCGTAGTTATACATTCCTTGTTTTTTTAGTGTCCGGCTTCCGTGGCATCTTCCTTTGGTCCTGCCGCCGAGCAACGGTCGTGGCGATGTTTGGCGTCGGCTACAAAATATCCAAGGTGAGCTCCTCTCCTTCCAGCTCAAGATATGCTATGAGATCGTGCCTGTCGAGCCAATGATCTAGTTCTTACGCACATGGACACATATCTCCATAGATTTTAGAATGCTCTGGAATCTAGAAATTGGTGTTACATCTAGACCTCTAACACCGCCATTCCTTTGAGCTTTGATAACAAAGAGTGTCCCGACACTGTGACCTCTGTGACTGCGAATAAGCTCTTATTCTCCCTTGGAGAGGTGCCTTGTTTGGCGCGGTCGAGTTCATACCTTTGGCTCAACTACAACCTGTGTATGATTCCTTGTTGAATAAGTTACGAGACTTAGTAGATAGGATGAATTAATGACTGCAATGCTTGGAATCGAGAAAATGGGGATTGATTATATGATGTTGTACTGTCATGTTTTTGGTGACTTAAATCTTATATAATCTTGCCTCTATTTATTTTCAATTATTGCCTATGGTTAATGCAATGCATTGCCACTTCTATCGTAGTTATACATTACTTGTTTTTCTAGTTCCCAGCTTCCGTGGCGTCTTCTGTTGGTCCTACTGTCGTGCAACAGTGGTGGCGATGTTTGGCATCGGCTACAAAATAGCCAAGGCGAGCTCCTTTCCTTTCAGCTAAAGATATGCTATGAGTTCATGCCCGTCGAGCCAATGATATAGTGCTTACCCACATGGGCACATATCTCAATAGATTTTAGAATGCTCTCGAATCTATAAATCGATGTTGCATCCACACCTCTAACACCGCCATTCCTTTGAGCTTTGATAACAGAGAGTGTCCCTGCACTGTGACCACTATGACCGCGAATAAGCTCTTATTCTCCCTTGGAGAGGTGACTTGTTGTTTCGCGTGGTCAAGTGCATAACTTTGGCTCAACTACAACCTATGTCTGATTCCTTGCCGCGATTGTGCTTTTGAGAAGTTCTTGGAAATGGAGCACAGAAGGAGAGCCTGGGTAAAAGCGATTTACCACTTCCTTGTTATAGGTTAGTAAAAGGCCAAGGGTCTCCATGCCGCGGTGTAAAAATCACCAATTCCCAACATACCGTGTCGTATATGTGAGCGAGGATTAAGGGATTGCATTGATGATATCACTGGAACCTCGGAGCACGATCTCTTTATTGACAAGTCGTGCCAATAGAAACGTTCTCGAGACGTGACATGCTCAATAATAACTATTGACAAGACGACTCTACTCCACCACAAGTGGTGGCGGTTCCGTTCTCGGCCATAAAGTTGTGAGGGCTCAACCCACTCATGTAACGCCCGGATAATTAAGCTACAGTAATCCCAAGTTAATGGTGTCATGTCATCACATTATTGTTGCTAATCCTCATTTGATCCATGTCACAATTCAAATTCAAAACAAATTTAAAGTCAAAATTTAGATTTTGTCAAACTTGAAAACTAAAATGTTCAACTTGTTGCATTTAATCTTTGAATAATATTGGTCAGGAGCCAACATTTTTTGTGAAATTTTTAACTGCTTTAAAATAAATAAAACCAATAAGCAAAAAATAAATAAAAGAAACGGAGAAAGCAAACAATAAAAAGGGGGGAAAGAACCCCTCTGGGCCAAACGGCCCAACTGGACCGCCCGACCTGTCCACCTACCCAGCGCCCACCTCCCCTGTTCCTCCGACCACGTCGCTTCAGGGGAGGGGTCGCCCCAGACCACCTCGCTGGCACCGAGGCCGGGAGGGGATAAGGGCGACGCCTCGGTCTCCCCTCGTCTCCCCTCACCCACTTGCCCCCCTCCACTTTCGCCCTTGCTCTCTCTCTCTCTCTCACCCACGTGCTCGCCTTCCTCCTCCAGATCCCTCGCTGACGCACCCATTACCGTCGCGGCTGCACCACCGCGGCGACCGTCCTCCCCGCGCTCCTTTGTCAAGTCCACCTGCTCCGCCTCCCATGACTACGCCTCCCTGATGAGCCGCTGAATGTTGGACGCCCTACAAGACCGCCCGACCCTTCTTCTTCCACTCCGGCCACCGCGAGCTCGCTAACGACTCCAGCCACCTTGACTCTCCCTCGGGCCTTCCCAGCAATGGCGGTGAGCACCGCGTGCGCCCCCTCCTCCTACCCCTCGTTTTCTACGCCCTTAGTTGTCCCGCCATGTTACCGAGCTCCGTCACCCCCTGCGCCGTGCTAGCTCCGGGGCGCCCGTGGCTGCTTTGGACGCGCTCCAGAGCACCCAAGGCGCCGCCCCGTGCCCGTGCATAGCCCCCTTAGTCGCCCCGCCTCGTTCTCGATTGAGGCCCGAGCGCCGCCGCCGCCTCTGCTAGATGCTGCCGTCGTTGCAGCCTGTCTCAGACCGAGCTAAGGCCACCGCTGGATGCGCCGCTCCTCCCGCTTCCGAACGAGCTCGGCCGCGCTCGAAACGGCCCACTATGGCGCGTTTCGAGCGAAGTCCCGAGCCCTGCCGCCACGATCTGCGTCGCCGGAGCTTCACCGCTGTCCACGCTAATACGTCTCCAACGTATCTAGTTTTCCAAACACTTTTTCCCTTGTTTTGGACTCTAACTTGCATGATTTGAATAAAACTAACCCGGACTGACGTTGTTTTCAGCAGAATTGCCATGGTGTTATTTTTGTGCAGAAATAAAAGTTCTCGGAATCTCCTAAAACTCCACGAAGTCACGTTTTGGAATTAATAAAAAATATTGGCGAAAGATTCAACAGAGGGGGACCCACACCCTGTCCACGAGGGTGAAGGGCGCACCCACCCCCCTGGGGCGCGCTCCCTGCCTCGTGGGTCCCCTGGACCTCCACTGACCTCAACTCCAACTCCATATATTCACGTTCGGGGAGAAAAAAATCAGAGAGAAGGATTCATCATGTTTTATGATATGGAGCCGCCGCCAAGCCCTAATCTTCCTCGGGAGGGCTGGTCTGGAGTCCGTTCGGGGCTCCGGAGAGGGGAATCCGTCGCCATCGTCATCATCAACCATCCTCCATCACCAATTTCATGATGCTCACCGCTGTGCGTGAGTAATCCCATCGTAAGCTTGCTGGACGGTGATGGGTTGGATGAGATTTACCATGTAATCGAGTTAGTTTTGTTAGGGTTCGATCCCTAGTATCCATTATGTTCTAAGATCGGTGTTGCTATGACTTTGCCATGCTTAATGCTTGTCACTAGGCCCCGAGTGCCATGATTTCAAATCTGAACCTATTATGTTTTCATGAATATATGTGAGTTCTTGATCCTATCTTGCAAGTCAATAGTCACCTACTATGTGTTATGATCCGGCAACCCCGAAGTGAAAATAATAGGGACCACTCCCGGTGATGACCGTAGTTTGAGGAGTACACGTATTCACTAAGTGTTAATGCTTTGGTCCGGTACTCTATTAAAAGGAGGCCTTAATATCCCTTAGTTTCCAATAGGACCCCGCTACCATGGGAGGGTAGGACAAAATATGTCATGCAAGTTCTTTTCCATAAGCACGTATGACTATATTCAGAATACATGCCTACATTACATTGTTGAACTAGAGCTAGTTCTGTGTCACCCTATGTTATAACTGTTGCATGATGAATTACATCCGACATAATTATCCATCATTGATCCATTGCCTACGAGCTTTTCACATATTGATCTTTGCTTAGTTACTTCTCCGTTGCCATTGTTACGATTGTTACAAAACTGCTATTGTTACTTTTGCCACTGTTACCGTTAGTTCCATACTACTTTGCTACTAAATACTTTGTTGTAGATATTGAGTCTTTCAGGTGTGGTTGAATTGACAACTCAGCTGCTAATACTTGAGAATATTCTTTGGCTCCCCTTGTGTCGAATCAATAAATTTGGGTTGAATACTCTACCCTCGAAAACTGTTGCGATCCTCTATACTTGTGGGTTACCAAGCCCTTTTTCTGGCGCCATTGCCGGGGAGCAAAGCTATATTCTTTGAGTCACTTGGGATTTATATCTGTTGATCATTAAGAAGAATTTGAAAGATTAAAGAACCAAGATTTTTCCCTCAACTACGAGGGGAGGTAAGGAACTGCCATCTAGCTCTGCACTTGATTCTCCTTCTGTTATGAGTAAATTTGCGACACCTACACCTGCACCTGCTATGATTTTGATATGTCGCATGTTATTGATGATGCCACTTCTATTATGCATGATGCTTATGATGATACTACTTATCTGCTTGATAATAATGTGCTACTAGGTGAATTTCTAGATGAACAACTTGCTAGGGTTAGAGAGAATGGAGTTAATGAAAATGATGTTATTAATGAAATTGATGATGAAGATTCTCCCCCTAGATATGAATTGCCTGTTGTGCCTGAGGGTTATGTTATGGATGAAGAAACTGCTAGAGACTTTCTTGCTTGTAATGATAGATATGATCTTAAGAAACTGTTAGCTAAGTTGAAATAAGAGTCTTTGAATGCTAGAATGAAATATGGCCCTACTTTTGCTACTTCACCTATTTGTATTACTAATAAGGATAATGATTTCTCTGTCGATCATGAGTTAGTTACTTTAGTTGAATCTGATCCTTTCTATGACTATGAATCTGAAACTGTTGTGGCACATCTTACTAAACTGAATGATATAGCCACCCTATTCACTCATGAGGAAAAAAAAATCGCTATTATTATATTCTCAAATTGTTTTCTTTCTCGTTAAAGGGTGATGCTCATAAGAAACAAGCTGCTTTAAGGGAAATATTTAATTTTGTGAAAATTGAAGAAGAGAGTCTTCCACAAGCTTGGGGAGGCTTCTCCGACTACTTAATGCTCTGCCTGATCATCCTCTCAAGAAAAATGAAATACTTGATATCTTTTGTAATGGACTAACCGATGCTTCCAGAGACCACCTGGATAGTTGTGCTGGTTGTGTTTTCAGGGAAAGAACTGTTGAGCAAGCTGAATTGCTATTGAATAATATATTGAGTAATGATAATGATTGGACACTTCCTGAACCAACTCCTAAGACAACTCCGAAGAAAAGGGGTATTCTATTTCTCAGTCCTGAAGATATGCAAGAGGCAAAGAAATCTATGAAAGAAAAAGGTACTAAAGCTGAAGATGTTAAGAATTTACCACCTATTCAATAAATACATGGTCTTGATAACCCGACATAGGTAGTAAAGGTAAATTCTCTCTATAGGTTTGATAAGGGTGAAACCACATCTACTAAATTTGCTAGCCAATGCTTGGATGAGTTTGATAATTTTATAGCTAAACAAGAAAACTTCGATGCTTATGTTGGTAGACAATTAAAATGTAATGCTTATATGGTTGAACACTTGAGTGATTATATGTCTAGAGTTAAAGGTGATCTTAAACTTATTAGTAAACATGCTTCTATGGTTACCACTCAAGTAGAACAAGTGCTTAAAGCACAAGATGATTTGCTCAATGAATTAAATAATAAGAACAATGACAATGTTGTTAGAGTTATGACTAGAGGTGGTAGAATGACCCGGGAATCTTTATATCCCGAGGGCCATCCTAAGAGAGTTGAGCAAGATTCTCGGAGAATTAATGTTGATGCACCTAGTTCTTCTAAGAAAAAGAATAAGAATAATGATAGGACTTTGCATGCTTCTAGTGAAACTATTATAGATACACCTGAGAATCCCAATGATATTTCTATTTCTGATGCTGAAACACAATCTGGTGATGAACATGAACCTAGTGATAATGTTAATGATGATGTTCATGTAGAGGTTGAACCTTTTGTTGATCTTGATAACCCACAATCAAAGAATCAACGTTATGATAAGAGAGACTTCATTGCTAGAAAGCACGGTAAAGAAAGAGAACCATGGGTTTAGAAACCCATGCCTTTTCCTCCTAAGCCATCCAAGAAAAAGATGATGAGGATTTTGAGCGCTTTGTTAAAATGATTAGACCTATCTTTTTCGCTTATGCGTTTGACTGATATGCTTAAAATGAATCCTTATGCTAAATATATGAAAGATATTGTTACAAATAAAAGAAAGATACCGGAAGCCGAAATTTCCACCATGCTTGCTAATTAAACTTTTAAGGGTGGAATACCAAAGAAGCATGGAGATCCAGGAGTGCCAACTATACCATGCTCCATTAAAAGAAACTATGTTAAAACTGCTTCATGTGATCTTGGAGCTGGTGTTAGTGTTATGCCTCTCTCTTTGTATCGTAGACTTGACTTGAATAAGTTGACACCTTCTGAAATCTCTTTGCAAATGACCGATAAATCAACTGCTATACCTGTCGGTGTTTGTGAGGATGTGCCTATTGTGGTTGCAAACGTTACAATTTTAACAGACTTTGTTATTCTTGACATTCCCGAGGACGACAGTATGTCGATCATCCTTGGTAGACCCTTTCTAAATACTGCAAGGGCTGTCAATGATTGCAACAAAGGCAATGTCGCTTTTCATGTTAATGGTAATGAGCATATGGTACACTTTCCGAATAAACAACCTCAAGTTCATAGTATCAATTCTATTGGAAAATTTTCAATGATTAGTATTAGAAGTTTTGAATTCCCTCTTGCTACTGTCAAAAAGAAGTATGATATTCTTATTGTTGGGGACATGCATATCCCCGTTGAGGTAACCTATTGTTATTCGAAAATTTTCCGGTTTCATGTTATTGGTGGATTCCTTTTGATAAGCATGAGATGGATGAAGTTAGAAAGCAAAACCTTATGTACCCTCCTTTTACTTTTTGTTATTTAGATTAAATAAAGAAAAAATAGCATTTTCTGTCTGCTTTCTGAATTATCCTTGCAATAAAAAATACCCAGAAAATAAAAGTTCTCCAAATGCACTGAAAATTGAGTATGATTTTTTTGTAGATTATTTGAGAATTTCTGGCACTTAGAACACACCAGGGGGACCCACCATTTGGTCACGAGGGTACAGGGTGCAGCCACCCCCTGGGGCGTGCCTCCTGCCTCGTGGGTCCCACGTGGCCTCCTCCACTTATTGCAGTGCCCACACGCTTCGTCTTCCTCCAAAAAATCATCTCATAGCTCAAACCCGTGTTCTAGCTCGATTTGCTGCCATTTTCGATCTCCTTTCTCAAAGCTCCATTCACAAAACTGCTTTGGGGGATTGTTCCTTGGTATGTGACTAATCCAATGATCCAATTAGTTTTTTCTCTAGTGCTTTATTTATTGCAAATTTTTGCTGCTAAGGTGACCCTATTCTTGAGCTTTCATGTCAAATTTATATGGTCCAAAGTAGTTTTAATGCATGATATAGCCTCTAGGCACTTGTATGAGTAGTTGCTATCAATCTTGTTGAGTTTGATTCACTTTTATTTTGAGTCACTAAAAATTTCAGAGATTTTTCAGAGAAAGAAAATGATGAAGAGATTGTTGAGAGGCTCATCAAGCCGAAGCTCGAAGGATAAGCAGAATGAAGAGAATAAAAAGCCCAAGTACAATCTTACTTGCACTGCGGAGGCCCCACCGACTTCCTCCACGAGTGTGAACAGTATCTCCTAATCACTAATTTTTTCGTGCAAAACTTCCATTTCCATTCTAGAAAATCACCACCTTCGGTGGATTTTTATTTATATGATGAGTTTAAGGAGATGTCACTATAGTTTTTTGTGTGGTTTGCAAGTTGCCCTTTGAGGGCAGCGTCGAGGAACCACATCCTGAAGATGTGGATGGATTTATTGATATAATTGTTGTAGGGGAAACAAGGAAAGTTTCATATGCAAGAATCACTAGCATACATTTTCATGTTCTATGTTACTTTGCAATATTTGCTAGTAGATGCTTAATTGGTCGTGGGAACAGTGGGAACCTTAGTGCTCTTGTCGTTGCTATTTTGCGCCATGCTTTATTTCGTGATACAACTTTCAGTTTAGGCGATATTGTTGCTAAATGGTTAAGTGTGAACCGTACGAAGTGCCCCATATTCGGAGGTATCTTCCCTTCACGTCTTGTTAAACACTTTGAGATACCTATTAGGCATCATGAGAAAGAGGAAAAGTTGTTGCCCACTATTTTTCTAGATTATAATAGTATGGTAGCACATGACTTTATTGTTAAAAATAAGAAGAAGGTACTTAAGTATAACTTGATATTTGCTAAAACTAATTGTGAGACTATTACTTTGCCTGTGCCCTCTTTGTTCAATATACTTTCAGCCACGTACCTCATCCTGCCCGAGGACATTTATGCATACTGGAAGCTGACACAAGTCCCAGAGCCTGAGCCTGAGCCACCACTTGACCCATATCGAGAGTTTGTTCATCAGTGGGATCCGGAGGAGCTTGCTAACCAGTGGCACCCTGAGGACCCTCCTCAGTACACCGGAGAGGGTAGCTTCGATCCATGGGAATATACCAACTTAGGCCAAAAGGCTAAGCTTGGGAGGGTAGCTTCGATCCATGGGAATATACCAACTCACCGACATTACATTCATGTTCACACTCATTCTAGTTGTCGGTGTTCATACTTTTTCATTGCACTATCCATGCTAGTTTATTTTATTTTCTTGCTTTCTTCTTGTGTGTTTGAAAAACCTTAAGAAAAACCAAAAAAAATAGTTGTAGCTTTAGCTAGTTTACTTTCCATGGTTGTAGTAGTAGTAATATTAAAAGAAAACCCAAAAAGATTTCCCGTTCTTCTTTTGCTTGTTGGGAGCTTTCCCGTGTAAATAGTTTTAGTTTTCTTTGAATTTCTTTTATTTTCTTTGGGGTCGAGAGGAGAAGACCACGATGAAAATGTTGAGTGGCTCTCATATGCATTATTATTGATCTAACCAAGAGCCCATATTACCTTGTCTTCTCCTTTATATAAAATATTTGCAGATTCCAGCTTAGTTCAATGCATGTGCACTATTATTATTATCCACACTGTTCGGTCGTGCACGTGAAAGGCAATAATGACTATATATGATGAAATGATTGTGATGAGATAAGCTAGTATGAACTCGACCTATCTTGTTTCTGTAAATATGATTAGTTCATCGTTCCTGATTCAGCTTATTATGGATGAAACATGTTTGCAATGACAATTAGAGAATACTAGTCATCAACCCGTGCATCAGCACGGGCTAGAGAATTGTCTATCTTTACAATATTGTGCAATTTGATATTATTTTTATTTTGCAGTTTTTCAAAGAGAATGGATGATATGTACAAATAAACATTGTATAATTTATATTATAGTAGAATGTGATGCTCATATTAAGTTTTATATTAAAATGTCGATTATATTAGTCTAAAATTGATACAAGTGTCAGACTCTATATATTTGAGATGATGTCCAGTCTGCACCCAAACATAACAAATATGTATATGTATATTTAAGTAATGTGATCAATTTAGATTAAAATCTGAAATAGAAGATTCCCTTGCAATGAAATTGGCAACTACTCCCTCTGTTCCTAAATATAAGCTTTTTTAATGATTCCAATACAGACTACATATGGAGCAAAATGAGTGATATCTACACTCGAAAATATGTCTATATACATTTCTATGTAATCCGTATTGAAATCTCTAAAAAAGGCTTATGTCTATATATGGAGGGAGTACAGTGGATTTTTGACAAATAATATCAATATTATTGGACACATATGATGTGTGTGGAATTCCTAATATGTGTCCAATAATATTAATTTTATTTTTTTGGATAGCAAGGTTCGATCAAGTTTAAAGGATGTTTTCGTGGAATGTCCCTATTTATAATACCCGCAAAATTTACAGGTTATGTTCAAAAAGTATTTTCCTCTGTGTGACAATTTATGTATATTTTTCTTGGTTACATTACAATTGTGTAATTTCACATATTTATCATTATTCCCTGGGTATTTATGTCATAAGGTAGGATTGAATTTATTTTCAATTAGGTAACGAGTCTCACATTTTATAACGTGATGCTTGGCAAGTATTTATTTGTATGTGTCCTCATTTTTGAAGGAACGGGAACATTTGTACTCAATTTTGAAGGGAACAGGAACATATTCTTTTGCATGTGCTAATAACTGGGATGTGGACATTCTTTTTTTAGATCAAACTTCTTTTTCAAACGCAGGGCTTCTTTTTTTAAGGTGAAACATAGGCGTTGACGACTCTTTGATGACCTTTCTATTTTTTTAATTGTAAAGGAAGGCACATTGGTTTTGTGTAAGTTGAAACGTAACGTGGTTTCTCATGACTCTTCCAAGTACGTGTTGTTCTTCTATTTTGCAAATAATGTACGGGTTGGTTTAATTTGTTTTATGTGTGCGCTAGTTTTTCATAAACAATCTTCTCCGGAAATGTAATAGATTTTGACCATTAAATCATTGTGTGTATTGTTTTTCCTAACAAAGTGAGAAGGCACGTTGACTTATTTTACAGGTTGAAACTGAATCGTGAGTACATGGAGTATGTATAGTTTGAAACTGTTTTTTGTTTTTTGGAAACGCAGACATTGAGGACTCTTTGATGTAGGTTTTTTTTCCATCACAAAGGAAGGCACATGAGAAGCTTAACGTGATTGCTGAGGACTCTAATATGTACGTGCTGGTTTTATCCTTTTGATGTACGTTCTATTTTTCTGTTAAAATTTTATAGGGTCTTCTAATATATCTTGACCATTAATTTTTTAATCTAATGGCCACCTTAATCTTGCTGATATGGATTAACGTAAAGAGTCGTATGGTGCCTTCAATTAGTAAATATAAGATATAAGATAGTTGCTCATGTCATGCTTAATTAGCTAAGAGCTTATAATAGTTTACCTTGCGTGTCAACATGCTATTAAAATGGTTGTGATGTGGTATGATAGGGTGGTATCCTCTTATGAATGATTCGAGTGGTTTGGCTTGGCACATGTTCACACATGTAGTTGAAACAAAATCAACATAGTCTCCATGATATTTATGTTCATGGTGATTTTATCCTACTTATGCTTGCACTCATTGTTGGTTAACTTTAATGCATGTTCATGACTGTTGTTGCTCTCTAGTTGGTCGCTTCCCAGTCTCTTTCTAGCCTCCACTTGTACTAAGAGGGAATACTGCTTGTGCATCCACTTTCGTAAATCCCAAAGTTATTCCACATGAGCCCACCATACCTTTCTATATGCGATATTTACCTGCCGTTCCAAGTAAATTGGCATGTGCCAAACTCTGAACCTTCAAATAAATTCTGTTTTGTATGCTCGAATAGCTCATGTATCAACTAGGGCTATCTATATCTTCCATGCTAGATAGGTTATTCTCACGATGAGTGGACTCCGCTCGTCATTCACGAGAAAATGGCCGGTAACCGGGATGCCCAGTCTCCCATGCTCAAATCAAATCAAAATAATTGCAAATAAAACTCCCCCAGGATTGTTGTTAGTTGGACGGTAGCCGTTGTATTGGACCAGCCGTGGAATGTGCTCGTTGGTAGCGGGGGAGTATATACTTTACCATTCTGTTTGGTAACCATCTATAATGTATGTAGCATTCAAGATATCTAAATCTCTTGGTTGTTATGTTGATAATGGAAGTATGCCACTCAAAATATTATTTATCTCTGTTTCAAAACTCGAGCTCTGACACCTCTACAAATCCCTGCTTCCCTCTCCGAAGGGCCTATCTATTTACTTTTATGTTGAGTCATCATCCTCTTATTAAAAAACACCAGTTGGAGAGCACCGCTGTCATTTGTATGCACTGCTATTAATTTACATTGAGTATGACTGTGACTGGATCTCTTTTGCCATGAATTACAATGTCCAATCAGTCCTTGATCTTCAGGGGTGCTTTGCATTTATGTTTTGCGGTCTCAGAAAGGGCTAGCGAGATACCATCTTGTTATATCATATTATGATTGTTTTGAGAAAGTGTTGTCATCCAAGATTTACTATTATTGCTCGCTAGTTGATTATGTCATTGATATGAGTAAATATAAGACCTAAGAGTTACTGTGAATATGGTTAGTCCATAGTATTTGCTAAAAACTTGAATGCTGGCTTTACATATTTGCAACAACAAGATCAAATAGAGTTTGTAAAAGTTTTTTCTTTATCACTTTCAGTTTGTCAACCGAATTGCTTGAGGACAAGCAAAGGTTTAAGCTTGGGGGAGTTGATACGTCTCCAACATATCTACTTTTCCAATAACTTTTGCCCTTGTTTTGGACTCTAACTTGCATGATTTTAATGGAAGTAACTCGGACAGATGCTATTTTCAACAGAATTGCCATGGTGTTATTTTTGTGCAGAAATAAAAGTTCTCGGAATGTCCCGAAACTCCATGGAGTCATGTTTTGGAATTAATAAAAAATATTGGCGACAGAATCAACAGAGGGGGACCCATACCCTGTCCACGAGGGTGCAGGGCGCGCCCCCTTCCTCGTGGGTCCCCTGGACCTCCACCGACCTCAACTCCAACTCCATATATTCAAGTTCGGGGAGAAAACAATCATAGAGAAGGATTTGTCGCGTTTTACGATACGGAGCCGCCGCCAAGCCCTAATCTTCCTCGGGAGGGCTGATGTGGAGTCGGTTCGAGGCTCCGGAGAGGGGAATCCGTCGCCAGCATCATTATCGACCATCCTCCATCACCAATTTCATGATGCTCACCACCGTGCGTGAAAAATCCCATTGTAGGCTTGTTGGGCGGTGATGGGTTGGATGAGATTTACCATGTAATCGAGTTAGTTTTGTTAGGGTTTGATCCCTAGCATCCATTATGTTCTAAGATTGATGTTGCTATGACTTTGCCATGCTTAATGCTTATCACTAGGGCCCGGGTGCCATGATTCTAGATCTGAACCTATTATGTTTTCATGAATACATGTGAGTTCTTGATCCTATCTTGCAAGTCAATAGTCACCTACTATGTGTTATGATTTAGCAACCCCAAAGTGACAATAATCGGGATCAGTCCCGGTGATGACCGTAGTTTGAGGAGTCACTAGTAGAAAAATGGCCTAATGTGAAGCACAATAGTCTCGGTTTGTAATTGAACCGGCACTAGTGTGACCATTAGTGTTGTTTCCAACGGCTAGGCAGGCCGCTCTCTTTAGTATCGGTTCGTGCGGAACCTTTAGCACCGGTTCATGCCACGAACCAGTACTAAAGGGTGTGGTGGCAGGATGTTGTCAGACTGGGCCCGTCCAGCACCTTTAGTACCGGTTCTTGCCACAAACCGGTAATATAGGTCATCGTACATATAAACCCTTCGTCCAGCTTGCTCTGTTCTTCCCCCTTTTCCCTCTCCTCCTCTCTGTTCTTCCTCTTCTCCCTTCGAGCTCATCACACATTTTCCCCAAATTTTGTCAAGATTTGAAGGCCCCCATCCATTCAAGTGATCACAAAGGTTAGCGACTTTGTCCTTTCATCTCTCATTGCTAGATTAGCTCTTGTAATGCTTTATATAGTGATTAATTTGTGGGTTTTAGTAATTTGGGAGGAATTATATGTGCTAGTTTATTTGATTTATTTGCAATTTGATCTTAAAATAACTCTTAGTTTGCATATGTAGATGTGGTTTACTTAGTGCCTTCCCGTCTCCGTCGTAACCACCGTCGATCGTCTGCAACGACCTGTCGCCGGCACCACCTTGTGGTGAGCCTCTTGTTCTTATCTTTTTTATATATAAAAAATCATGTTTATGTGATTTAGATATATAGTTACTTGTATAATTATCTTACCCGTACATTGTTTGTTATACATAATGCCATGGTTTTGATATCCGTCCCCGTCGGCCCTCGTCTGTGTTATGATTCGGATGTGGTATATTCTCTTTTAAAACTATTTGTTGCATTTCCTGTTTATAACAAATTGTGCCCATCAAGTTGACATAGATATTTTTATCTAGGAGGTATGTGAACCGGAAATTCCAACCGACCCTATTGTCGAGAGGTTAAATTTAGTTGAAAGAGAAAATGAGTATTTGAAAGAAAAATTGAAAAGAATTGAGGGGGAGAAGATGGGATTGGAGTTGCATGTTGCCGATGTCATTGATGATCACAGGATCAAGATGGAGAAAATGCGGTTGAAGATTAGAAAGATTAGAAAATATGCCATTGATAGTGTGGCTTGGTATCATATGTTGTTGGACCAATTGTTACCTTAGTTGCGATCTTGATCGCATTTGTTGTTGCATTTAAATTCTTCAGCTAGAGAGTTATTTGTATGTTGCATTTAAGTGTTGTATGAACTTTATATCTGAACTTGTATTAATTTGGTCTATTCGGTGGTGTGTAATGAAGATGCGCCGGCAATGGATGTACGATGACCGATGCGCTCCCCAGTTCATTGATGGCGTGCATACCATGTCCATGTGCTAGCTGTAAGAATGGTCACAATTACTCTAACTCGAGAACCATTCACGTCCAATTGTTTGAGTCCGGTTTCATGCCCCACTATAATTTTTGGACGAAGCACGGAGACAGAGGGGTTATGATGGAAGACAATGAAGAAGAAGAGGACGACAATATCTATCCTGGCCATGGGTTCCCTGAATACGATGATACAACAATGGGGGAAGAAGCTGAGCCGGTCATGCGGGAAGAAGCTAAAGAAGAGGCATCAGATGAGCCCCCTAATGATCTAGGTCGGGCCATTGCCGATGCAAAGAGAAACTGCGCAAGTGAAAAGGAGAATAAGAAGTTGCAGCACATATTAGAGGATCACAAGAAATTGTTGTACCCGAATTGCAAAGGTGACAAGAAAAAGATGGGCACTACACTGGAATTGCTGCAATGGAAGGCAGAGAATGGTGTATCTGACAAGGGATTTGGAAATTTGCTGGTAATGATAAAGAATATGCTTCCAAAGGATAACGATTTGCCCGAGAGTACGTACGAAGCAAAGAAGGCTGTCTGCCCTCTAGGTTTAGAGGTGCAAAAGATACATGCATGCCCTAATGACTGCATCCTCTACCGCGGTGAGTACGAGGATTTGAACGCGTGCCTGGTATGCGGTGCATTGTGCAACAAGATCAGTCGCGATGACCCTGGTGATGTCAAGGGCGAGCGCCCCAGGAAGAAGATTCCTGCGAAGGTGATGTGGTATGCTCCTATAATACCACAGTTGAAACATTTGTTACAAAACAAAGAGCATGCCAAGGAGATGCGATGGCACGGAGAAGACCATAAGAGAGACGGAAAGTTGAGAGTACCCGCTGACGGGTCGCAGTGGAGAAAAATCGAGAGAAAGTACAGAGAGGAGTTTGCAGGTGACCCAAGGAATGTATGGTTTGATCTAAGCGCAGATGGCATTAATCCTCTTGGGGAGCAGAGCAACAACCATAGCACGTGGCCTGTGACTCTATGTTTGTATAAAATTCCTCCTTGGTTGTGCATGAAGCGGAGTTCATTATGATGCCAATGCTTATCCAAGGCCCTAAGCAACCCGGCAACGACATTGATGTGTACCTAAGGCCATTAGTTGAAGAACTATTACAACTGTGGAATGGAAAAGGTGTACGTTCATGAGATGAGCACAAACAGGAGGAATTTGACCTAAAGGCGTTGATGTTCATGACCATCAATGATTGGCCTGCTCTCAGTAACCTTTCAAGACAGACTAACAAGGGATATCGCGGATGCACGCACTGTTTGGATGATACCGACAGTATATATTTGGATAGTTGTAGGAAGAATGTGTACCTGAGACATCGTAGATTTCTTCCGAGCAGGCATCCCGTAAGAAAGAAAGGCAATCATTTCAAAGGTGAGGCGGATCACCGGATGAAGCCTCGCCACCGTACCGGTGCTGATGTACATGATATGATCAAGGATTTGAAGGTAATCTTTGGAAAGGGTCCTGGCGGACAACCTGTTTCGAAGGACGCTTACGGACGCGCACCCATGTGGAAGAAGATATCTATATTTTGGGACCTGCCATATTGGAAAGACCTAGAGGTCCGCTCCGCAATCGATGTGATGCACGTGACAAAGAATCTTTGCGTGACCCTGCTTGGCTTCTTGGGCGTGTATGGGAAGACAAAACATACACCGAAGGCATGGGAGGACCAGCAACGTATGCACAGAAAAGACAACATACACCAGGGTCAGGCCAGCTACGCTCTTACCAAAGAAGAGAAGGAAATCTTCTTTGAATGTCTGCTTAGTATGAAGGTACCGTCTGGCTTCTCGTCGAATATAAAGGGAATAATAAATATGGCAGAGAAAAAGTTCCGGAGCTAAAGTCTCATGACTGCCACGTGATTATGACGCAACTGCTTCCGGTTGCATTGAGGGGGCTTCTACCGGAAAACGTTCGATTAGCTATTGTGAAGCTATGTGCATTCCTCAATGCAATCTCTCAGAAGGTAATCGATCCAGAAATAATACCAAGGTTACAGAATGATTTTGTGCAATGTCTTGTCAGTTTCGAGTTGGTGTTCCCACCATCCTTCTTCAACATCAGGACGCACGTCCTAGTTCACCTTTGCAAAGAGATTAACGTTTTGGGTCCTGTATTTCTACACAATATGTTCCCCTTTGAGAGGTTCATGGGAGTCTTGAAGAAATATGTTCATAACCGTGCTAGTCCAGAAGGAAGCATCTCGAAGGGCCATGAAAATGAGGAGGTCATTGAGTTTTGTATTGACTTTATACTTGAATCACGGCATAAGGGCAGACTGGATGGAAAAGGCACGCTAGGAGGGGATCAAATAATATGTATGGACGGACATTCTCTCACTAAAGCACACTACACAGTTCTATAGAATTCCGCCTTGGTGGCTCCATATATGGCGGAACACAAGAATTTTCTACACCCCAAACACCCGGAGCAGTCTGACGACTGGATTACACGTGAACAAATGAGGACTTTCGCCGGTTGTTTGCAGACATGTGCCATGCATGATGGCGATATTGAAGATGACCTGCACTTGCTGTCCTAGTTACCATCTTCGAATATAATGACTTTCAAAGGATACGAAATAAATGGGAATACATTTTACACGATCGCCCAAGATAAGAAGAGCACCAACCAAAACAGTGGTGTCCACTTTGATGCAACAACCAACACAGGAAATGAAACATATTATGGTTACATAGAGGACATATGGGAGCTTAACTATGGAGGTGGTTTGAAGGTCCCTTTGTTTCGGTGCAAATGGGTCAATATGACATGAGGCGAGGTAATGGAAGACCCGCAGTACGGAATGACAATAGTGGATCTCACAAATCTTGCGTATGCAGACAAACCTTTTGTCCTAGCCAATGATGTGGCGTAGGTTTTCTATGTGAACACTACAAAAAAAGACACATCCGTGACATTTTGGGCCGAACAAAAAAAAATTCTGTCATACATATGACACTTCTATGACGATAATTGTGACAAAACCCGGTATCATCATAGATGTGGTGGGATCCTACTTCTATGACAAAAAATGGGCTTTTCGTCCTAGGCGTGCTGGAGACGCAGCTGCATGACATTCTTTGGGCCATCCATGACGGAAAAAACAGTGGTAAAAGCGAGGGGGAGGAAAATTTCGGGGTGTTGCCGGTTACGGTGGGAGGTCGGGGGCGGAGCGATGCGCGTTTCTCTTGTACGTACGCGCGTGTGTGCGAGGCGTTGGCTCTAACTGAAGCCGAGCAAGGCGTTGGGCTCTAACTGAACGCGAGCGATTGCACAGCAGGCTACGCGTTACTAAACCCGAGGGATCGATCGATGGCTGTTAACTGAACCCGATGGAGCGATTCCTTCGCTACTGCTGCTAACTGAAGCCGATCGATTGGATGAACAGTGAGCATTGCAGGGGGGGGGGGTGGATGAACAGTGAGCGATGGCATTGCCTCTGGATGAACAGGAACCCGTGGTGTGGAGGGCTGGATGAACAGTCGACGGTGGAGGGGTGGCCGTGGAGGGGTGGTTGAACAGGACCCCTTGGTGTGGAGGGCTAGATGAACAGTAGACGGTGGAGGGGTGCCCGTGGAGGGGTGGTTGAACAGTAACCGATGGAGTAGCGCGCGGTGGAGGCTGGATGAACAGGAGCCCGTGGAGGCTGGAGGAGGTTGACAGTAGCCCGTGGAGGCTGGAGGAGGTCGACGGTGGAGATGAACAGTATCTCGTGGAGTCCCGTTTTGCGGTACGCCACACCCCTCCCCCCCCCTCCGTTTCGACCGTAGCGCTCCAAAACAAGTCCGTTTCGTCCGTTTTGCGGTACGCCACCCCCCCCCCCCGATGAACAGGACCCCCGTTTTGACCGTAGCGCTCCAACACAAGTCCGTTTCGTTCGTTTTGCGGTATGCCACACCCCTCCCGATCAACAGGACCCCCATTTCGACCGTAGGAGGTATGTTTCCTCCGTTTTGCGGTACGCCAGGCCCCTCCCGATCAACAGGACCCCGTTTCGAACGTGGCCGGTCGAACAGAAGGCCGTTTCCTCCGTTGTACGGTACGCCAGGCCTCGTTTCCATCGCCTGTTCCGTCCAAGCCCTCCCGATGAACACGACCACACATTCCATTCCGACCCACCTGGTTGGCTCCCCATGAACACGACGACGATACTGTTTCTCCGTTCCGACCCAGCCATGTACGTATGCGCGATAGGCGTTAGAGACCCTGCCCGTATGTACGTATGTGGCCGTATTTTCTTTCTTGCACCCTCGCCGTTGTACGTACGTGTACATGCTACGTACGCGCCTCTACTATGACATGTGTGCGCCTCTACATCTACGACACGTGCGCGCCTCTACATCGACCAGTATGTACGTACATGTTCGTGACCAGAATGAAAACGCTACGTACGCTTCGACCAGGTGGGTCCCAACTGTCAGGCACTTCCTTGCGTCGAAGATGTAGCTGGTGGATCCCAGCAGTCAGGGGGGCGAATCATTTTTTTTGCCCGGACGCACTTCCTTGTGTGCGAAGATGTAGCTGGTGGGTCTCAGCAGTCAGGGGGGCGAATCGTTTTTTCGCAAAATATGGTGGCCCGTCCGGTGGGTCCCCGTTGTCAGGTGGAGGAATCATTATTTTGCGCATAATAAGGAGGAACTTCCTTGTGGCGGCCGTGGACCCAACTGTCAGCCTCTCCATGTATAGACCACGTCCGATGGAAGTCGTTCCATGACCACGTTGACCACGCCGCGCCGAGAGCACCACGGCGGTGGACGACGGCGAGGCCTAGGAAGGGGACGACTCGGAGCCGGGGAAGACGCAGCAGTGGATGCCCACGTGAAGAGGAGTACGGGGATTCACTGGTTCGGCTGTAGTGTGAGGCTACTATCACCGCAGAATAACAGGGGGTGTGGGTGAGTAGAGGGATGGCCTGGACAGCGGTGGGAGTAGTTGGGGGCGGTGAGGCCTCCGCAGCATCACAGCCGGCCACAGGATGCAGGAGCACGCGGCATGACCGGCGCTGGTTTGGGCGGCTGGAGCAAGAAGACCAGAGGTTGAAGAAGCACTACGGTCGTTGGATGAACATCGTACAGTAACAGGAGCTAGAATCGTTCATATTGACTAAGTGGACAAAGCCCTCCGTCTCCGTCAACTTGGTAGGCCCACAAGTCAGCCCCCCACTATGCTGGGTTCCAGCTGGCAGGGGGAGTATTCATTTTTTGTGCGTAATAAGGAGGCACTTCCTAGCGTGCGAAGATAGCTGGTGGGTCTGACATGTCAGCTGGGGGCACGTTTTTTCGCGACATACAGAGGCCCTTCCTGTGGGTCCCAGATGTCAGGTGGACGAATAATTATTTTGCGCGTAATAACGAGGCACTTCCTTGCTGCGGCCGTGGACCCAGCTGTCAGCCTCTCCACGTATAGTCCATGTCCGATGGAGGCCGTTCCTTCACCACGTTGACCAAGCCGTGCCGAGAGCACTGGGGCGGTGGACGACGGCGAGGTCTAGGAAGGGAACGACACGGAGGCAGGGAAGACTCGACAGTTGTTTCCCACGGGGAGGGGAGTACGACTGTATGAGGGTTTATTGGTTCATCTGCCATCGTCGAAGAATAACACGAGGTGTGGCCGTGTGGGTGAGTAGAGGGATGGCTAGGCCAGTGATGGGAGTACGGTGGGGCGGTGAGGCCTGCGCGGCAGCACAACCGGCCGCGGGGAGGAGGGAGCAGGCAGTCCCGCCGGCGCTTGTTTGAGCGGCTGCAGCGGGAAGTGTAGAGATTGAAGAAGCACGACAGCCGTTGGATGGACATCGTACGATCAATGGAGCTAGAATTGTTCATATTGACTAAGTTGACAAAGCCCTCTATCCCGTCAGCTTAATAGGCCCACAAGTCACCCTCCCACCATGGTGGGTCCTAGCTAGCAGGGGGAGTATTCATTTTTCTGTGTGTAATAAGGAGGCACTTCCGGTGGGTCTGAGCTAACAGCGGGGGGAACGTTTTTTTTGTGAAATACGGTGGTCCGTCCGGTGGGTCCCAGCAGTCAGGGGCAAACGTTTTTTCGCGAAACATGTGGCCTGCCCGGTGGGTCACAGCAGTTAGTGGGGAAACGTTTTTTCCATGAAATACTAGTGGCCCGTCCGGTGGGTCCCTGCTGTCAGGTGGAGGAATAATTATTTTGCGCGTAATAAGGAGGCACTTCCTTGCGTCTGCCGTGGACCCAACTGTCAGCCTCTCCACATACAGTACTCTTCCGATGGAAGTTGGTCGTTGACCACATTGACCACGCCGCACCGAGAGCACCAGGGCGGTGGACAACGGCGAGGCCTAGGAAGGGGACGACGCGGAGCCGGGGAAGACGCGGCAGTGGATGCCCATGCGGAGAGGAGTACGAGGGTTCACTGGTTTGGCTGCGGTGTGAGGCTGCCGTCACCGCAGAATAATAAGGGGAGTGGGTGAGTGGAGGGATGGCCTGGCCAGCGGTGGGAGTAGTATGGGGACGGTGAGGCCTCCGCGGCAGCACAGCTGGCCATGGGAGGCAGGAGCATACGGCACGACTGGCGCTGCTTTGGGCGACTGGGGCAAGAAGACCAGAGGTTGAAGAAGCACTATGGTCGTTGGATGCACATCGTTGACCACGCCGCGCCGAGAGCACCAGGGCGGTGGACGACCGCGAGGCCTACGAAGGGAACGACACGGAGCCGGCGAAGACACGGCAGTGGTTGCCTACGCGGTGGAGAGTATGAGGGTTGACTGGTTCGGCTGTCGTCGCCGGAAAATAACAGGAGGTGTGGGTGTGTAGAGGGATAGACAGGACGGGGATGCGAGTATGATGGGGCCGTGAGGCCTACCCGGCAGCACTGTCGGCCACGGGAGGCGGGAGCAGGCGGTTCCGACGGTGCTAGTTTGGGCGGCTGGGGCAGGAAGATTAGAGACTGAAGAAGCACGATTGTCGTTAGATTGACATCTAACGGTCTGACGCTGGTAGAGTCGATTGTTGACTAAGCTTCTTTTTTAAGAAACCTTGTGTACGCATGAAGTTAGTAGGCCCACAAGTCAGCCTCCAAATCTGTGGCAGACATAATAAAGCCCATTTGCTATTTTTTACAGTTTGCAGCCCAATTGCTATTTTTTATAATTTGCAGCCCATTTGCTAATTCTTAAGTAATTTATTACAGCCCATTTTCTGCGCAGGACCACGGTCAAAAAGTTCAACCTTATTTTGCATATTTCGGTGGAGTCCAAACTGTTGTAATCCCGAAATGATAAACATTTTTTAAGAACTTATTGATTTGCCAAAAAAATCGTTTTGTTTTTGTAAGCAAATAAGACATGGGACAATTGAGTTGGTTTAAGGGAAAACCAGTGGTAAAAAAATCAGCGCTGGGTGGGAAAAAACAACAAAAATAAGGATGTAAATATGAAAAGGGAATTTTATGTGTTTTCAATATAATGATACGGGTATATGAACTAGTAAAACTATTGGTAGAGATTAGAAAATGGATGTAGGACATGCGTTTCAAGAGGAAAATAGAACTGGGCTGTGTGTTTGATTCAGTAACAAAACTGCCTGCAGATGTTGTAAGACAAAATATAACTAACGCTGGCGGGCCAGAGGCCAGTAGATACCTGCCGGATCTTTGTGCCCCGTTGTCGTCATGGGCTGGGCCTGTTACAAACAAAACCAACCCTGGTCAGTCTACAGCCCAGTTGAAACTTGCTCGACCTGAAAAAACAATATACGTGCTCAATAAAGAGAGAATTCTGCAAGCACAGACTGATAACTGGGACGCAACACGGATATTGTTTTTTTATTGTGATAATAAGTGCGTGCACTTGTTTCGAAAAAAAACTGCAGAACTGGGAATTCGAACGGCGGGTGCTTATGCTACCCATCAAATAAAAATCAGGTGCCTGAGAATTCGTTTCCAAACAAATGATTCAGCTTTATATCCACGTCGACCCTCGACATGATGGTTGGAAGCAAATGCAAGTTCATACCAAAAGATCGTTAACAACAATACCAACTTGCGGATGACAAGGTAGTACAACTACCAATACCAAACTACTCCTGGCCCTAGTGTTTGTCTGGTAGAAACTCTTGTAGAGGACCAGCTCCCGCTCCTTCTCTTGCTCTAGGTCCCTGATGTGGTACTGGTGCATCACCCAGTTCGTCCTCTGGTGGTCAAAGTTCTTGTTGGTGTGCAGCACCAGAACCTTTTTTGCTGCCCGTCTACCGGCCATTGACCATCACAAGCAAGGTATTGCCGATCCTGTGCCACATCGCGTGCGTGCCGCACTCCGACTATATCTTGCGATGCGTCCACGTGCCCCTTTTGAACGCCCTGGAATTGCGCTGGAAGAAATGCTTCCTTAGGCCACTCAGTGTGATACCCGTAGTATTGTGGAATACAGGTTTTAGTGTACCTAGTTGGAATTTTCATAACATCTTTGGCATGTTGCAGTCACTTGTTTCACTTTTTATTAACTGTCAAATTGTAATTGTTTCACCAGGTCTGCGTCTAAAAAGAAAAATAGAGCTATAAACAAAGGAATATATTTGTGCAAGTAGACGGCCGATCGGTGTCTTACCTGGAAGTTTCTCAGGTTGGGTGTAGCATATGCCGTGCTCGCTGTCGATGGTTGGTATGAACAAATCGATGAGAGACTGAAATCTTGCGCTGTCAACACTCACTTTGGCCTCAAGGTGCTCGATCAGCTCCTAATCCATGCAATCGACTTGACGCCAGCCAGCAGCACCGACCAATCCTTCTTCGACTTGTATCGGTAATTCCAGTTATATGGTACTCAATGTATGACCAATCGACTGTTTTAAGTGAATGATGAAAGATTTCGACAGAGTAAAAACTCGCGCTTCTTCGACAGTTGTATGAGAGTAATTGCGATGCCGTTTTGCAAGGGCGCTTGTAAAAACTCTAAACTCTATTCTCCTCTTATTTAATGGATGAGGTAAATCTTTTTCCTCCGTTTCGAAAAAAAAGATTTCGACAGATAAGTGGTACTTCAAATCTGATGTCCGAAATACCCGAACACGCCGCCGGGATTCTTGTGTCACCTCATGCGCAGCGTGTTGTCACGTCAATTCAATGTGTGGACATGATGAATAATTTGACCGACGTATACTAGTACTGCTACTGTACTACTTACTAGTCGTATTTAGTGTCACAATTTATACATAGGTTTAACTAACAAGTACGCACTTGAAGCCTAACTGATATATATGTATATATATGGCTTCTACACAACATCTCCATCATCATTATCAGTACATCCTACGCAGGTGAGTTAGGATGCACTTGATCCCAGGAAGGTATCTATCCTTCAAACCAGAGGAGTGCTTCAAACTAACAACAGTACATAATATCCAACAAAAGAGGGTCGTGCTACAGCGGCAGAATACATGGCCCAGTCTAGATATCAGCACGAGTCAAGTTGTGCATATTTGCTGTTGGCATGAACCACATCGCCGCATGTCGAGTTTGCAAAAACCATCCATCGCATGAAAGCTTGATGCCTTTCACACACTGAAGATTACCTGGCAACAAGCTGTGTCGACGAATCTCCGGATATGGTGATTCATGAAACCCATGGTATGATGTGTAAACACAGCCCCCCTCACGAATGGAAGTTGCATAGCACAGTAATCATCGCCGGTGATATGATCGATGATTGGTTGGATGATCGGATAATTGAGCCCGAGGAACAAGGAGTGGTTGCCGAGGCTGTAAACCCGCAACCAGTTGGATACGCCTGGCCCAACGGAGCTGGGATCTTTCTCGAACACGAAGCAACCATAGCCATCAATGTCACGAACGCTCCATGCATTGTACTACATGTGGTTTGATGTAATGGTTTGGTCAATTTGGTATGTGCGAATGAGCATCAAATGACCGCCTTCAGCTGAACGAGCGATAAACCAACACCCATAGGCTGGTATGATTCCAGGTCCTGGAATCATGAAGGCCAGCGCATTTGCGTCTGCTGCAACAATTCAAACTGGAGACCAAAATGACAAAAATAAACAATCATGTTCAGAGTATGTGTGGAATTAAGATTATTATAACAGTGACACATATCATAGATAGAGAATTGTAATGTCGTGGTCATAATCATACCCCAAGTTAAAAAAAATAAGCCAATGGCTTTCATATTCTAGCAACATGTCATGGTTCAAACATCATGTAACAATGAGAAGGAAACAGCTATGACAGCGCCTACTCATATTCTACCATAGCACTTACTACTACTATTCTCATATCAACTCTAAGCAATAACATGCGTTGTTATAAAATCTAGTAAACGAGAGTAACATATAGCAATCATGATGTTATGCTCATAATATGTATTCTAACAATCATTAGATGCCAATTGTTCTCATATCAACTCTAACAATAACATGTGTGGTCATAAAAATCTAGGAAATGAGAGGAACATATAGTAATGATGTGGTTATAGACATGCTATGCATTCTAAATTTGTAACAAATGAACAGGCAGTTGTATTCATAAGGTAAAGATGAGATGAGATAGAACAATTACACGACGATGGATTCCACCGGTATAGGCAGCCAATCTGTGCGTCGACCGCGTAAATAATGCCATCGTGCACTATAGCATCAGACAGAAATGTTGCCTCTACAGGATTCATGATGAGCCATAACCATGTATGGCGACCGGATTCCAGATAGACTAATCCCATGTTGAACCAGGCAATGAGCTTGTAATCCATGTAGTCTTCTGACTACCGGCGTGGTGGATGAGGACGATCCAGTTGGCCTTCATGCCCGCCCAGTAGTGGCCACGCATGAAGGGCAGGTGGACGGGTAGTGGTGTCGAGGGGAACCACGACAACCTCCGTAGGATCGTCAAGTCGGTGTCTGGGCCACCTGCGAGGATCAGGCATCAGCAAGCGGGGTGTCTTGAAAAGAGCCGGCCGGTTGTAGACGAGTAGACGGCACAAAGACACCGAGCATGCGGCCAGACGGACGGTGTTGAGTAGGTCCATACGACTACAGATCTGCTCCAAGAGAACATCAGGGAGGCAATTCCAATTGCGGCTCCGCGTGTCAGTCGGTTCTGCCATTGGGGTTTTCGGTGCCTGCGAGCCACGGTGGAAGTGGATTCGGGCGGGCGAGCGAAGAAGCTTATCCTCGTGTGGCCGAGAAGTGAGCGGGGGGATATGGTACGTGCGAGCTACCAAGGAAGATGGCGCGGGCGGGCGAGCAGTGAGCGGGGGTAAATGGGAGGAGGAAGAAGAGTGGAAGACGGGGAAGAAAGTGCATTAAATCTCAATTCTACTAGTACTACTACCAGGATATAGGCACCGTCCTCCGGAGTGTAAATAGTTACACCGATGACATGTGGGTCTACCACAAGAGGGCCCATATGTCAGTTATTGGAGGACACAAGTGCATAGGCGTATTTGCGGAAGCGTGCTCTACTGGCAAACATGATGGCAGTACTGGGTAAGGCTGATTTAGTAACACCAACACGCTGGTTCAACTTATTAATTACGTGTCCCATCTGCTGCAACGTGTATTGTCACTTCACTGCGAAGACTAGTTGAATAGTTCTCTCTGACTGAGATGGGGAATGATGGATCGCGAGGATTACCTTTCTACAGTATCCCTATGCCTCTACGCTGACTTCACTCATTTTGCTCCGTACCTAGTCACTTGTTGAAATATGTAGAAAGACAAATACTCCGTATTTGGGAACAAAGGGGGGCTTTTACACCGTACTAGAGTATTTGGGAACAGAGGGAGTATCACCATATGGAGGGAACAGAGGAAGTTTGAAATATGAACATGTCAATGGGAGGGAGTAAGCCCCATGTATGCATGCATGCATGCAACATGCAACACTCACACGTACTCCACATGGACGCACGCAACACTCATGCACCCATGCGGCACGCAGCACACGACGCAACACACACGCTCACGCTCAAGTGCTCAACCTACTCTCTACGTCCGTGAAAGACTGTACATTTAGAGATTTACACATTGACCAGGGTACAATTAACGCCCAAAAGTAGCAGACTTATGTGTGCATGCCACCATTGAGATAAGAAGATTAAATGAAGGCCGTTGCATGCTGTAATTAAGGATAGACGTGTAGCCTATACCTACTGCATAAGTTGGTGCATTAGTCAATCAATATCGATTTAGATTAAAGGCTAAATGCGTTGGAAGTGTAGATGTACATCATGTACTACTACACACTTTGTTTTATTGCTGATGTACACTCTTTGTTGGAAGGCCGAGGGAGGACACGTGCATGCACTCACATACACAGCCAGGGCGGTTCGGGCGCAAGGGTTTAACTGATTTCTTGGCTCCGCCAACTGACACGTGGGACCTAGAAACTAGGTGACAATATAACCAGTCAACAAAGTGCCACGTCGACTATGTGGCTGGTCATTAGGGTGCAATATTGTGCTCTACGATGAGCTAGTGATCGTATAATCGACGCAAAACTATATATAGTGACCGTAAAGAGCGTATTGTTAGATACATTGACCGCTGGTGTATTTTTCTCGTTTCAAATTAATCCATATTAATCGGAAAGGACGCAGTATGGACTACTACTAGTACTAGTACTGCTTTGATGTGTCCCGTCAACTCACCGAACGAGGAGAAGCTTGCTTACTACGCCTCTCCCTCGCCCACGCGCATGGTGGTTCACAAGATGAGGAGAGGGTTTTGACTACAACGCCATCTCCCTCTTCCTCTCCCTCGCCCTTGCCCTCGCGATGGACGTGCAGCAGTTCAATCGGTGTCAGATTGCTAGATGCATATTGTATTGTAGTATCATCATTGTTGGACCTTCCGAAGAGGCGAAGAGGCATGTGCAAGGTTCACACGAGTACGAACTGTTGAACCTCCCGAAGAGGCAAAGAGCCAAGTGCAAGGTTTTATAGGAGTTGTCATCCTAGTAGGAATGTACTACAACTATAGCGAACGATGCTACTGTATGATGCCGCCACGTCACGTATATCCAAAGCCATGCCACCTTTTTTTCTCAAAGAGCGTGTTGGAGTCCGTGCAACAACCACACAAGTTGCACGTAGACATAACACATTTACTAGTAATAAAATTCTAAACGACAAATGCCAGTATGCCACACAAGTTCATCTCCAATTCATGTGATAAATTTGTGCACGACTAGTCTACATATATTCACAATGCTACCGTTCACAATTACCGTACTCCACTTACACGTTATAGATGGGATACATGCATGTCCTCCTCCAGGTTCCAGTCCCAGGTGTTCTTCATGGATGGTACGATCCATAGCGGTGGGCAACGGGAATCATTGTCGCAGCTTTCTAGTCCGGTTCCACACGATGGAGACTCATCCAAGCTGAAGAGGCATAAATCAGGGATAGCGTGTCCCAGCATGTCGTTCATCCGGTGGTGCGCAATGAAGACACAACCATGCTTCATGAACGGCAGGCCTTCCGTGTTGTGCATGGAAGGTGGCATCCGCTTCACAATGGGGTAGCTGTCCCCGATGAAAAGTGAGTACTCTCCAAGAATGTTCCTCGGCACCCACGTAGCATCACGGGGGTCGAACTCGGCTCCGTTCATCTGGTACACGCGGCATCCCAGATCTGGACACATGGTGACGTACATAGTCAAGGTCCATGCATAATAATGTTGTGCTCAAATATGGCGGTCAGTAATACTGTGCAGCAAATAGTACTACTCCGGTATAGAGGAAGTAAAATAACCGGCTTATTATATATAGCCACTCTTGGCTACATGGATGAGATAGTAAGACATGGAAAAACAAAAATGGTGGCAGCTAGTGGGTTCAAGTCTTCAAGGGCCCAGCTAGCTATACGCGTCCTCCAAGGTAAAAAGTACTCCTACTAGTAGTACTAAGTATACTACTAGTACAACAATGAAAGAGAAGGCGAGAGGGTTAAAAAATGGAATACCTGGGTAGATGGTGACGGTCCGATCGTGGTAGATTGTGTGACCATGTTGCACATCAGTGGTACCATGGGTAACGACTGCTAAGATAGTTGATCCCAATATGCCAAAGTCAGCTACAAGGTTCCAGGTTAGACCGAATCGCGGATGCAAATGCACATCCAGGATCGGCGATCTTATTTTGATCGGGGGATGACTGGTCCCTGCAAAATAATGGAGTACCGTTAGGGATGCAAATGATGGTTTGTGCATTCCGTTTGTAATCTCCCGTACCGTAGGATGGCAACCAGATGAAACAAGTCCCCTGGCTTGTCACCGCGAAGATGCGGCCTAGATGGCGCATGGCGTCTTCGAACGTGTAGGGGTACAAATCTGCCGCCGCCAACATGCGCCAGCCTCTGCCGTTACTGCGTCTTGCATTGATGGCAATCCTTATGTCGAACACCGCGATGAGATAGTAATCGTCGTAGCCGCGTCGCTTTGTCGGCGGGTCCGCAATTGCTATCTTCTTCAATCTCATGTATGCATCATCATACGTATTCAAGCCCAGCCAGTCCGGAAGGCCGATCCCAATGGTGGAGAAGGGGTCTACCGGAACGGCCGCACTGCTGTGGATGTTGTGCAAAATGATGGTGGTATCCGGCCGGAGGTATGCAAGCCAATCTTCGTTGGCACCGACCCAGACCTATATATAAGACGATGGGCAGCAGAAAAATTACGGGATGGAAATGGAATAACTAAGTACTACATGATCAAACTCCATTACTGACCTGCTCATCGGACAAAATCCGACTACCTCTCAACGTCGGCAACTCTATCGGAGTCAACGTGCAACCATGGCCAGGGAGCGGTGGACTGTTCGAAGGATTGTCCCATAGAAGAACCTTCTCCTCGAGGACGCATGGAAGACCAACAAGCATGGCCTTTTCCCAAACCTGTTTAAGCAGCGTCTTGAAAAAGTTGGTGCAGGAAGCACCGAGTCTTGCGGCGGTGAGGACGTCGGAGCGGCGTGCGATTTCTCCCAGAGGATCGTCGTCCAAGGTCTCCCAGCCCCGACGAGGAGGAGAACCGCCTGGCGAATCCATGGGAGCAGCGACGAACTGCCTTCTCTTCGGGGGGAGGGGAACTGGCGAGGAGGAGATAAGAGCGTAGTAACCGCAGGGCCTCGTCCCTTCCAACTGTAGATCGTTCCTCAGCGAAGGGGTGAGGCTATTATTTACTACTAGTACTAGCATTATGGAACGTTATGGGATTGCATTATACTGTAAATAATAGCACTAGTAAGAAATTTTTGGCACTAGGTAGTAGTTTTTGGCGTGGATTAAGAAATTTTGGGTATGTTTTTGCCATTTTTTGTACACGCTAACTAGTGTCAAAAAATGTCTTACATTGTGTGATGGAGGAGTACGTACTCGTACTATAGCAGTACCAGTACTACTTTTCTCAACTACGAGTATTAGTGCGATGTACTGTACTTCTAGTCTAGTCTAGTCTAGTATAGTGCACCAGTTTTGAACTCTTGAATCTCAGGGCCAAGGAGCTACAGTTGGAAGTGGAGGGTACTACTGTTCTGTAGAACCATCGCTGTACTATCAATGCAGGGGAAGTACACCTGCGTAGTGGCCTAGTGGGTACTCTCGTTGCTATATTCAGCCGCTCCTCTCACGTAGGAGTAGCTGGCCTACTCAGCCGTTCCTCTCACGCACACACTAGCAGACTGTTTGTCAGCGACGGTTACTGCGGTCTGCGGGGTCGGAACATTTGAGTTATTTGATACAGCGAGACTAGGCTTTTCGCTTCCATTTGTGGAGGTGTAATGGATCTCGTCGAACTTTGTTAGTAGTTCCTTCTTTATGAATGAGATGAAGCAAAGCTTTTGCCTCCGTTTCAAAAAAAACATGTCAAGAGGAATTTCTTTTATAGTAGAGCCGATAATGGAGTGAAGTCCATGCGTGCAACGGCACAAGCTACAGAGTAATAGTAGTACATCACTTTACATAGAGTACAGAGCCATATTGCACAGTTCACAATGCCCCGTCAGGCTTTTCCGGCTCCTCGGGCTTAATTGGGAGGCGCTAGTTTAAATATGCTACTACTAGCTGATGAGGAAGCTGCAAGCGAGGTGCGGCTAGGGCGAGCACGCGAGCCACGGGATGCTGGGAAGGAAAACCCGTTCACGTGGCTAGGCTGTCCAGTGCACCCAGATTGTGGGGCCGCACGTCCGTTTGACTTCAAAACTCAAACTACCCGTGTAAAATATTGGATTGCAGCAAAGTGTAGTACTAGCACTATTTTTTGAAAAAAGGTCGTCGTGCGTTCGGCCGGGATCGAACCCACAAAACAAGGTATACACTCCCGCGACCACTAGTAGTACTCGTTGGAGTACAACGCAACCTAGAATCGCCTTTTGTCGCTAGTAGTACATACATTGTTCCTTACAAGAAAGCCCTAATAATGCAAGAAACCACTAAAATGCCAAGAAACTACTACCACTTGCATACGTGACAGACTTAAGATAAGACTACCTTATCAACCATTGTACATGCTCTTACCAACCAAAATCTTCGAGTGACCTCCTACCTCTGGCCCGTCCACCTAGTCATCCTCGGCCATGGTACGCAGCTACCGCCACCGGCAGAAGGCGAGGTCAAAACCGCCGGCGGTGCGGAGCCCATGTTGCGGCAGCCCGGATGCCAGCTCCGTCCGGCGCTCGCGGCCGCTAGCTAGCCAAGGTAGCTCCGTCCAGCTGCTTGTCTGCAAGGTTTGCTAGCTAGATTGGCACGGCAGCGCGGCGGCTTGCTCACGTGCGCTGCGCTCAGGCCAGCCATCTGGCTCGAGCGAAGGCCAGCGCGGCGGCTTGCTCGCTCGTGAGTCACACTCGGGCCAGCCTGCCAACCCGTGCGGAGGCCAGCGCGGCGTCCGGCCCGTCCGGCGGAGCGGCAGCCAACTCGCTCATCACCGGCGCCACCGACGAACATGCATCAGTATTGTTTGAAGTAATGTTCAGGAAAAATAATGATTTGAGGGGGAATAACAGGATAGAAGGTCAGATGTGGGTCCCTCGTGTCAACGGTCAAACAAAATGTGTTGGTTTAAGCTGCCTCGTCAGCACGGACGTGTGGGCCAACCCAGTCATAAATGGGTTTAAACGAACCTAATCGGTAGGAGTACTAGGTAGTACTACCTCTCTCTCAGTTTACATGGCGTGCACGTACCCCTAGGTCGTCAATTTGACCAACCTAATACAAGTCATATATTACAAAAAATATACCAAACTATGGAGTTTCTACTTTCAAAAGGTATAATTTTTGTGCTATATAGTTTATATTAGGGTGATAAAATTGACAACCTAGGTATACGCGCAAGACTTGTAAACAAAACGAAGGTAGTAGAAGTTTTTGGCGTGGATTAAGAAATTTTGGGTATGTTTTTGCTATTTTTTGTACAATAGATTCTTCCTAGGGCTGGTTGAAACTGGTAGTTTTTTGTTAAATACTCTACATATTGTAAGTAGGAGTGCAAGTTAAGCTTTGGAAGCCAATAAGCAAGGCTAGTTACATAGTGCATATGTGTACATGATTGAAAGTAAATATCAAGCATGAGTGACTAATATCTTGATGGAAAACTCGAAACTATGGAATACTAGAAAAAAATACATGGTTGGAAATACTAGCAATGTTCATGTCCGTTGCAACGAATCATAATTAGAATAATACTTATTCACAAACTTGGTACAAAACACCCTAATTTTGATATACATATGTATATTATGTTTCAATTATAATATATTCCTCAGGCTGTTTTGGTGAGGTCAGGGAAGGGATGTGGTTGGTTTTAAGATACTAATTATGGGTTTTTCTGCAAATTGGTAGACAAGTGGGATGTTGGTGAGAAAAGGCAACAACTTACCTCACAATCGTTAGATGTAGATCTAATGGTCAGAAACGACGGATGGCAGACACACCAGCATCACCAACTTAGTCTTGTGTAGGAGTACTAGCAAGATCCGTGCATTAACAGAACATCAAGATGCATTTTTTTATAAAAACACTTGTTGTGATTGACCCTTGCGGGAGTAATCCCATGTGTAAAAACTAATGATATCTCGAGAAATATGAGATAAGGTGAAGAGGAGTTGGGTGTGGTGGTGGTTGGTGGTCGGACTGAGCGGAGGCATGGGGATTGACGACGCCGGCAGCGGCCACTAGGCCAGTTTGTTCCAGATGCTTCCTTTCTTAATTGCTCAATAATGAGGTTTGTTGGAGATAAGGATGGACGAGGGAAGGCCTTGTATGCAAATGTGGAGAGGGGTGCGGGTATCTTTTAGTTTAATTTCCATCCGTCAGATATAGATCAGACGGTCTATATTGCAAGATGGCACATGTACCATCATCATGTATGGTTTTTTATAAAAGAAGAAATATAAGTATGGAGATACAGACGTATTATCGATACTTGCTTCCGTAAACTAGCATCTACATTCTATTGAACGCCTCGGCATGTGGGGCCTTAGCACAATGACTTCTCGACTGTGTAAAACAAGGATTTTCCCGTCGCCGACAAGGAGGGGGTGACAGCGGCACGCTTTTGGGCTTGATCTAGTCCTGCTAGGTGGTCTAAGCACGTGTAGATTTATTCTTTTTCACGTCTCGTGTTCGTTGTACTGCCACGACTGTTGATGAGTAGACGGTAAGTTATTCACGGGGAAACCCTTGTTGAGCGTGTCTGCAAGAGAGAGAGAGAGAGAGAGACAGTGTGCGTGTGCGATATGTTAGAGACTGAGGCAATGATAACAGATTCTTTGTGTCTATGTGTGTGGAGGATAGAGAGAGACATGTACATGGGGCTTTGTGTTGTGTAACGTGGGGACACATATACATAATTAGAGAGTGAGTGTGTGAGATACACATGCGGACATGGGGAGAGATGAGGATCCAGATAAATGGGTGTTTGTGCGTGTCTGTGTGTGTTTGTGCACGCGTTTGTGTGTGACAGGGAGAGTGTGTATGTGGAGTAGAGAGACCACTGATGATGTAAACCTAGTATAAGGGAAGGGGAATGGTGTGACATGTGTAGTAGCGAGATAGCACAGGAGTGGGCGGGGGGAGCAGACTATTTGGAAGAGACATCGAGTGTGTGTGTGGGAGAGGGGTGTGAGAGCGAGAGAGAGAGAGAGAGAGAGAGAGAGAGAGAGAGAGAGAGAGAGAGAGAGAGAGAGACAGAGAGAGAGAGAGAGAGAGAGAGAGAGAGAGAGACAGAGAGAAAGAGAGACAGAGAGACAGAGAGAGAGAGAGAGAGGAAGAGAGGGGGCGAGAGGGGTCGTTTGTGTCCAACGAATGCTGGAAATGAGCCCAAGAATAAATGGGCTCCGAGAAGGCCGAAAGATAACATGGGCTGGAAACGGCCCAACGGAATAACGGGTCATTAATGGGTATAAAGTGATACACTGTTCATTACGGTCCAGTTTCACCACGGGCCGTTAATGGGTGTAAAGTGATACACTGTTCATTACGGGCCAGTTTCACCACGGGCCGTTAATGGGTGTAAAGTGATACACTGTTCATTATGGGCCAGTTTCACCACGGGCCGTTAATAGGCCAAGAGTTACATAGGGCCTCATATGGGCCGAAAGACGTCATGGGCCATAGATGCACCAGAAGTGAAAACGGGCTGGAATCATATTGGGTGGCCCAGATGACGCTACTGGGCCTAATTCGGATAGGGAGTAACGGGCCTTGGGTTAGTGGGCTGTAAATGGGCTATATGCGAACAGGTCGTTAACAGGCTTTCCATGGGCCGGCCCGCCACATTTTGACCAAGTCAAACATGCCGGCCTTTTCACAGGAATGGGCCTCTGTTGGGCCGTGCCACGTGTTGACGTATCATAGGCGCCTTCCGTCCAATGAGTGGATGACATCTGTCCCAACGATGAGCAGACACGTGTTTCCTCTAGCCAATGATGATTTTACACATGGAAAATCCCCATTGGTCGGGGCTGTTAACGGGTTATCGGATCCAAAACCCGACCCGATAGCTTAACGGTGTTCTGTTATGGTGGATGCCACGTGTAGGTCACCTTTGACGAAAGTAGTTTTGTGACGCGCGATTTATCGTCATGGAAGTGGACACTTCCGTGATGATAAATTTGGTAATGTCATGGAACACTTCTATGACAGCACAGGTATGACTATCTTGATTTTGGCATAAATTTGTCATGGATGTACATGCATGACAAAAAACGCGACCTACTGTGACAAACACATATCATCACGGAAGTGTATTTTTTTGTAGTGGAAAGACATGTCTACCAGGACGAGAAATAGATAAGATAAGGAAGCGTATGGATCATACGATGTGGCAAAGTGCCACATAGTTCTTTCAGGGAAAAGAAACATCATGGGAGTGGATGACAAGACATACATGTCAGAAGATTATGAAAAGTTTGATGAAATTGCTCCATTGAAAGTGAATATTGATCCGAGCATCCAGTTAAATGATGAAGATTGTCCATGGTTACGGCGCAAAGGGACACACGCGAAGAAAAAGTTTCACACCCAAAGATCCCACACTGGCATGTGATAAGCTTCACCGTAATCACTTTCTTCTGTAGTGACTTTCCAGACTTATATATCTGGAAAGTGCCGCTTCGAACAAACCGGAGGGAATCTTTGTAATAGTTTGGGTACTTATGTGTTTTGGTATTTGAAACGCGAAGAAATTTTATGTGCAAAAACTGGATGCACATTGTCTACAAATTAGTTCCTCAAATAATTCAAATTTAAACTATTCAAATTTGAAAACTACTGGCACTAACAGAAAGTTTGTAAACTTTTTAACTATAGAAAAAATATTCAGAAATAAATAAATGAAAATAAATAAAGTAGAAAAGAAAAAAAAACTAATATTTTGTTGAGACAAAAACTAAATTAAAAAAATTAAACTATTCAAATCTGAAAACTTCTCGCACTAACAGAAAGTTTGTAATTTTTTGTACCTAAAGAAAAAAATATTCAGAAATAAATAAATGAAAATAAATAAATGAAAATAAATAAAGTAGAAAAAAACTAAATTTTTGTTGAGACAAAAACTAAATAAAAAAGCCCACCTACTGGGCCACAACGGCCTGCATACGACTAGTAACCCAACCTGTAGTTGGGCCAGGATGTAGGCCCACAGAACTAAGAGGCAGAGTTAGGCCCAGAAGCCTGCTATAGAGAGGATTTCGATACAGCAGCCGCACCGGGGCTTTTAAACAGGTGCAGGGCGCCCTCGGCTAGCGAGGTGGGACTAAACTTGCCCTCACCGCACCTGCCCCAGCAGCACCGGATGGTGGCTCCAACCGGTACTAAGGAAGGGACTTTAGTACCGGTTGTAGCCACCACCCGGTACTAAAGGGGTGCACTTCCCACCGATTCGCCTGGCCAAAACAGACCTTTAGTACCGGTTAGTGGCTCCAACCGTTACTAAAGGTAGGTTCTATATAAGAAAACACTTCAAAAAAATTCGTCAGTTCTCCCTCTGCTTCTTCTCCTCTGCCCCGTCGCCGCCGCCCCTCTCCCCCGCCCCCGTCGTCGCCCCCGTCCCGCGCCGTTGCTGCCCCCATCCCGCGCTGTCGCCACCCCGTCCCGCGTTGTTGCCGTCCCCGTCGTCGCCGTCCCCATCACGTTGTCGCCTTGTCCCGCGCCATCACTGTCCGGCCCCTCGCCTCGCCATCGCCGCCGCCTTTGTTCGACCTCGCCTCGCCATCGCCGTCGCCTGGACCTCACCGTCACCGTCGCCTCGACCTCACCCGCGCGCGCTGTGAGCCCCTCCCCCGGCCTCTCCTCCCTCCAATCCACCGTGTCGCCGCCGGCGGCGGCCGCGCCCGCACACACACACACACACGCACACACACTACACGCGCACACACACACTCACACTACACGCACGCGCGCGCACACACACAATTTTTCTGTTTTTAGTTTTTAGTTTTTTATGTTTTTCTGTTTTTCATACAAAGTTTTAGATGTATTAATTAATTAGATTAGATTAATGTCAAATAGTATATATAAATGTTAGAAATGTTATAGAAATGTTATAGAAATGTCAGAAATTTTAGA
Organism: Triticum aestivum; assembly: GCF_018294505.1. NCBI lineage: Eukaryota > Viridiplantae > Streptophyta > Magnoliopsida > Poales > Poaceae > Triticum > Triticum aestivum. The sequence continues at coordinate 713,194,376 of NC_057813.1, read as the reverse complement.
AATGTTAGTTTTAGCTTGATGAATTAGATTAATTTCAAATTGTTATAGAAATGTTATAGAAATGTTAGTTTTTAGTTTCTTATAATTTTAGTTATACAAATTTAGAATTTGCATATAAGAAATCACAATCCAATCGTTTAAAAATGTTACTTTTGCGGCGTATAGTATTTGTTCTCGATGAATCCCGGCCTGCATCCTCGCCGTCGACCCGTTCGCGACGATGTCCTGCTTCAGAGGACCCATGTCCTGGACTGGGCTCCGCCGAGATGGCACTGGGAGGTGCTACCTTCAGGGGATCGCCGCTTCGTGAGGAACCCGGGTCCCGTCGTCGACCCTGAGCACCTTTGGTGGCGTTCCCGTGGGCCACTTTCGGTGCGGAGTGATCCGGCCCCGCCAGAGGTGGCGCGTCGCCGTGTCAGGGAGGAGGACGAGCACGTCCGTCGCTGCATGGCTGCTATGGACGTCAGGTTCTCCAATACCTGGCAGGGTCTTTGGGGAGATGACCGGAGCTATGATCCTATGATGGTTCCTTCTCTTTGGGCCTAGATTATTCTGTAGTATTCGATCTTTATTAGCTAGCTAGCTAGTGATGTATTCGATATATAATATTCGAGACGATGTATTCGAGATTATATATTATTCGAGGCGATGCATATTATGTACTATTATTCAGGATTTCCTCTTATTGATTGCATGAATGCGTATTGTAATTTGAATACTAAATTGTTTTATATTTCTTCTGGATTTGTTAAATAAAAGCTTTGGCGGACAATACTGGCAGAGAGGGAGAAGAGGCCCTGTTCGAGATCATACGCTCCCCTCGTGCGCCAGATAATCGAAATGAAGAAGATGACAACTCCCAATATCTGAACAATACCGGGGAGGGTGATGATATGATATTCGATCGCGATGACCGAATTGATGAAGTCATGGATTATGATGGCAAAGAAATTAATGATTATGATGGCAAAGAAATTAATGATTATGATGGAGAAGAAAATGTTGATCTTGATAAAACAGAGACCGGCGAGGTATATTTATATAAGCAGGCATCTAGTGATCATCACATGTTTTAAATGATTTTAAGATATATTAACGAATCGATCTTTCTTCTTTTCAGCCCACCGGATCGACCATATCTTCTACAGGCAGAGTGCGAGGCCCGGGAAAAAAGTTGAAGGAGGGCGTAAAGTACAACATTGATGCCATCAAAACTAATGGCAAACCATTAGCGCCTAAGAACATTACGAACAAGCTCGTTCGTCAGTGTGGAGTTCTTGTGAAGGACAAACTCCCGATCTCCCTTCAAGAATGGAAACAGCCATCAAAGCCCCGTCCAGATCTTACTTTTGTCGATGACAGAGCAAAAAAAGCGCTTTGGGAAGATCTCATGGAACATTCCACCCTACCAGATCATTTCACAGCTACAGATGTGGAGAAAGTCAAGGATGCTGCTCTTAGGAAGATAGCAATTGCATTCAACAACCACAATAAAACTGTATGGAATAACTACGTCAAAGCAGGAAAGAAGACTCCAGAATTCAAGGGAACACTGGAGAACCAAAGAGAACACTGGGACGATTTCGTGGAATTCAAGAAATCAGAATTATCTAAGGAACGGTCGAGAAAAAACAAGGCCAATGCCGCAAAAAAGGAGCAATTCCATAGGCTGGGGCCAGGTGGCTACGCGGTGGCAATGCGTAAGTGGGATAAGTCTAAGCAGGAGATTCTGGCTGCACAGGTCACTCCAGTTACATTGAGCTGGCCCCCCAGGTGCAGAACTTGGTTCTATGCGCATGGGGGGCGTTGGACCCGAAGACAGGCCTGGTTTCGAAGAAGTCATGTCTTAAAGGAGCCGATGTTAAGTTAGTTCAAGCAATACAAGAACCTCGAGAGGGGGTGTTCATGCCCAGCAGAGAGAACGACGAGCTTACGCGCGCCCTGGGAAATCCTGAACTCCCGGGAAGAACACGATGCGAGGGCGTTATTCCATGGTATGAGGGCTTTTCTTACTGGAACGCCGACTACAGAAGCCGTGCAAGAAGGAAGATGGAGGAGGAGAAGAAGAAGAAGCTGGAGGACGAGCAGAGGAAGCAGGAAGCAGAACGGCTTCAAGGCCTAGAATCAGCGCACGCGGACTTGGCACTCAAATTGCGAGGCAGCAGCAGCAGATCGACTCGCTTAGCCAGGAAAGGGGGTCTCAGCAGCGGCCGTAGCTAGCAGATGATCCAGCATTGGATAGCACCGTCCCATCCATGCCGAGAAGCAGCATGGATTCCGCCCCGGGGGACGCACTGCTAGATAGATACCATGTGGATGACATCATGGAGAACACTAACGGTGAGCTACACTTCAAAATAAAGAACATATCCGTGAAGGCGGCGGACACCGTTGCTCATACAAATCCCCCCGGAGCAACTTACCATTGCAGAGCAATTCCAGCCAATTATGCTCATGTCGTGGTTGATGAGGTGGTGGACCAATATTCGGGGCTAGCGCTTGCCATTCCTGGAGGTGACGAGGAGCACACACTGGGAGAGGCCATACATCGTATCATCCTGTGGAGAAAGGATTGCATAATCTTTCGAAGGCCACCGGCACCGCGTCAGCTAGAGCTTGACATCCCAGGAGGTGACGAGGAGCAGACGACTCCCGCTCCTCCTAGTCTGGCGCAGCTTCACGCCACACCTCCTACTTCAACTCAGCCAACGCGTGAGGCCGCTACTCCTTCTTCAACTTAGCCAACGCGTGAGGCCACTCCTCCTGCTTCAACTCAGCAAACGCGTGAGGCCACTCCTCCTTCTCTGAGTCCACTGATACGTCCATTTTGCATGATGCTTTTATATCAATATTTATTGCATTATGGGCTCTTATTACACATTATATACCAATACTTATGACTATTCTCTCTTATTTTATAAGGTTTACCATGAAGAGGGGGAAGGCCGGCAGCTAAAATTATGGCTGGAAAAGGAGTAAACATTGGAAACCTATTCTGCATTGCTCCGAAAGACCTGAAACTCCACGAAACTTAATTTTGGATTTATTAAGAATTATTGAGCGAAAGAAACACCTCAGGGGGGCCACACCCTGGCCAGGAGGGTGGGGGCGCGTCTACCCCTACTGGGCACACCCCCTGTCTCCTGGGCCCCCTGGTGGCCCCCCGGTGTCCATCTTCCGCTATATGAAGGCTTTTACCCTGGAAAAAATAGTGGGCAAGCTTACGGGATGAAACTCCGCCGCCACGAGGAGGAACCTTGGCGGAACCAATCTAGAGCTCCGGCAGAGCTGTTCTGCCGGGGATACTTCCCTCCGGAGGGGGAAATCATCACCATCATCATCACCAACGATCCTCCCACTGGGAGAGGGTCAATCTCCATCAACATTTTCACCAGCACCATCTCCTCTCAAACCCGAGTTCATCTCTTGTATCCAATCTTGTATCCAAAACCACAAATTGGTACTTGTGGGTTGCTAGTAGTGTTGATTACTCCTTGTAGTTGATACTTATTGGTTTACAAGGTGGAAGATCATATGTTCAGATCCTTAATGCATATTATTACACCTCTGATTATGAACATGAATATGCTTTGTGAGTAGTTACGTTTGTTCCTGAGGACATGGGTGAAGTCTTGCTATTAGTAGTCATGTGAATTTGGTATTCGTTCGATATTTTGATGAGATGTATGTTGTCTCTCCTCTAGTGGTGTTATGTCAACGTAGACTACATGGCACTTCACCATTATTTGGGCCTAGAGGAAGGCAATGGGAAGTAATAAGTAGATGATGGGTTGCTAGAGTGACAGAAGCTTAAACCCTAGTTTATGCGTTGCTTCGTCAGGGGCTGATTTGGATCCATATGTTTAATGATGTAGTTAGGTTTACCTTAATAGTTCTTTTGTAGTTGCGGATGCTTGCAATAGGGGTTAATCATAAGTGGGATGCTTGTCCAATTAAGGGCAGTACAAAAGCACCGGTCCACCCACATATCAAATTATCAAAGTACAGAACGCGAATGTTATATATGAACGTGATGAAACTAGCTTGACGATAATTCCCATGTGTCCTTGGGAGCGCTTTTCTCATTATAAGAAATTGTCCAGGCTTATCCTTTGCTACAAAAAGGATTGGGCCACCTTGCTTCACCTTATTTACTTTTATTTCTTCTTACTCATTACAATTTATCTTATCACAAAGCTATCTATTACTTACAATTTCAGTGCTTGCAGAGAAAACCTTACTGAAAACCTCTTATCATTTCCTTCTGCTCCTCGTTGTATTCGACACTCTTACTTATTGAAAGGACTACGATAGATCCCCCACACTTGTGGGTCATTAAGACTCTTTTCTGGCACCGTTGCCGGGGAGTGTAGCACTTTTGGTGAGTGGAATTTGGTAAGGAAACATTTATATAGTGTGCTGAAATTTTCTGTTACTTGTTACTATGGAAACTAATCCTTTGAGGGGCTTGTCCGGGGCATCTTCACCCCGACCAGTAGAGCAAAGAGTTGCTCCTCAACCCATTGAACCTACTGAAAAGTTTCACTTTGAAATTCCTTCGGGTATGATAGAGAAACTGCTAGCTAATCCATTTGTAGGAGATGGAACATTGCATCCCGATTTACACCTTATCTTGATGGTATTCCCAATGATGTTTTCAAAAGGAAGGTCTTCCCTTTATCTTTGAAGGGAGATGCATCGACATGGTTTAGGCTATGTGATGATACGGGATCTTGGAATTATAAGCGATTGAAGTTGGAATTTCACCAGAAGTTCTATCCTATGCATCTTGTTCATCGTGATCGTAATTACATATATAATTTCTGGCCTCGCGAAGGAGAAAGCATCGCTCAAACTTGGGGGAGGCTTAAGTAAATGTTATATTCATGCCCCAATCATGAGCTCTCCAGATAAATGATTATTTAAAAAATTTATGCTCGGCTTTCTCTCAATGATCGCACCATGCTCGATACTCACTACTAGGGAAAAGGCTAGCAGCAGCGCGGGTTTTAGATGTATCAGTAGCGCGGGGATTGGTGCTACTAATAAGGTGCTACAGCTAACATATAGCAGTAGCGCGTGCTCACCGGCGCTACTGCTACACAAGTGTAGCAGCAGCGCTGTTTGCGGAAGCTCACTACTGCTAGTAGCTCTAGCGCGCTTTACCTTGACGTGCTACTGCTATCGCGGCTCTGCTGCTAACTTTTGTACACTCTCTACTGCTAATTAAGTAGGTTTTTTTGTTATTTTTTTGGCATATTTGTTTATTATTTGAACAGGCTTTATAGAAGAATCTTTAGCACATAGAAATGTCATCATGATACACATACAAATGCCTGCGAGACCACAAATGTAATCATAGCATGTACATACAAATAGTCTCATCATAATCATCATCCAACACAAAGTGATATCTTGTCATCATCTCGAAAATAGCGATACATGCAAGTCTCGAATACTTGCAACTACAACAACGTCATCCATCTAAACAAAGGTATACGCAAGAAGTGCTATCACTATGAGTGAGAGCGAAACTATGCAGTACATGAGGTGGCGTTACGAGTCCTCTCTCACGCTAGCGTGAACCTCAAGTAACTAGCTTCTCCTTCTTGTCTGCTTTTGATGCTTTTATGGCTGGCGCCCGTGAACCCATTCACTTGCGCCTGACACTCATGCCACTCGTTGTACACCCCCGGAACCTTCCCTTTCTACACGACATAGCAATTCCATCTCGCCATCAAGAAACTAGGTACCTGTTAGAGATGCATGTTCATGAATAGGATGTACAATCATATATATGCAACAAAATATACTAGAGCAACACCGAAAAAGAAAGGGTTAGCAACTAGATGCAACATACAGTATGCAAATTAATTAACTAGAGGTACGCGGGTCATCGTACGCAAACTAACAAAGTAGCGTTACGCAAGTTCGACATGGACCATGGACATCACAAAGTTTCATCGCTACAAGAAGTATACAAGTTCAACCGACACATATCATCATCATCGGCATCATAAATCACTAGAAGTTCCATCCTTCCATATCATCGAGGACGAACCCTAGCTTCTTGAACGGCGTGAGGTCTAGACGTTGCATGCCTATGCGAGTTCGGACGTCAGCTCGCGATATAGGGCCGTGGTGGAACATCCCCTTCTCATCGACGACTTCTTTCATGATGATCGTCGCAATGCCGCTTTGGATGCGAAAGAAGTCATATCTAAGTTTATAATCCGCTTCTCCATGAGATTCTAGCCACTTGTGGATACGATCATCATTTCTTCTGTTAATGCGAAGCTTTTGGTGATCCGTGTTGAACTGAATCATGACATGGATGATGTAGAATCCATCCTTCTTGCTTGGTTTTGGGACATGGATGTAGGAGAAGTTAGTTTTATGCGCGAAACCCATCTTCTTGTTCCTTTGTTTCTTTATCTGCACGTGGCCACCTCTAAAGCTGAAGCCTTGGAGAACATCATCTAGAATATTCATTATGTGGGTGTAGTCTTTTTTGTCGTAGTCTCTGGAAGGGTCAAAATACACGGCGTGTGAGACTTGTGGGTAAAGAACGATAAGGACGGTGCGCCCGTTGCTACGGGGAAAAGACACCTCAAATTATTCCCCATATGAGAGAGAAGGAATGATTGAAATGTACGAAAGGTTTGTCCGGAACTGACTTACTTTTGATGATAAGGCACGAGGACAATTTCCCGGTCCTTATTCTGTACCATGAAGTTTTGGAGGTACTCCCTAGCAGTTTTACGCTCAAAGTCGCCGAGACTCAAGAAAGACTCGTGCATGTAGTACGGATCTGCCACACAGATTTGCGAGACTTCTTCACTCTTCATGACGGAGCTCATATGTAGCGCAAAAAGGCGGACGATAGTAAAATCAAGCCGCCTTGTTAGAAACATCTCAAAGATATGGTCAAACCACAGGAAGAACACCTCCGCAGGCCATGTGTCGACGTAGCACTTCCCCTCAGGCACACGAGCCGCGTATGTCGGATATCCTGGATCCTTTGAGGCTAGTAGGCTTTTCTCAGTCAACAACACATGGTCGTGCAGTCTCCTGAGATCCCCTGATAGTGCCTCCAGCGGTTTCGGCGGTAGCATCGGCTCGCCTGTGAGATGGAACATGACCGCACTTTTCACGGGTACACGCTCTTTAGAATGCATCGTCTGGCTGCTATGTGCTCTGGCTTGTTTGGAGGCAGTTACCTTCCCCGATCTCTTCCTCTCCTTTGGTTGGGCACACCTTCAAGACCCTTCCTTAACCCCTGCCCCAGTGTTCTCGGGCTAAGTACTGTACGACCCTCGCGCCCGGCTAGTTGAGCTTGTGTTGAGGCGGCATCTTCAGGCGTGTCCTGTGAGGATTTCATGAAGAGAGACTTTTTGCAATCCATGGTACGACCCTGCCCGGGCATATCATCCATATCCTCATTAGCAAGCTGATAGCCCGATTCTTCATATGGTTGACTCATCATATCTATGTCACAGTCATACGCGTTTGTATTGAGGTAATCCATAGGGTCGACCTCGGTCTCATCATCCATTCTCTGTTCTACAGGAGAAATTACATCAGCCAGTACTATTGCACCCCCTTCATCATGTCGTCTGCCGCTCTCACCTGGCACTACAGGAGATGGTAATTGTGTAGGCGGGGTGGTGGTCTTCGCACATGCTTGTTGATGTGTGGTAGTTATTGGTGTGCTCTCGGCCGGCTCCAGACGAATAAGATTCTTCGGCCATAGCAGCACCCAATTCTTGCAGCTTCCTATCCGCGACGGGGTCTCGTCGTCCGCTCCCACATGCTGTACTGGTAGAGGCAAATCCTCGTGCCCCGATTTCACACTGGTCAAGCTAACCTTGAAGTGCCTAGTGGGGATCGGCTAGTTGTGGAACGTGCGTTGAGAGGGGTCCATTATCATCCCCTTTCCCACGTCCACCTTCTGGCCTTTGATCAAGTAGAGTATGGTGCACGTGGTTTCTTTCGCCTGCAAACATATATGTCTATGGCGTAAAACAACCGAAAGGCAACAAAAATGGAATATTATATATATATATATATATATATATATATATATATATATATATGTTGGTGCAACATGTAATTACCGTGACGGCGTCAAGCTCAGCCAAAGACGAAGGCCCACCTAGCGCGCATGAGACTGAGGACGGGCTGCTATGAGTGGGAGCGGCTGCGAGAGGAGGCCCGGTTGCATGAGCAAGTGATGGTGCGATGGTGTTGTTGTTCATGGAGTTGCTCCCGACGAAACTGGGCATCGGGAAATCATGTACCGTCTTGTCTGGATTTTCCTTCGCCCAGTTGATGATAACTGGAACCAAGTTAGTAGCGAAATCATTTCTGCAGGCAGTTACAGGTGCATTGACTGCCTGCTGTAGCAAATCATATTTCTCCTCGGCTGCTTTTTTCGCGTCCTCAGCTATTTTTTTCTCGACTGCAAGCTTCACCTTCGCGTCGATGTCCGCCTAACTAAACTTTGTTTTCAGCTTCTTGGCCTCCGGGCGCTCGTTGTAAAACACCTTCCACGTGGCGCCGTCTCCAGCGCCGTGCACACGACCATATTGCGGCCGCTGATCCAAAGGGAGTCCCTTAAGTTCGTTCAAGGCCCGATTGAGAGGGGTGTCCCACTTGGGCCTCATCGGAGAAGTAGGGATTTCGGCTGCAAGCTGGTGTTGCTTCTCAAGTAGTCTAATCAATTTCCTCGTGATCTTGTCCGTGTAAAAAACCTTTTTCTCCTTGTCCCACTTGTAGCGGGCCCTGATGAAGTCATGCTCCAAGGGTTTGGTGAACTTCGCGAAGGGAGCTGGGAGACCCGCGGCTTCACGTTCCGCATCCTCCATATCCCATATGGGCCTTTTACCAAGGTAGCCACGGCTTCCGAGGCGATGCTTCCCTGTGTTCCTTTGCTGAAGGCTCTTCAATTTCGCAGCCTTAGCCTTGGCTGCCTCGCTAGCGCAAGTGTCCTTGAACTTTTCGAACTCCTCTTCCGTAAGTGTCGGATTTTCCTCCAGAATCTTTGACAGGGGTTCATCAGCCTCAATAGCTCGTTTCACCCTCGTTTTCTAGGAGGCCAAATCATTGCTGAACATGCCCATGGCGTGATTGTTAATCTTTTTCATCTTCGGATCATCCCACGGTTCTTCTATGTTATCATCCCGGTCGGGGAACTTGAATCTCTTGTGCAACTTTGTTAGGAGCAACGGCGTCAAATGTTCTTTACTCCTTAAGTCATCGTCGTTGATGCTCGAGCATTCTCGTAGGATGCATCCTACTTGGTTCCCATAGAACTTGCGAGGTTCTTCCGGCTCTAACGGCTCAAACTTGCCAGGTGCCATCTTTCTGATCACAAGTCGTCCAATCCCTAGTTTGTTAGGTTTTCGTATCCTCTGCTTCTTATGCTTCCTCTTTTTGGTAGCGGCATCGGGGCCGGTACCTTCCCTGCCGGTACCTTCCCCGCCGGTACCTTCCCCACCGGTCTCGGTGCCGCCATCGATGTCGGCGCTGTCGGTGTCGATCTCGGCGTCAGTACCATCATCGAGGCCGACCTGCAAACCTTGCTTAGCAGTCAAATAGTCGAGGTGCTCTTGTTCACCCTCATAATCCATCTCGTCTGCATCTTGGTCAAAAGGCCCAGTTTCTTCGTTGTTCGACATGTTTCCTATGATTAAGTGTCCTCATTTATTTCTAAAAGTATGAATAAATGAGAAATGACATAGAAAGAAATCTATGTGCCAGCACTCGATATGCCAACTATGTAGCACAAAATCATGCCTTTATTCACGGGAAATTTCGGCATGACCTTTGCTAAAAAAATGGACATATCGAGCGCCTGAAATTCACCGGAACGGAAATGAATCAACATTCCGGCGTAACATAGGCCACTAGGATCATTTTCCAAACATGACATGTCTAAAACATGACATATGCACATATCACATGTCCAGTTCAAATTTACACATATCACATGTCCAGTTCAAATTTTGAAACCTAGCTAAATTCATAACTAAATAGATAACCTAATTAACATACTGCCCTAACTAAAACCTAAGTAAATTAACCGAAGAACCCTAGCAGAGAGAGAGAGGGGGGTTTACAGAGGGTGCAAGGGCGAGGAGGCAGGCCCGACGACGGCCGGGAGGGGAGAGGAGGGAGGCGAGGGCCGACGGGTCGGGGGCGAGTGCGCCGGGGTCGGGGTGAGCGTCGGCGCCGGGGTCGGGGGCGAGGGCCGGGGTCGGGGGCTAGCACCGGCGCCGGAGTCGGGGGCGAGCGCCGGGGCCGGGTCGGGCGCGGCGGTGCGAGGGGGGAGAGTGGGGATTTGGGGGGGAAAAGGCGGGATGAAGCAGGGCGGGTGAGAATTTTGGGTTAAGTGGACGTAGCAGTAGCGCATTTGGACAAAACGCGCTGCTACTACCTTCAGTAGCTGTAGCGCTTTATACGAAATTCGCTTCTACTAACTTCAGTATCTGTAGCGGTTTAGGCAAAACGCGCTGCTACTACCTTCGCTACTACCAGTTTTCCTTTTTATTTTCCTTTATTTTATCCCACTTTTATTTCCCGAGGGCAGTGAACTAAGGCCGGGCGATATATATTGCATCATTTGACAGTTAAATATGTATGCAAAATAGGAACATATATATTACACATCATTGGACCCATGCATAATAATGGCTTAGTGTGTATACAAAATAGGAACATATATATATATATATATATATATATATATATATTACATCATTTGACCGATAACATAAGTTTCCTCAGTGCTGACGATTTCGTTTTTGAGTCAGCTTCTTTCCCTTCTTGTTCGTCGAAGAATAATTGAGCCCCTCATTGTGACTTTGCCTTTTCCATGGAGTACAATTTTTCTTAGGTAATGTAGTATTGATTCTTCTTTTGACGTATACTTCATCATCATCATCATCTTCCCTCAGTGGGTTGCCGTACTGATTATAGTCTTTCTCGTTGGCGACTCCATCCATTCCAACGATGTTCCTTTTGCCTCTCCTCAGGACAACACGGCTGGGATTGCGCGGTTCAGTTATGAAGAAGCATTGTGTCACGTGCTTAGCGTGTACCCATGGCTCATTTTTTGCGATAGCATTCACGTTAGCGCTCTTGGCGTCGGGTATAGTCATGGTCGTGAAAATCCGGCTTTCTCTTTCGACATTCTTAGCCCATCTAACACGGAACATCGTCGTGTTGTGCAGTCCAGAGTAGTCAAGCTCCCAGATCTCCTCGACCCTTCCATAAAATCGTTCAGTTGCGTTGTTGTCGCTGCCGGTCATGCACTCCATCGTCACCCCTGAGTTCTGATCATCACTGTCCATAACTTTGGCCTCTGTGTAGAACGTGTATCCGTTGATATCATATGCCTGATAGGTTACGAGGTTGGGCGAGGGGCCATGTGCTAAGGCATATATGAGCAATCCGTCCTTGGAGCCCTCCTCCGGAGGATTAGCAATAATATGCTCTTTGAACCAATGTAGGAAAGTGGAGCAATCCGTCCTTAGAGCCCTCCTCCGGAGGATTAGCCACACACACAATTTCCACAAACATATCACACACACATAAACATATTTCCATTTTGCAAAAGCATGAAATTTTCATCACCTCTATCTTGATCGAGATCGAGCACACGGTGGAGATGATGTGGTAGGGAGATCAAAAGTGAACAAAGCTCTTCTTGACAAGGATAGATCTAGTTAGGGGGCAAATAGGTCACTTAACTAAATCCTACATCTACCTAGCTACCTAATTTGGGAGGAGACAACTTCAACTAGTGGAGGGGAAAGGAAAAAGAGAAAGGAGATGCATTAATGGAGGTGGTGTAGTTAGGTAGGAGTAATGAAGAGAGAGAAAGGTGGATAGAAGAGAAAGAGTAATGGGGGAGAAGTATTGAGGAAGAAGAAGAGTGAGAGTGGGAGCATGTGGGGGAGGTAGGGGGAAGGGAAGAGAGGAGGGGGAGGGGAGGCACGGGTGGGGAAAGGTGGTGGGTTGGTGCGGGTTAGCAGTAGCGCGGGAGAAGAAACGCGCTGCTGCTAAAGAATTAGCAGCAGCACGCTTTGGGCCACGTCGCTACTGCTAACAGTGACAAAATATTGCCAATTTGAAATGTAGCAGCAGCGATCCCAGTAAAAGCGCGCTACTACTACATCCGTAGCAGTAGCGCGGTTCGGGCCACGACGCTACTGCTAAATGGAGCTCGGCGAACACCGCCGGTGGATATTTGTAGCAACGCGGTTTACACAGAGCGCGCTACTGCTAAAAACTTATCAGCAGCGAGTTTCCCGCACACTCGCTACTACTAATTAGCAACAACGCTCCTTTTTGAGCCGCGCTGCTGCTAAGATTCTGTGTATAGGCTTTTCCCTAGTAGTGACTTCCTGTGTTGGTTCTTATATGCTGAAGACTATTGAATTCAAATGGGACTTATTGGAAAGAATTAAACGCAACTCTGAAGATTGGGGTTCCGACGATGGTAAGGAGCTAGGTATGACACCTAAGTTTGATTGTGTTAAATCTTTTATGGATACCGATGTTTTTCGTGGATTTAGCGCTACATATGGACTTGACTCTGAGATAGTAGCTTCTTTTTGTGAATCTTTTGCTACTCACGTTGATCTCCTAAGGAGAAGTGGTTTAAATATAATCCTCCCATGGAAGTAAAGGTAGTTGCACCTATTAGAGTTGAAGAAAAGACTATCACTTATAGTGATCCTATTATTCCTACTACTTATGTTGAGAAACCACCTTTTCCTATTAGGATAAAGGATCATGCTAAAACTTCAACTGTTGTTCATAAGAGTAATACTAGAACTTATACACCTCATAAGCAAATCAAAGTTGAACCTAGTATTGCTATGGTTAAAGATCTCTTGGATGATAATTTAGATGGGCATGTTATTTATTTTTGTGGTGAAAATGCTAATATTGCAAAACCAGATGCTAAGATACACAGACCCGTTGTAGGCATGCCTGTTATTTCTGTTAAAATAGGAGATCATTGTTATCACGGCTTATGTGATATGGGTGGTAGCGCTAGTGCAATACCCTATGATTTATATAAAGAAATTATGCATGACATTGCACCTGCTGAGTTAGAAGATATTGATGTTACTATCAAGCTTGTTAATAGAGATACTATTTCCAATTGGGATTGTTAGAGATGTTGAAGTCTTGTGTGGGAAGGTTAAATACCATGCTGATTTTCTTGTTCTTACTTCCCCTCAAGATGACTTTTGTCCCATTATATTTGGTAGACCCTTCTTGAACACTGTTAAAGCTAAGATTGATTGCGAAAAGGATGTTGTTACTATTGGCTTGGATGATATGACTCAGGAGTTTAATTTTGCTAAATTTCATAGACAACCCCATGATAAAGAATTACCTAGTAAAGATGAAATAATTGGTAGTGCTTCTATTGTCGTGCCTCCTGCTGATCCGTTAGAACAGTATTTACTAGACCATGAAAATGATATGTTTATGAAAGAAAGAAGGGAAATAGATGTGGCATTCCTTAAACAGGAACCTATCCTGAAACATAACTTACTGTTGAAATCCTAGGGGATCCTCCTCCACCCAAGGGTGATCTCGTATTTGAGTTAAAACCATTACCTGATAATCTTAAATATGCTTATCTTGATGAAAAGAAGATATATCCTGTTATTATTAGTGCTAACCTTTCAGAGCAGGAAGATGAAAGATTTTTGAAAACTCTGAAGAAGCACCATGCTACTATTGGATATACTCTGGATGATCTTAAGGGCATTAGTCCTACTCTATGCCAACACAAAATTAAAGTGGAAAAAGATGCCAAACCAGTTAGAGATCCTCAACGAAGATTAAATTTTAAGATGAAAGAAGTGGTAAGAAATGAGATATTGAAGCTCCTCGAGGCAGGTATAATTTATCTTGTTGCTGATAGTGAATGGGTAAGCCCTGTCCATTGTGTTCCTAAAAAGGGAGGTATTACTGTTGTTCCTAATGATAAAGATGAATTGATGCCGCAAAGAATTATTACAGGTTATAGGATGGTAATTGATTTCCGTAAATTAAATAAAGCTACTAAGAAAGATCATTACCCTTTACCTTTTATTGATCAAATGCTAGAAAGACTATCCAAACACAGACATTTCTGCTTTCTAGATGGTTATTCTGGTTTCTCTCAAATACCTGTATCAGTGGAGGATCAATCAAAAACTACATTTACTTTCCCTTTCGGTACTTTTGCTTATAGACGTATGCCTTTTGGTTTATGTAATACACCTGCTACCTTTCAAAGATGTATGATGGCTATATTCTCTGACTTTTGTGAAAAGATTTGTGAAGTATTCATGGATGAGTTCTCCGTTTATGGATCTTCTTTTGATGATTGCCTAAGCAATCTAGATCAAATTTTACAGAGATGCGAAGACACTAGTCTCGTCTTGAATTGGGAAAAGTGCCACTTTATGGTTAACGAAGGCATTGTCTTGGGGCACAAGATCTCCGAGAGAGGTATTGAAGTTGATAAAGCTAAAGCTGATGCTATTGAAAAGATGCCATGTCCCAAGGACATAAAAGGTATAAGAAGTTTCCTTGGTCATGCCGGTTTATATAGGAGGTTCATTAAGGACTTTTCTAAAATCTCTAGGCCTCTGACTAATTTATTGCAAAAAGATATTCCTTTTGTCTTTGATTATGATTATGTAGAAGCATTTGAAATACTTAAGAAAGCTTTGATCATTGCACCTATTGTTCAGCCACCTGATTGGAATTTACCTTTTGAAATTATGTGTGATGCTAGTGACTATGTCGTAGGTGCTGTCCTAGGGCAAAGAGTTGATAAGAAATTGAATGTTATCCAGTATGCTAGTAAGACTCTTGATACTGCCCAGAGAAATTATGCTACAACTGAAAAAGAATTCTTAGCAGTTGTGTTTGCATGTGATAAGTTTAGACCTTATATTGTTGATTCCAAAGTTACTATTCACGCTGATCATGGTGCTATTAAATATCTTATGGAAAAGAAAGATGCTAAGCCTAGACTCATTAGATGGGTTCTCTTGCTCCATGAATTTGATTTGCATATTATTGATAGAAAGGGAGCTGAGAACGCCCCATTGCGGACAACTTGTCTAGATTAGAGAATGTTCTTGATGACCCACTACCAATTAATGATAGCTTTCCTGATGAAAAATTAGCGCTCGTTAATGCTTCTCGTACTGCTCCTTGGCATGCTGATTATGCTAATTACATTGTTGCTGAATTTATACCACCTAGTTTCACATACCAGCAAAAGAAAAAGTTCTTTTATGATTTAAGACATTACTTCTGTGATGACCCACACCTTTATAAAGAAGGAGTAGATGGTGTTATTAGACGTTGTGTACCTAAGCATGAACAGGAACAGATCCTATGCAAGTGTCACTCTGAATCATATCGAGGACACCACATTGGAGACAGAACTGCACAATAGGTATTACAATCCGGTTTTTATTGCCCTACTCTCTTCAAAGATGCCCGTAAGTTTGTGTTATCTTGTGATGAATGTCAAAGAATTGGTAATATTAGTAGACTTCAAGAAATGCCTATGAACTATTCTCTTGTTATTGAACTGTTTGATGTTTGGGGCTTTGATTATATGGGACCTTTTTCTGCCTCTAATGGTTATACACATATTTTAGTTGCTGTTGATTACGTTACTAAGTGGGTAGAAGCTATTCCAACTAGTAGTGCTGATCATAACACTTCTATTAAAATGCTTAAAGAAGTTATTTTTTCGAGGTTTGGAGTCCCTAGATATCTTATGACTGATGGTGGTTCACATTTTATTCATGGTGCTTTCTGTAAGATGCTTGCTAAGTATGATGTTAATCATAGAATCGCGTCTCCTTATCACCCACAGTCTTGTGGTCAGGTAGAGTTGAGCAATAGAGAACTCAAATTAATTTTGCAAAAGACTATGAATAGATCTAGGAAGAATTGGTCCAAAAAATTGATGATGCATTATGGGCCTATAGAACTGCATACAAAAATCCTATGGGCATGTCTCCATATAAGATGGTTTATGAAAAAGCTTGTCATTTACCTCTAGAACTTGAACATAAAGCATATTGGGCTATAAAAGAGCTCAACTATGAATTCAAACTTGCTGGTGAGAAGAGGTTGTTTGATATTAGATCACTTGATGAATGGAGAACCCAAGCCTATGAAAATGCCAAGCTATTCAAAGAAAAGGCCAAACGTTGGCATGGCAAAAGAATACAAAAGCGTGAGTTTAACGTAGGTGATTATGTATTATTATTCAACTCTCGTTTCAGAAATTTTTCCAGGAAAACTTCTCTCTAAATGGGAAGGTCCTTACATTATCGAGGAGGTCTATCGTTCTGGTGCAATAAAAATAAATAACTTCGAAGGCACAAGTCCGAGGGTGGTGAACTGTCAAAGAATTAAACATTATATTTCAGGTAATCCTATCAATGTTGAAACTAATATTATTGACACCGTAACCCCGGAGGAATACATAAGGGACACTTTCTAGAAGGTTTCAAACTCTGAAAAGGAATAGGTATGTGGTACGGTAAGTAAACCGACTCCAAAACAATTCTAAAGGCATTTTTTATCGGTTTTGGAATATTTAAGAATTTTAGGAAGAAGGAAGTAGTCCGGGGAGGACACGAGGCCTCCACGAGAGTGGAGGGCGCGCCCACCCCTACTGGGCGCGCCCCCCTGTCTTGTGGACACCTCGTGTGTCTCCCGGACTCCGTTTTCTTGCACATTACGTATTTTGGTCGGTAAAAATTCATTATATAAACTCCCGAAGGTTTTGACCATTGTATCACGCAAATATCCTATGTTTTCGTTTCGAGTTGTTTCTGTTTTAGAACTAGAGCACCATGGCGTCACCCTCTGTCGATGTACAAAAAGAGGGGTACACTTTTCGTACCCCTATAACTGTGCACGGGCAGTTCGAGCCACGGACGCCACCACGCCAAGCAAGGCAAGGGAGGTAAGCCAAGGTAAGACCGAAGCTCGGAAAGAGCAGAACGACACCAAGACCAAGACCACAAAGAGCAAAGGGACGAAGCGGACTCCCCCGGCAAGATCCTTGCCGGGGGGCGGTTTTAGCAAACCCGACAAGGCCCTTGCTGTGGCAGCTCGCCCCACACCAACGGAGCGAATCACCCTTGAGTCCACTGCCCCCATGGGGCAAGGATTCCGGAGACATCCCCGTAGTGGCATGCAGATCCTTATGAAGACATTCAAGATCAAATTCACACTATAGAAGATGACGACCCCTGGCGGGATCCCAGCCAAGGAGGACCACAAGACCCCCGACAGGAGCCTTGCCGGGGATGATAGCAGGCGCCACGGCAAGACCCTTGCCGGGGCTACGGCGAGGCCCTTGCTAAATGCACCCGTAGGGCCACCGTCAGGCCCACGCCAATTCCAAACCTCCACCGCCGTTCGCATGCGGCTGCTAAGTCAACCAGTTGGGCAAGCACCTGCGTGGCGGCAAGCAGATCTTCGTGGAGGCGCACCGCTACGCCACCTCAACTACCTGCCTACCTACATGGCACCACAGGCACCGCTGGCCAGGGCGTGTGTCGACGCGATCGGCGACGGACAAGACTGGGCTCTCCCCCGCCCCCGATAAAGTAGGGACACCTAAGCACGACGCATTAAATGCGCCTTGTCACATAATGCGAGGGATAAACTCGTATCACTTTGCCCTTTCCACCTCCTGTGTGCCACTGTGGCGGCCCCTTTCCCTATAAAAGGAGGCCCAGGGCGACCAGGAGAGGGATTCAGCTTTTTGGAGCTCTTCACGCCCCATTGCTAGCTCAGGAACACAAATAAACAAATCACCAAGACAGGAGTAGGGTTTTACGCATCCTCGCGGCCCAAACCTGGATAAAGAACCCGTGTGCTCCCTGTTTGATCCGCCCTTCTCACAACCCCGCGCCTCGCAACCGTAGTAGGGATTCTCGTGATCCCATAGGTGTCGTCCTCGCACCGACATCTTTGGCATGCCAGGTAGGGGGCGCAGTTGTGAGAATCGGCTCTAGCAGTTAGTTCGATGCTTCTTCATCGTCATGGCACCCAAGAAGAAGATGACGGTGGCGGTTGGACCGTCGGGAGCCGGGCATTCCGTCCCGACGCGGGCGAGCAGCGGACCGGTCGCAGAAAGGACCCGGGGCGCCGTCCGCGAACACGAACACCGTCCCAGCAGCCGAAGTTTGGGAGGCGGCGATGTTCGTGCGCCTGGTAATGGGAAGCACGCCGCCAAATCCAAAGACGGAGCCAGGCCCTCCGCGGGTGGCGCGGGGCCTTCCAGGATCACCGCCACCCTGCTCGAAGGCGACGCGAGGGCTTTCAAGACTCCCACGTTGACACTGACGGCGCGCTCTTCTCAAGCGGCGCGCGACGAACGGCGTGATCACGCCGAGGACCCCGGGCATCGCCGCGGAAAGAGCCCCGAGCGCCACTCCCAGGATTTAGAAGACCTGCCCGCCCACCGAGGCGCTGGTGAAGATGGCATGCGACCGCGGGGTCGTGATAGAACTCCTTCTGACTTAGTCAGAAGTCGAAGCGCGTCGCGATCCATGCAGGTTTCACTGCCACCAACACCAGCAGAAGCCCTGGCACACGCGCAGTTGCTCCTCGATTTCCCTCCCATCATGGGGAAACTCGAGAATGGAGAGCCACTATCCGAAGTCTTGTTGTGATGACCAACAAAGACGAACCAAGCCCGGTGGAGCCCCCGGGTCGACGCTCTGACGGAGTCCCATGCACCAGTGGCAGAAGGGCCAGCGGCGCCGCGACCATGGTGCACTCGCCTCCTCCTTGCCCGGTACCTCGGACGCCAGCCCGTTGCGACGTCACGGGGGATGAGATCTCCGTAGCATCGTCTGACCCGCGGGCCCACTGTGACCAGCGCCAAGTTCTTCGGGAACGAGAACATGAAGACGCTCGAACCACTATCGAGAGCCGGCGCGGGGCGCGCCACCAATCAGAGAGGCGAGGAGGGCCTGCTGTGAGCCACCCAGCACCGGGGAGCCCTGGAGGCCTACCTTACGAGGTAGGCTGTCCGACTTTTACCCGTGAGCTGCGGCAGTTCCAGTGGCCCACTCACCGCACCTTCAAACCTGACGTGGGCGAGAAGTACAGTGGCAAGACCCATCCGTCTGAGTTCCTCAGCGTCTACACCATCGCGATGCAAGCTGCCGGAGCCCGCGATGATAAGGTGATTGCAAATTACTTTCCTTTGGCTCTTAAACCCAATGCCATGTCATGGTTGATGCTCTTGCCGGTAGACTCTATTTCCTCCTGGTCGGATTTGTGCCATGAGTTCGTGGGCGCCTTTACTGGAGGCCACCAAGCCCATGGCCAGGCAAGCGACCTGCACGTCATTCCCCAGAAGGGAGGCGAGAGTCTCCGTAAGTATATTCAGAGGCTCAGCTGGGTACAGTACAACATCCCTGATGTTCACCCTGCCGCCATCATCAGCGCGTTCCACCAGAACGTGTGTAACCGCAAGATGCGCGAAGAGCTGGCAATGAACAAGGTGAGGGATGTGGCAAAACTCTATGTGCTTGCCGACAAATGTGCCCGAGCCGAAGAGGGAAGGAAGTACCCCGGCGAAGATGCCAGCGTGGAAACCGACTCTTCAGATGAGGATACTGCTGCCCCGGCGAAGAAAGGCCGGCGCCGCAACAGGAAGCGCAAAGGAAAAGCCATGCTTGCCATCAAGGGATCCGAAGACGCCGGCTCCACCAAGAAAACCAAGGCAGATGACCCCGGAAAGGAGGTTGCCGGGTGCGTCACATGCCAGGCATTGGCGGCTGCCGAGAAGCCAGGAAACTCCGACAAGCGATATTGCAAGATCCATCGCACCAAGGGCCATGCTCTCCAGGACTGCCGACAGGTCGAGCTCCTCGCCGAAAAGCAAAGGGCTGAGTATGAGAGGCGGGAGAAGGAGAAGGGCCCAGATAGTGCTGAGGGGTCCTGCAAGAAGCGTGACGGCCAGGCGGCCGTCGCGGCAAGGATAAGCAACAGGAGAGGCCCGCCCGGGGCCATGACAGAAAGCCAGAAGACGACGATCACGAAGAGGACGATGAATCCGGCGACCAAGAGTTTCAGAAAGCTACAGAGGCCATGTGCATCAACGGCGGCGCCTCACTGCATACTTCTCACCGCCGGCTTAAACAGTGGGCACAAGTGATTACAGCAGCGGAGCCGTCGTTTGATGCCCAAAGGCCGCTGAAGTGGTCCAGCACACCTATCATTTTCGACATTGAGGACCACCCTGATCGCACTACTATGGTCGGGTGCTTGCCATTGTTGGTTTCACCAACGATACGTAACCTCAAGGTGACGAAGATGCTAGTCGATGGCCGGGCCGGTCTGAACTTGATCTCGCCTGGCGTGATCGGGAAACTGCAGATTCCTGCTGGAGACCTCGAAGAGACGGGCACGTTTCAGGGGGTCAACCCGGGAAGAAGCCAACCCAAAGGAAAGGTCACGCTGCCCGTGACTTTTGGAAGCGATCTGAACTTCAGGACAGAGAGGATCGTGTTCGATGTTGCCATGATCCCCTTGCCCTACAACGGGATCCTCGGCCGCCCAGCGCTGGCCAAGTTCATGGCGGCGTCACACTACGCCTACAACACCCTGAAGATGCCTGGACCTATGACGATCATCACCATCCCCTCCGACAAGAAAGATGGGTTGGTTTGAGCTGACCAACTATACCAGCAAGCAGTTGCAGCAGCTGCCGCTGCCAGGGCACCTGCTCCTGCCACCGGGACCCCGGGAGGGAAGAAGAAGAAGAAGACCGGTGAGACCTCGGACACCCACTTTGGCAAGCGCACCTCTTCAGAGTGTAGCGCTGCCGTCGAGGACATGCCAGAGAACTCTACCGGCGGGAACAAGAAGCCCAGGGCCGTATCACCAGGAATCAAGAAGGTCTCTGTCAATGAGGACGGCACGGGAGGAGCTTTTACCATAAGCTCCGCCCTTGACGGCAAATAGGAAGACGCGCTCGTCACCTTCCGATGGGCGAATGTCGATGTGTTTGCATGGCAAGCTTCCGACATCCCCGGTGTTCCCAGGGAGGTGATTGAGCACCACCTTGCTGTCTGTCCTCATGCACGGCCCGTCAAGCAGAAGGTCAGAAAGCAAGCTTTGGAATGACAAGAGTTCATTACTGAAGAGATCCGGAAACTGGAAGCAGCGGGTTTGGTAAGGGGAGTGCTCCATCCAACGTGGTTGGCCAATCCGGTCGTGGTGCACAAGGCGAATGGGAAGTGGAGACTGTGTATTGATTACACAGATATCAATAAGGCTTGCCCTAAGGACCCCTTCCCATTGCCGCGCATCGACCAGATTGTTGACTCCACGGCTGGGTGTGATCTGCTGTCATTCCTCGACGCCTACTCTGGCTACCACCAGATCTTCATAACAAGAGAAGACGAAGAGAAAACAACATTCATCACCCCATGTGGTACGTATTGTTTCATGCGGATGCCTTTTAGGTTGAAGAGTGTTGGCTCGACGTTTGCAAGGACAGTCTAGATTGGTTTTGAACCCCAGCTCCATAGAAATATGGAGGCTTATATGGATGACATAGTGGTCAAAACCAAGGACAGGGCAACCATCATACCAGATTTGTAAGAAACATTTGCAAACCTGCGCAAGATCAATCTCAAGCTGAACCCTGAGAAGTGCGTCTTTGGCATCCCGTCCGGCAAGCTTCTCGGGTTCTTGGTGTCACAACGTGGGATAGAGGCCAACCCGGACAAAATCAAAGCTATAGAGCAGATTGAAGCACCCAAGCGAATCAAGGATTTGCATCGGCTTGCTGGTTGCATCGCCGCCATGGGCAGGTTCATTTCCAAGTCTGCCGAGCGCGCCCTTCCCGCCTTTTTCAAGATCCTGAAAAAGGCGGGCCCGATGGAGTGGACGCCAGAAGCCGAAGCAGCATTGCAAGGTTTGAAGAAGTACCGCTCCTCCATGCCAATACTAGTCGCGCCCAGGCCACAGGAGTCTTTGCTGCTATACCTGGCGGCGACAGACCAGGTGGTCAGCACCGCGCTGGTGGCACAGAGAGAGGTCAACAACGAGGATATGGCAGCGGCAGAGCCCGACACCACCAATGCAGAGATGACGCAGCCAGTTGACGTGCCGCCGAAGAAGAAAATGGTGCAGCACCCGGTCTACTTTGTTAGTTCCCTCCTGCAGGGGGCTAGATCGAGGTACTCCAGCATGCAAAAATTGCTCTTCGGCCTTCTTATGGCCTCGAGGAAGCTGCGCCACTACTTCCAGGCAGATGAAATCACTGTTGTCACTCGCTTCCCTCTGCAGCCGATATTGCACAATCTGGATGTGACCGGAAGGATTGTGGAATGGGCACTGGAACTGTCCAGCTTTGGTCTCAAGTTTGAAAGCACCTCGACAATTCAGAGTCGAGCCCTAGCGGAGTTCATTGCAGAATGGACCGCAATGCCTGACGAAGAAGCTCAAGAGACTGCTCTCCCCGGCAAGGGGGCAAGTTGTGATTGGATCATGTACTTTGATGGAGCTTTCTCCTTATAAGGCGTCGGGGCTGGCGTACTTCTTGTCGCGCCCACTAGAGAGCACCTCAAGTACGTGGTCCAGATGCACTTCCCCAGGAAGGTGTCAACCAACAATACAGCAGAGTATGAAGGGCTGCTTGCCGATCTTAGAATCGCGGCGGACCTCGGAATCAAGAAACTCATTGTCAGGGGGGACTCGCAGCACGTCGTCAAGCAAGTCAACAAGGATTACCAGAGCCCGTTGATAAAGGCCTACGTCGATGAAGTGAGAAAGCTGGAAGAGCATTTCGACGGTATACGGGCTAAACACGTTCCCCGAGCGGAGAATGATATCGCCGATTACCTGTCCAAACGTGCTGCCCTCAAGCTACCTGTGGAACCAGGTACCTTTGTGCTTCAGCTAACTCAGTCATCCGTTGATCCATCAACAGAGCAAAATGAGAGGAGGAAATCAGGGCCCGGGAAGTACACCCCCGCCGAGCTCCCCAGAGCAGCCGGCAAGGATGTTGCCGAGGGTACTGAGCCCGCCACGGGACGACTGGCTCCGGCGGAGCGTCAAGCTCTCGCCGTCGAGATAGCCATTCCTATAGCGGAGGAAATGCATTTAGCCCTCTCTGTCGAGCCCCAGGCTCCAGCATGGGCACAGCATACCGTCTGATTCCTCCAAACAGGGGAACTTCCTGAGGAGCAGGAAGAAGCGGAGAAAGTAGCCCGTCGCTCTACCATGTACCAGTTCGTCGATGACGTCCTGTATAGAAAGAGGCCGAACGGTGTGAAATTGAAGTGTATCCCTCGAGAGGAAGGACTGGAGCTATTGGCGGAGATACACGGAGGCATCTGTGGATCCCACATTGGGTCAAGGGCCCTTGCCAGCAAGGCATTCCGGCAAGGTTTCTTCTGGCCCACCGCCCTCCAGGATGCAACGACACTCGTCACCAGGTGTGAAGCGTGTCAGTTCCATTCAAAGAGGCTCCATCAGCTAGCCCATGCCCTTCAAAACATTCCTCTCTCCTGGCCCTTCTCGGTCTGGGGGCTCGACATACTGGGCCCTTTCCCCCGCGCTGTCGGGGGCTTTGAGTACTTGTACGTTGCAATCGACAAGTTCACAAAGTGGCCAGAGGTGGAGGCAGCAAGGAAGGTCACAGCCCAGTCAGCCGTCAAGTTCTTCAAGGGACTGGTGTGCCGTTTTGGCATACCTAATAGGGTTATCACCGACAATGGCACCCAGTTCACAAGACGCACCTTCATGCAATATATCCAAGACCTCGGCAGCAGAATCTGTTTTGCTTCCGTCGCTCACCCACGAAGCAATGGTCAAGCTGAGAGGGCAAATGCTGAAGTACTGCGAGGCTTGAAGACCAAGACCTTTGACAGGCTGCATAAGAGTGGAAGGCACTGGATTTATGAGTTTCCAATGGTTCTTTGGTCGATCAGGACGACGCCAAATCGAGCCACCGGCCAGACACCTTTTGCCCTGGTATACGGGGCGGAAGCAGTTCTCCCCACTGAACTCATATACGGGTCACCTCGAGTGCTCGCTTATAATAAGCTTGAGCAAGAGCAACTGCGGCAAGATGACGCGGTGCTCCTTGAGGAAGATCGTCTTCCGGCGGTTGTAAGAGCAGCACGCTACCAGCAAGCCTTGCGCCGCTACCATAGCCGCAAGGTTCATGCCTGGAGCCTTGAGGAAGGTGACCTTGTCCTTCGGCACATTCAATCGGCTAAGAATTCCAACAAGTTGACGCCAAAGTGGGAAGGCCCTTATCGGGTAATAAGAGTCACCAGGCTTGGCGCAGTCCGCCTGGAGACCGAAGATGTTGTTCCGGTGAGTAACTCCTGGAACATTGAGCATCTTTGCAAGTTTTACCCGTGAGGCGCGGCTTGCCGGCCCCCCTGGCAAGCCACCTTTTGTACAAGCATTGCCGATGATGTATCTAACCCTTTGTACAAAGCCAGGCGCAGACCCTGAGCATAAATAAATGAAGCGCTGGCGCCCTAAGTTATAGCATGCATGCTAGGTCAAGTCTCGTCCTTGGTTAGGGTTGATAGTGCTTAGCGGCGACTAACCCCTAGCTTAGAGGTCGAGTGTGCGTCTCTTTGCCGATCTTTTCTCTTCTTTGGTTCGCAGGACTCACAGATATCCTTGTCGGATCACTTGGGGACGAGAAAGAAAAGAGGAATAGACTGGCATCTAAACACCGGCAAGCCAGTGTTGTCGGGGGCTGCGAGTACAAAGATTTGCCCACGCCAAACCAGAGTTGTCGGGGGCTATAGCTTCAGATAAGTTCTTCATCCCTTATCATGTGTTCCCCCATGGACTGAGGGATGTGAAACCTCGTTTTTTCCAAAGCTACCGTGCTCCCCTAAAAACTCTAGGCCCTAGGGCTTGTTCCTGGGGCCAGGTTTGGTCGTAGTCGCGGCAGCAAAAGAATGAAACGAGGAGCCTGAACCCACCTCATCCCTGCCTCCGCCGAAAGCGTGAGAAAGGACGAGCGAAGTGGGAAGACGGTAGGGCCTGTTGCCGGGCAAGGAAATGTTTATCTTAAGGATATCAAGGATTTATTCCTCATCGTGGGTTCTACCCGCAAACAAATGACCCGGCAAGCATCCCCTTTTTCATTAAAAACATTCCACTCAGGTACGGCGCATAGGGAATGAAAAACATGAATAGTGGGGATTACAAGTTTTAAATTCAGCTAGAGCCTAAAGGCTTACAAACTAAAAAGAGATAAGGTGCCCGTAATCCCTTTCTTGTCCCTCTCCTCAGGAGGCAGGTCAAAGAGGCGAAAAGGGAAAAAGGGAGCGCCTAGGCGAACTACGGTGGCAGGAGGCACCAAGAGAACATCTCGGTGACCGTCCGAAGGCTGGATGCTGATGGCAGCGCCGGAAGCAGAGCTCGAAGATGAGGCAGTAGGACGTCAGCATGCGTCGAAGGCATCGGTGCCTGCGTACTCCGATTTGACGGCCTTGCCGCCCGCCCTCTTCCTCTTCCGCAGCCTCCCAACGCCAGCCGCCCAAGGAGACGACCCCAAGAAGTTCAGGAACCCGGTGACACGGATGATGGGATCGCCGGTGCCACGCGGAGTGACGCCCGGCACCTAGTCGGACCCGTCATCCTGCCGCCCGCTACCCTCGTCGTCGCTGCTGCTGTCCTCCTCATCACACCCGCCCGAGGAAGAATCTTCGCTATCAGAAGAGCTCTCCATGCAGCACCTCGCCCGAGTCCCGAAGCACCCAAAGACCTGGACAGAGAGGAGGCCGCCCTCCATCAGCTTGAAATGGAGGGTAAGCCCCACCGTCAAGTGATGGATATGAGCGAACGTCTTCCACCCTAGGCCAAGATACATCATGTGAGGGGCTGGGAAGTCGACGCGAGCTCGCGTACCGCTGATCCAACAGCCCCTCATGTGCAACTGCAAGGACTCTGGCGGATCCAGCTCCATCTCGCTCGCGAATGGGGTCGGGAGACAAAGACGACGGTGAGGCGGCCGGCGCAGCCTGACGAAGAACTCGCAAGGGTCATCTCCAACATGGCCCTCCATGGGGGGAGGAACTAGTGGCGAAGGCAGGACTGGCGCACCGCCCCGTTCTCCTCTTCCCTGAGCGCCTCGACCTCGTCCGCGGCCTCTCCCCCTCCACCTTCCCCTCGCGACTAGCTCTGCCACCGCGGGTAAATGGGAAGGGAGGGCGCGTTGTCGAGCAGCGACCCTTGCTGCCACCGTTGAAGAGCCAGGATCCCCTCTCTCCATGGCGGATGGGGGGGAGCGAAAGGGCAGAAGCTGAAGAAAAAAGAAGACGGAAGAGTGCGGGACTCCATTTCCTCCCCCCCCCCCCCGGGCTCTTTATAAAGAGCCAGGATGGGGGCTCAGCCATCCCACTCAGCCAATCAAGACACGGAAGGCGCAGGGAACTGGGACCAACTCATTGCCCCGGCCTGTGACGGCCCGGTTCCCCGCCTCCACCGTTCGCCACCCTGAGCGCGTGAGAACCACGTGGCGGGCATGCAGGACCGAGGCGACGGGTGAGGTGACATCTCCCCACCCCGTGATCGTGGGGGGGTGAGCGCCTTGAAGACCACGCCCCAGCCCCGTTCAGTAAATGGGCCGAGCCTCCACGCCTCCCTCCGTTTATGGGGAAGGTGCGAACCGCCCCCTTTTACTGCGATGAGACGCATGCGCGTAGAGCTCAGCCCCACGCATGCCGCCCACGTCACACATGCTTCCCCACGCCGAGCCATGCGCGGGAGGTGTGGGAAGCACAGCGCGAAGGAACTTACCGCGGTAAAAACTACCCCGCCTACCCGCGCACCGTTTTTGGGCCTATCCCAATGACGCGATTACGCTCACGTGTGGACCAGGCCCGGGGGCTCCTGTCGGTATACAAAAAGAGGGGTACACTTTTTGTACCCCTATAACTGTGCACGGGCAGTTCGAGCCACGGACGCCACCACGCCAAGCAAGGCAAGGGAGGTAAGCCAAGGTAAGACCGAAGCTCGGAAAGAGCAGAACGACGCCAAGACCAAGACCACAAAGAGCAAAGGGGACGAAGCGGACTCCCCCGGCAAGATCCTTGTCGGGGGGCGGTTTTAGCAAACCCGGCAAGGTCCTTGCCGTGGAAGCTCGCCCCACACCTATGGAGCAAATCACCCTTGAGTCCACTGCCCCCATGGGGCAAGGATTCGGGAGACATCCCCGTAGTGGCATGCAGATCTTTGTGAAGACATTCAAGATCAAATTCACACTATAGAAGATGACGACCCCTGGCGGGATCCCAGCCAAGGAGGACCACAAGACCCCCGGCAGGTGCCTTGCCGGGGATGATAGCAGGCGCCACGGCAAGACCCTTGCCGGGGTCCCGACAAGACTCTTGCCGGGGCTACGGCGCGGCCCTTGCTAAAGGCACCCGCAGGGCCACCGTCAGGCCCACGCCAATTCCAAACCTCCACCACCGTTCGCATGCGGCTGCTGACCCAACCAGTTAGGCAAGCACCTGCGTGGCAGCAAGCAGATCTTCAGGGAGGCCCACCGCTGCGCCACCTCAGCTACTTGCCTGCCTACATGGCACCACAGGCACCACTGGCCAGGGCGCGTGTTGACGCGATTGGCGACGGACAAGACTGGGCTCTCCCCTGCCCCCGATAAAGTAGGGACACCTAAGCACGACACATTAAATGCTCCTTGTCACGTAATGCGAGGGATAAACTCGTATCAATGTGCCCTTTCCACCTCCTGTGTGCCACTGTGGTGGCCCCTTTCCCTATAAAAGGAGGCCCAGGGCGACCAGGAGAGGGATTTGGCTTTTTGGAGCTCTTCACGCCCCATTGCTAGCTCAGGAACACATATAAACAAATCACCAAGACAGGAGTAGGGTTTTACGCATCCTCGCGGCCCGAACCTGGATAAAGAACCCGTGTGCTACCTGTTTGATCCGCCCTTCTCACAACCCCGCGCCTCGCAACCGTAGTAGGGATTCTCGTGATCCCATAGGTGTCGTCCTCGCACCGACACCCTCCTTCAACAATGAAGACAAGGATGCTTGGCTATTGAAGATAGAGCTGAAGAGAGAAGAACCAGAAGAGATCAACAAGTATGAAAGGATCAAGAAGGCCATGGAGGTTCAAGCCCCGACAGTGAAGGAAGAAGACATCCCTCAACCATTACCTAACCTCTTTACTCCAACTGAGGTTGAAGCTTTCAAGATGATTGAGTTAGCTCGCATACAGAATAAGTATCTCAAACAGGAGAATAGCTTGTTAAAGGATCATATCGCCGGACTCAAGGGCATTATCCGCAAGTTGGAGGAGCTTTTACGCTCGATGTGCGATTATCCATCATCATCACCACCTTCGTCACCTCCGAGGACATAATCACATGGGTATGGGCACTCCCCTTGCCAACTTTCAAGCTTGGGGGAGTTGCCCCGGTATCGTATCATCATCACACTCGTATCTTTACTGCTTTATTTAGTTCGATCCTTTTTAGCAGTATCTTGATCTAGTAGATTGAAGTTTTGATCTCAAGTAGTTTCTAGTTTTTCTTTGTGATCTCTTTATGTAATTGAGTCCGTGAGTTATCTATAATAAAGTTTAGTGTTGAGTCAAGGGCTTTGCTATCTTGCTATGATCTTGAAAGAGTAAAAAGAATAAAAGAGTTCATATTGATTTTTTTGGTTAGTGATGACTTCACACATAGAAAGTATGAGGCTTAAAAGTTGTTGAGAGTTGATAAACATGGTTTTGGTCATCGTTGCAATTAATAGGAAGTGATAAGGAAAGAGAGGTTCACATATAAATATACTATCTTGGACATCTTTTATGATTGTGAGCACTCATTAAGTATGACATGCTAAAATAGTTGACATTGGACAAGGAAAAAAACGTAATGGTTTATGTTTTCTCAAATCTCAGTTAAAGTATGTTGCATTGACCTTCCAAATATGTTGAGCTTGCCTTTCCCCCTCATGCTAGCCAAATTCCTTGCACCAAGTAGAGATACTAGTTGTGCTTCCAAATATCCTTAAACCCATTTTTGCCATGAGAGTCCACCATATCTACCTATGGATTGAGTAAGATCCTTCAAGTAAGTTGTCATCGGTGCAAGCAATAAAAATTTCTCTCTTATTATGCATGACTTATTAATGTGGAGAAAATAAGCTTTATACGATCTTGTTATGGAAGCAATAAAAGCGACGGACTGCATAATAAAGGTCCATACACAAGTGGCAATATAAAGTGACGTTCTTTCGTACTAAGATTTTGTGTATCCAACCCTAAAAGCGCATGACAACCTCTGGTTCCCTCTGCGAAGGGCCTATCTTTTACTTTATGTTTTTACTTTATACTTGAGTCAAGGTGATCTTCACCTTTCCCCATTTTCATTTTATCCTTTGGCAAGCTCCTCGTGTTTGAAAGATCATGATATATATATCCAATTGGATGTTGTTAGCATGGACTATTATTGTTGACATCACCCAAAGGTGAATACATTGGGAGGCAACACAATAAGCCCCTATCTTTCTCAGTGTCCGACTGAAACTCCATAACCACATGTATTGCGTGAGTGTTAGAAATTGTAGAAGATTATATGATAGTTGAGTATATGGACTTGCTGAAAAGCTCTATTCTTGACTCTTTGTGATGTTACGATAAATTGCAATTGCTTCAATGACGGAGATTATAGTTTGTTAGTTTTCAATGAAGTTTCTGAACCATGCTTGACATTGTGAATTGATTGTTACGGGAGCATAAGAATTCATATGACAAAATCTATATATGTTGTTGTTATAAGAATGATCATGATGCCCTAAAGTCCGTATTTTATTTTTATCGACACCTCTATCTCTAATCATGTGGACATATTTTTCGATTTCGGTTTCCCCTTGATGCAAAATGCTTTTATATCAATATTTCAATTTCGGTTTATCAACACCTCTTCCGCTATATGAAGGCTTTTACCCTGGAAAAATCGTGGGCAAGCATATGGGACAAAACTCCACCGCCACGAGACGGAACCTTTGCGGAACCAATCTAGAGCTCCGGCAGAGCTGTTCTGCCGGGGATACTTCCCTCTGAAGGGGGAAATAATCACCATCGTCATCACCAATGATCCTCCCACCGGGAGAGGGTCAATCTCCATCAACATCTTCACCAACACCATCTCCTCTCAAACCCGAGTTCATCTCTTGTATCCAATCTTGTATCCAAAACCACAAATTGGTACTTATGGGTTGCTAGTAGTGTTGATTACTCCTTGTAGTTGATACTTATTGGTTTACTTTGTGGAAGATCATATGTTCAGATCCTTAATGCATATTATTACACCTCTGATTATGAACATGAATATGCTTTGTGAGTAGTTACGTTTGTTCCTGAGGACATGGGTGAAGTCTTGCTATTAGTAGTCATGTGAATTTGGTATTCGTTTGATATTTTGATGAGATGTATGTCATCTCTCCTCTAGTGGTGTTATGTGAACGTCGACTACGTGACACCTCACCATTATTTGGGCCTAGAGGAAGGCATTGGGAAGTAATAAGTAGATGATGGGTTACTAGAGTGACAGAAGCTTAAACCCTAGTTTATGCGTTGCTTCGTTAGGGGCTGATTTGGATCCATATGTTTAATGTAGTGGTTAGGTTTACCTTAATACTTATTTTGTAGTTGCGGATGCTTGCAAAAGGGGTTAATCATAAGTGGGATGCTTGTCCAAGTAAGGGAAGTACCCAATCACCGGTCCACCCACATATCAAATTATCAAAGTACCAAACGCGAATCATATGAATGTGATGAAACTAGCTTGACGATAATCCCCATGTGTCCTCAGGAGCGCTTTTCTCATCATAAGAAATTGTCCAGGATTATCCTTTGCTACAAAAAGGATTGTGCCACCTTGCTGCACCTTATTTACTTTTATTGCTTGTTACTCGTTACAATTTATCTTATCACAAAACTATCTATTACATACAATTTCAGTGCTTGCAGAGAAAACCTTATTGAAAACCGCTTATCATTTCCTTCTACTCCTCGTTGGGTTCGACACTCTTACTTATCGAAAGGACTACGATAGATCCCCTACACTTGTGGGTCATCATCCACCAACGCGTGCCACTCCTCCTCCAAGTCCAACACCGCATCAGCCGTCTCCGCTGCCTCAGCAATCGCGGAAGAGAGCCGCCGCGGCTATGGTACGTAGTGCTACAAGTCGAGGTAGTACGAGAGGTAGAGGCGGAGGCAAGCGATTTCAATATGGTCCAAGCCTTGCGCCTCTTCCGCAGAGGCCTTACGACATGACCAAGGAGCAAAACGAAGCCATAGTGAAGGCCCAAGTGGAGGCCCATTTCGCACCAAAACCGGCACCGCCGCCAAGGGAGAAAGTGCCCGAGGATAAGATTGACCACTTTATTCGTATGGCGCGAGCACCAGCTCCCAAGCCTATTGACTCAGACTATGAGCGCCAAATCAGGAAGGCACATCAAGCACGACAAAAGGGGTTGAGCTCGAGCTCGAGCCAAGCAGCTGGCTAAAAATGCGGGAAAACCGTTCCCCCGCTAGGAGAACAGGTGGCAAAATCGATCACTAATTGGGAAAAGCCTATACACAAAATCTTAGCAGCAGCGCGACTCAAAAAGGAGCGATGCTGCTAATTAGTAGTACCGTGTGTGCGGGGAACTCGCTACTGACAAGTTTTTAGCAGTAGCGCGCTTGGTGTAAACCGCGCTGCTACAAATATCGACCGGCGGGTGTCCACCAAACTCAATTTAGCAGCAGCACGGTGCCGCAAACCGCGCTACTGCTATGGATGTAGTAGTAGCGCACTTTTTCTGAGGTCGCTGCTGCTAAATTTCAAATTGGCACACTTTTTGGTCCCGGTTAGCAGTAGCGCCGTTGCCCAAAGCATGCTGCTGCTACTTCCTTAGCAGCAGCGCGTTTTAACTCCCGCGCTACTGCTAATCCGCACCAACCCACCACCTTTTCCCCACCCGTCCCTCCCCCTCCCCCTCCCCCTCCTCTCTTCCCTTTCCCCTATCTCCCACATGCTCCCACTCTCACTCTTCTTCTTCCTCAGTACTTCTCCCCCATTACTCTCTCTCTTCTATCTACCTTTCTCTCTCTTCATTACTCCTACCTAACTACACAACGTCCATTAATGCATCTCCTTTCTCTTTTTTCTTCCCCTCCACTAGTTGAAGTTGTCTCCTCCCAAATTAGGCAGCTAGGTAGATGTAGAATTTAGTTAAGTGACCTATTTGCCCCTAACTAGATCTATCTTTGTCAAGAAGAGCTTTGTGCACTTTTGATCTCCCTACAACATCATCTCCACCGTGTGCTCGATCTCGAGATAGAGGTGATGAAAATTTCATGCTTTTGCAAAATGGAAATATGTTTATGTGTGTGTGATATGTTTGTGGAAATTGTGTGTGTGGCATGAGTTGACGCCAAATTGTGCTTTTGAGTTGCCTATGTTTTGCCGAAATGTTGATTTATTTCCGTTTCCGCGAATTTCGGGCAAACTCTAGATCCATGTATGTCCTATTTTTAGGGAAGGTCATGCCGAATTTTTGTATGACTTTGATGCATGCATGCATTTTTATAATCAATTTGTTTTATTATTACCGTGCAGACGTTCATGATGGTCAGTGGAACGATGGTGGATAGGTGGTTGCGGTCGGCGGTCCATGACATGAATGAAAATAACCTGACAGAGGTTTTATGTCCGTGTTGAAAATGCGAAGGAATAGTTTGGCTCGACCCCTACGATGATGGTCGTGTCGAAGCGCACCTGCTCATGACTGGTTTCATGGATGGCTATACTCGGTGGATAACTGAAGATGAGGATGGCGATGTTGAGGATGCCGATGGGGCAGGCAATGATGACACAGGGCAAGACGAAGAGATGATCGATAATGGCGGCGGGGAAGAGACCGGACATGGCGGCGGAGAAGGGGCCCGACATGGCGGAGGAGAAGGGGCCGGACATGGCGGCGGAGAGAACGACATGGACTCCATGCAGCAGATTTCATCGGTACTAAGTTCAATCATGCGGGACCCTCATGTTCAAGCATTGCTTCGCAAGGAGACGAGTACTGAGAGAGCTACTTCTAGAGAGGGGGCTAAGTTGGAGCAACTGGTGGTAGACTCGAACACTCCATTGTATGATGGTTGCAATCCTGAGGTGACCTGCTTGAGTTTCACGCTCCAACTCCTGAAGACAAAGGCTAAAAACAAATGGACCGACACTAGCCTCGATGAGCATCTCAAGTACCTAAAGGATGTTCTTCCCGCGGGTAATCTATGTCCTACTAGTGTTGATGAGGCCAAGAAGATCGTGTGCCCTCTTGATCTGCCACACGTTAGATACCATGCATGCATCAACGATTGCATAATTTATCAGAAGGAGCACGCGGAAAAAACAAGCTGTCCGGTGTGCATTTCTTCTCGATACAAGAAGGCCAGGAAGAAATGTCCCCAAAAAGTTGTATGGTACTTACCGATCACTCCCCGTCTCCAGAGGTATTTTGTAGATCCCAAAGAAGCAAAGCTAATGTGCTGGCACGCGGAGAGGAAGAAGCCCGACGATGGAGATGATCTGAAGCTGAGACACGTGAAGGATGAAAGCCAGTGGAGAGTGTTGAACAACTTATATCGGTATTTTGAATGTGATGCAAGGAACATCATGCTCGGCGCGTGTACCGATGGCATGAATCCGTTTGGCAACCAGAACACCAACCATAGCACATGGCCCGTGTTTGTATGGATGTACAACCTCCCCCCTGGTTGTGCATGAAATCGAAGTACATTCACATGAGCATGCTTATTCAAGGGCCGAAACAACCAGGAAATAATATTAATTTGTAT
This sequence comes from Triticum aestivum, assembly GCF_018294505.1. NCBI lineage: Eukaryota > Viridiplantae > Streptophyta > Magnoliopsida > Poales > Poaceae > Triticum > Triticum aestivum. The sequence goes on along the minus strand of NC_057813.1, from coordinate 713,160,437 downwards.
CTGGGGCTACTTCAAGAGGAGTTAGACACGTTATGAAAAACACCGGCCAAGACATGGGACGCCAGCAAAGGTGAGTATTTCAACATGAGAGCCGTGCTAATCACGACAGTGCACGACTATCTCGATTACGGATATGTGGTAGGCCAGGTGTGCCATGGATATTGCGGATGCACGCGGTGCATGGATGATACGACGTCTCAGCAGCTAACGTCAAGGAAAGATGGCGGGTCTAGGAAAATCATGTACATGGGGCATCAAAGATGGCTTGAACAGGACAACCCGTGGAGAAACTGTGGAGATCTATTCAATGGTCACGCTGAGCATCGAGGACCTCCATGTAAGCGGAGCGGTGCCGAAATCGATGAGTTGTTGAAAAACTGAAAGGAGTGCCCCGCGCCGAGAAAGACGATGAGAAAGGCGCCGGAGCCGCTGCTGAAGGTATGGAAGACGAGGTCTGTGTTCTGGGACTTGGAGTACTGGCACAAACTCGATACACCTCATTGCCTTGATCAAATGCATATTTGTAAGAATGTCCTTGAGAGCTTGCTCGCAACACTGATGAACATGCCGGATAAGACCAAGGTGGGCCAAAGGCAAGAAAAGACTTGCAAGATTTGAAAATCAGGGAAGATCTGCACATGCCGCCCCATAAAATGTCAAACGAGACAGAGACGGAGACAGAGGCACGGGAGAAGAAGGGCAAGAAAATAAAGAAAGAGGATTATTGCCCCCCTTCTTGCTTCACCTTAAGTCAGGTTGAGATCAATCAATTCTTTAAGTGCCTTACCGGAGTCAAAGTTAGTTCCGGTTACTGTGGCAAGATAAGCAGATATCTAGACATGGACAAGAAAAGGTTCAGCAGGATGAAGTCTCATGACTGTCTTGTGATGATGACGCAGATACTACCTATTGCCCTTAGAGGGATAATGGACAAGCATGTCCGTGACACGCTTATTGGTCTCTGCAACTTTTTCGACGTCATCTCTCGAAAGTCGATCAGTGTGAAGCAGCTCCGAAGGCTACAGGAAGAGATCGTTGTGACACTGAATGAGCTTGAGATGTACTTCCCGCCCGCGTTCTTTGACATGATGGTGCATCTGCGAGTCCATATTGTGGATGACATAATAGACCTGGGGCCGTCATTCCTGCACAACATGATGCCGTTTGAGAGGATGAATGGGATCATCAAAGGATTCGTTCGTAACATGTCCCGTCTAGATGGAAGCATCGTCCAGGGCTATTTGACACAAGAGTGCACCTCTTTCTGTGAGAATTTTCTATATGGCGCAGACCAGCCGCCTGGTGTTAGTGTTGGTTTGCCCATTAACAAGCACGATGGGAGGCTCGAAGGAGATGGTCACTGCAACGGTCACAGGGAACTACACGTGGCATACTCAGATCGATGTAGCGACTTTGACAGAGCAAACTTGGTAGTGCTACAACACCTAGACGAGGTAGATCCTTACGTGGCACTGCACAAAGAAACTATCACAAAGAAGTATCGTGACCGGGGGGTATGCAGGATGAATGCCGAAGTTACTAGAGAGCACAACTCCACTTTCCTGCATTGGTTCAAAGAGCATATTATTGCTAATCCCCCGGAGGAGGGCTCTAAGGACGGATTGCTCATATACGCCTTACCACATGCCCCCTCGCCCAACCTCGTAACCTATCAGGCATATGACATCAACGGATACACGTTCTACACGGAGGCCAAAGATATGGACAGTGATGATCAGAACTCAGGGGTGACGATGGAATGCATGACCGGCAGCGACAACGGCCCAACTGAACGATTTTATGGAAGGGTCGAGGAGATCTGGGATCTTGACTACTCTGGACTGCACAACACGACGATGTTCCGTGTCAGATGGGCAAAGAATGTCAAAAGAGAAAACCGGATTTTCACTACCATGAGTATACCCGACGCCAAGAGCGCTACCATGAACGCTATCGCAAAAAACGAGCCATGGGTACATGCTAAGCACGTGACACAATGCTTCTTCATAACCGACCCATGCAATCCCAGTCGTGTTGTCGTGAGGAGAAGCAAAAGGAACATCATTGGAATGGATGGAGTCACCAACGAGGAAGACTATGATCAGTACGGCAACCCAATGAGGGAAGATGACGATCATGATGAAGTATATGTCAAAAGAAGAATCAATACTATATTACCTAAGAAAAATCGTACTCCATGGAAAAGGCAAAGTCACAATGAGGGGCTCAATTATTCTTCGGCGAACAAGAAGGGAAAGAAGCTGACTCAAAAACGAAAACGTCAGCGCTGAGGAACCGTATGTTATCGGTCAAATGATGTAATATATATATATATGTTCCTATTTTGTATACACACTTAGCCATTATTATGCATGGGTCCAATGATGTAATATATATGTTCCTATTTTGCATACATATTTAACCGTCAAATGATGCAATATATATCGCCCTCCCTTCATTCACTGCTCTCGGGAAATAAAAGTGGGAGAAAATAAAGGAAAACTGGCAGTAGTAGTAGCGCATTTCGTATAAACCGCTACAGCTACTAAAGGTAGTAGTAGCGCATTTCGTATAAACCGCTACAGCTACTGAAGGTAGTAGCAGCGCGTTTTGTCCAAACGCGCTGCTGCTACGTCCACTTAACCCAAAATTCTCACTATCCCTGCTTCATCCTGCCTTTTCCCCCCAAATCCCCACTCTCTCTTCCCCCCTCGCTCGCCCCCGACCCCGGCGCCGGAGCTCGCCCCCGACCCCGGCGTTTGCCCCCGACCCGGCCCTCACCCCCGACCCCGACCCCGGAGCCGGCGCTCGCCCCCGACCCAGGCGCTCGCCCCCGACCCCGGCGCTCTCGCCCCCGACCCGTCGGCCCTCGCCTCCCTCCTCTACTTCCTCCCCTCCCAACCTCGGCCATCGTCGGGCCTGCTCCTCGCCCCTGCACCCTCTGTAAACCCCCCCTCTCTCTCTGCTAGGTTTGTTCGGTTAATTTACTTAGGTTTTAGTTAGGGCAGTATGTTAATTAGGTTATCTATTTAGTTATGAATTTAGCTAGGTTTCAAAATTAGCTGAATTTATATGCAAATTTGAACTGGACATGTGATATGTGGATATGTCATGTTTGGAAAATGATTCGAGTGGCCTATGTTACGCCGGAATGTTGATTCATTTCCGTTCCGATGAATTTCAGGAGCTCGATATGTCCATTTTTTAGCAAAGGTCATGCTGAAATTTCCCGTGAATAAAGGCATGATTTGTGCTACATAGTTGGCATATCGAGTGCTGGCACATAGATTTCTTTTTATGTCATTTCTCATTTATTCATACTTTTAGAAATAAATGAGGACACTTAATCATAGGAAACATGTCGAACAACAAAGAAACTGGGCCTTCTGACCAAGATGCAGACGAGATGGATTATGAGGGTGAACAAGAGTACCTCGACTATTTGACTGCTAAGCAAGGTTTGCAGGTCGGCCTCGATGATGGTACTGACGCCGACATCGACCCCGACGGCGCCGGCACCGATGGCGGAGCCGAGACGAGTGGGGAAGGTACCAGCGGGGAAGATACCGGCGGGGAAGGTACCGGCCCCGATGCCGCTACCAAAAAGAGGAAGCATAAGAAGCAGAGGATACGAAAACCTAACTTGCTCACAATCACTTGCTCACGTAACCGGGCCTCCTCTTGCAGCCGCTCCCGCTCATAGCAGCCCGTCCTCAGTCTCAGGCGCGCTAGGTGGGCCTTCGTCTTTGGCTGAGCTCGACGCCGTCACAGTAATTACATGTCGCACCAACATATATATATATATATATATATATTCCATTTTTGTTGTCTTCCGGTTGTTTTACGCCACAGACATATGTGTTTGCAGGCGAAAGAAACCCCGTGCACCATACTCTACTTGATCAAAGGCCAGAAGGTGGACGTGGGAAAGCGGATGATAATGGACCCCTCACAACCCACGTTCCACAACCAGCCAATCCCCGCTAGGCACTTCAGGGTTAGCTTGACCAGTGTGAAATCGGGGCACAAGGATTTGCCTCCTCTAGTACAGCATGTGGGAGCGGACGACGAGACCCCGCGGCGGATTGGAAGCTGCAAGGGTTGGGAGCTGCTATGGCCAAAGAATATTATTCGTCTGGAGCCGGCCGAGAGCACACCAATAACCACACATCAACAAGCATGTGCGGAGACCACCACCCCGCCTACGCAATTACCATCTCCTGTAGTGCCGGGTGAGAGCGGCGGACGACATGATGAAGGGGGTGCAATAGTACTGGCTGATGTAATTTCTCCTGTAGAACAGAGAATGGATGATGAGACGAAGGTCGACCCTATGGATTTCCTCAATACAAACGCGTATGACTCTGACATAGACATGATGAGTCAACCATATGATGAATTGGGCTATAAGCTTGCTAATGAGGATATGGATGATATGCCCGGGCAGGGTCGTAGCAGGGATTGCAAAAAGTCTCTCTTCATGAAATCCTCACATGACACACCTGAAGATGCCGCCTCAACACAGGCTCAACTAGCCGGGCGCGAGGGTCGTACAATACTTAGCCCGGGAACACTGGGGCAGGGGTTAAGGAAGGGTCTGGAAGGTGTGCCCAAGAAAAAGGAGAGGAAGAGATCGGGGAAGATAACTGCCTCCAAACAAGCCAGAGCACATAGCAGCCAGACGATGCATTCTGAAGAGCGTGTACCCGTGAAAGGTTCGGTCATGTTCCATCTCATGGGAGAGCCGATGCTACCGCCGAAACCGCTGGAGGCACTATCAGGGGCTCTCAGGAGACTGCACGACCATGTGCTGTTGACTGAGAAAAGCCTACTAGCCTCAAAGGATCCAGGATATCCGACATGCGCGGCTCGTGTGCCTGAGGGGAAGTGCTACATCGAGACACGGCCAGTGGAGGTGTTCTTCCTGCGGTTTGACCATATCTTTGAGATGTTTCTAACAAGGCGGCTCGATTTTACAATCGCCGCCTTTTTGCGCTACATACGAGCTCCGTCATGAAGAGTGAAGAAGTCTCGCAAATCTGTGTGGCAGATCCGTACTACATGCACGAGTCTTTCTTGAGTCTCGGTGACTTTGAGCGTGAAACTACTAGGGAGTACCTCCAAAACTTCATGGTACAGAATAAGGACCAGGAAATTGTCCTCGTGCCTTATCATCCAAAGTAAGTCAGTTCCGGACAACCCTTTCGTACATTTCAATCATTCCTTCTCTCTCATATGGTGAATAATTTGAGGTGTCTTTTCCCCGCAGCAACGGGCGCGCCGTCCTTATCGTTCTTTACCCGCAAGTCTCCCATGCCGTGTATTTTGACCCTTCCAGAGACTACAAGAAAAAAGACTACACCCACATAATGAATATTCTAGATGATGCTCTCCAAGGCTTTAGCTTTAGAGGTGGCCACGTGCAGATCAGGAAACAAAGGAACAAGAAGATGGGTTTCGCGCATAAAACTAACATCTCCTGCATCCATGTCCCAAAACCAAGCAAGAAGGATGGATTCTACATCGTCCATCTCATGATTCAGTTCAACACGGATCACCAAAAGCTTCGCATGAGAAGCAGAAATGATGATCATATCCACAAGTGGCTAGAATCTCATGGAGAAGCGGATTATAAACTTAGAGATGACTTCTTTCGCATCCAAAGCGACATTGCGACGATCATCATGAAATAAGTCGTCGATGAGAAGGGGATGTTCCACCACGGCCCTATATCACGAGCTGACGTCCGAACTCGCATAGGCATGCAACGTCTAGACCTCACGCCATTCAAGAAGCTAGGGTTCATCCCCGATGATATGGAAGGATGGAACTTCTAGTGATTTATGATGCCGATGATGATGATATGTGTCGGTTGAACTTGTATATTTTTGTAGCGATGAAACTTTGTGATGTCCACGGTCCCTGCCGAACTTGCGTAACGCTACTTTGTTAGTTTGCGTACGATGACCTGCGTACCTCTAGTTAATTAATTTGCATAATGTATGTTGCATCTAGTTGCTAACCTTTTCTTTTCCGGTGTTGCTCTAGTATATTTTGTTGCATATATATGATTATACATCCTCTTGATGAACATGCATCTCTAACAGGTACCCAATTTCTTGATGGCGAGATGGAATTGCTATGCCGTGTACAAAGGGAAGGTTCCGGGGGTGTACAACGAGTGGCATGAGTGTCTGGCGCAAGTGAATGGGTTCACGGGCGCCAGCCATAAACGCTTCAAAAGCAGACAAGAAGAAGAAGCTAGTTACTTGAGGTTCACGCTAGCGCGAGAGAGGACTCGTAACCGCCACCTCATGTACTGCAGAGTTCCGCTCTCACTCATAGTGATAGCTCTTCTTGCGTATACCTTTGTTTAGATGGATGACGTTGTTGTAGTTGCAAGTATTCGAGACTTGCATGTATCACTATTTTCGAGATGATGACAAGATACCACTTTGTGTTGGATGATGATTATGATGAGACTATTTGTATGTATATGCTATGATTATATTTGTGGTCTCGCAGGCATTTGTATGTGTATCATGATGACATTTCTATGTGCTAAAGATTCTTCTATAAAGCCTGTTCAAATAAAAAACAAATATGCCGGAAAAAAACTACGTAAATTAGCAGTAGCGAGTGTATAAAAGTTAGCAGCAGTGCCGCGATAGCAGTAGCGCGTCCAGGCAAAGCGCGCTAGAGCTACTAGCAGTAGCGAGCTTCCACTAACCGCGCTGCTGCTACACTTGTGTAGCAGTAGCGCCGGTGAGCACGCGCCACACAGAACCTTAGCAGCAGCGTCGTTTAAAAACAGACGCTACTGCTAATTAGTAGTAGCGAGCTTCAGAAAAGAGCGCTACTAATATCTAAGTAGCAGTAGCGCTCTAGGTGAAACGAGCGCTACTACTATAATTGCCACGGTGTTGCATCCAGGCTAGATATAGTAGTAGCGCCCTTCCAAGGGACGCGCTACTGCTAAAGTACTTAGTAGCAGCGTTTTCTCTCAAAACTCGCTACTGCTAAGTATCACCGCAACTAATTAAGTTTAGTCCCATACTGCTAAGCGAACAAGGTGTTTACCACCTTAAATATGTTAGTTCTCAACCTATCTCAAACACTTGGTCTTCATTGAACTATATGTGTATGATTTGTGGCTGCAATATGAATCCTCGCCTGTACCTATACAGGTACAGTGAGGATTCATGTTGACTATTTAGATTCTACACAAAAAGATCAATGATGACCAATGTATATTTTTGATGTTTTTACATTGCTTAGACTTAGAGCGTTTTTTAGGACAAAGCGTTACTGATATTGGGATAAACAAAAGAAATAACTGCTTCCATTAGCAGTACGTTTTTCACTAAAACGAGCTATAGATAAGTTAGCTATAGCGCGTTTTCCTTATGAGCGCTACTGCTAGTTCGACTTAACCACCCCCTGGCTCAAAATTTCGCTAAGTCCTCCTTTCCCCCCCCCCCCCCCCGGCCTGTTCCACTACTCCTGTCGCCGCTGCCCGAGCCCGAGCCTGCCCTCAACCTCACCGCCGCCGCCCGCCGCCACTCTCGACCACACTTTCGCCTCCCTCGACCTCACCGCCGCCGCCCGAGCCCGCCCAGGACCGCTGCCTCTCGATCCCGAGCCCGCCCTCGCCGCCCCTACCTCCGTCGCCGAGCACCTCCCCGCCATCGTTTATCCCTCTGTAATCCCCCACCCCTCCCCTACCCCCTCTCTCTTTGCTTAGTTAGTAGATGATTTTAGTAGTAGTAGATGTTAATTTAGGGTTCATAGATAATGATTTTTAGTAGTAGTGGATATTAATTAGTAGTAGTGATGGTAAACTAGTTGTATAATTAGCAGTAGTAGATGTTAATTAGTAGTAGATGTAGTACTAGATGTTAATTAGTAGTAGTAGATGTACTAGTTTCTTTCTATTTATAGTATGTTTATATTTAGTAAGAACGAGTTGAATTAATAGAACTAGTTTAGTTTTAGTTGAACTAGTTTAGTAAGTAAATTAATAACTAGTTGAACTACTTTATTTTTAGAAAGAACTAGTTTTTTTCTATTTATAGTAAGTTTATATTTAGTAAGAACTAGTTGAACATGTCGTATTTGTTGCTATTTTTTAGTTTAAGCAATTATTTCATGTTTTGGTTACACCTCTGAGTGGCCTATGTTTTGCCGGAGTGTTGATTAATTTCCGTTCCGGCAAATTTCAGGCGCTCGATATGTCCTTTTTTAGCAAAGGTCATGCCGGATTTTTCCGTGAATTCTGGCATGACTTGTGCTAGAATATGTATAAGTTTAATCTTTGAATTATGAATGTAGGAAATGTCGTACTCGGACGATGACAGTCTCCCTGGGGAGTGCAGATGGTGTAACGACGATCGAGGTATGTGTGACAGGTTCGTTGAGCTGGATGAAGATCTGCGCTTAAGCATTAAGGTCGAGGAGACCTTCGATGTTGAACCGGTACGCAACAACGACAAGTGTTTTTTCCGTAATTAAGCATGACTTCAACTATTTCAACGTCTAATTTTCATCTTTTACAATTCGACTAGCTTATCCCATGCCATGCAAGACGCTATGTCTTGGAGAGGATGGGTTTTGAAGACCATGAAAATTTTGAAACAAAGAAAATACACCTAAGGACCCATCATGATATGGATTTTGAAGTAAATCTGTACAATGCTCAGAGCATAACCCTTTTTGGTTGCCAAAATTGGGAAGCACTTTGCAAAATGTATGGTTTTTATGAGGGTATGATTGTCACCATGGATCTTGGTGATCCTGACATCGAGCAAGACAATATGGACATTTGGGTCCTTGTTGATACGCTTCCGATTGTACCGCCATGTGGGTTTCTCAAACATAGTTATTAACTAATTTATATTGCTTATTTCAAAATAGTTGACAACTTATTTCCATTGACAGCTTATTTTGATTCTTCAAAGACTGTGCGGAAGATGGTAGGCAAAACCCACTACACCGATGGCTCCGAATTAACTTATAAGGAGAAAAATCATCTGATCGCATTTTGTACTCTTCTTGAGGATTACAATAACTATTATCGAACTCCTCCGAATTATGGTGAATACGTGCCACTAGTGCACGTGTTGAACCACGGTAACTTCTCTGGAGATACCCTGGTAAGATTTTTTACTATTACGACATCCGTGCATCTTTTGCATACTTCTAAAACTAGTACATCATTTCTAACTACGAAGATATTACTATGTTTTTCAGCAAAAATTCCCGATGGATTGTGTGACTCATCTGATGTATCTGAATGGTTGCTTTATAGTTCTGAACATACTACCAGGTAAATCTAGGGAGCTCACCTGTGCATATCGGATTTCTAAAACCGGTGAACACATGTTCATCAAAGAATGGAAGAAATGTATGGGCATTCGCAAGGAGGTTCTTGGAAGTAACATTCAGCGAAAGGCAAGAATTGGAGACAAGCTAATCTCCATTCTCCATAATGGAGAGTCAGGGGCTATCTTGTTTTTTGCTATTTTACCTTAGAAAATGTAGTAGGTCTTAATCGAATGTAGTAGGTCCTATGAGGTACAATATGTTTATTATGTGGTAATGTGTTAGAGTTGATAATGAGGAGTACTTGTGATTACGACTAGTGACCAATTTGCTAAGTTGATCTTGAGGAGGTGTTATATGACAATGATGTATTATGATGATAAGTTGTTAATGATATGATGATGATGATGATGATATTATTATATCATTGGGTGAAAGAACCGCGGATTAGTTTCAAGTGGATGGACATCCACTTGAAACTAGTCCATGGTTCTTTCACCCCGTGATGTAATAACTCATTTATGATGTAGAAACAATCTCTAAATTCCTGTTGTATGAAAACTTGTGTAAAGGTGTATGAATACAACATGAAATAAAAAAGAAATAAAATACTAAATAATAGTAGTAGCGCGGGCAAGGAGAAGCGCTACTACTAATTACCAGTAGCGCTCTTCTGGAGAAGCGCTACTACTAAGTCAGTTTAGCAGTAGCGTGGGTCTAGGCACACTATTGCTAAGCTTTAGCTATAGCGCCTTATCAGTAGCGCACTTACCCGCGCTACTGATGGGCCTAAAACCCGCACTACTGATGGGCTTTTCCCTAGTAGTACTGCTATGTGTTAGCTGTAGCGCCTTATTAGTAGTGCCACTCCCCGCGCTACTGATACACCTAAAACCCGCGCTGCTGCTAGCCTTTTCCCTAGTAGTGGATCAACACATGAGAGTACTGACACCGGTCAGCTGGTAATAACCGACGAGCATAGACGAAACACTGAAATGCTCGGTATCACTATTGGACAACTCCTCGAGATTGAGCCCATGCCTAAGCTTAAAGAGCAGGACATAAAATGGAAATATGCCCGCGGCCAACCTTTGGTCAGGCCTGAGGAGGTCAAGAACCTCCCAACGAGAATGTACCAATTGCATTATTGGTACATGAAAATTACCAAGAGTAACAATCAAGAGGGCCTCATGGTGAAAGTCAAGGAAGAGTATTACTTCCATAAGCTAGCTCTGTCCATTGAGTATTCAAAACCATTTCAGTTATTCAGTCAAGACGCACTCGACAAATCCATCGTCAGTTTCTATTGTCTGTAAGTGATTTCCTTCTGTAATTCAAGTCTCAAGCTAGCTGTAGTGCTCATTGATCGACCATTACCTGTAATTATCCTCACTATATTCTTTTCCGTGGTATTATGCCGGATGAAGATATATGAAATGAAAAAAGCTGGACGCTATGGCATTGGGTTCATTGACCCAAATACCATTAATGAAGAAACATGGACATATCCATGGTATCAAAAAGAAGTATATAAAAACATGTTAGAGTTCTTGAAGCGCCTCAATACCAATGAACTTATAGTACTTCCTTACAACTACACGTGAGTCACAATGTCTTGTACTACAAATTCTGTTTTTACTTACTAGCTAGCTAGATGTTAATAATTAAGTGTATAGGGTTTACGGTGTTTGATGAGTGTTATGCACATGCCCGCTTAATTAAGACATGCAAATGTGTGTGCATGCAGTTACCTTTGGATCTTGTTAATCATTAAAGTTGACGAAGGAACAGTTGAAGTATTGGACTCACTACTTAAAGAAAAACACACCTACTCAACCGTGAAGGGGATAGTCGACAGGTAATTTCAATCATTATTAACTATATGTCGGCCTCTTAAGTTCGTAATTTCTTGATATCAACTATTTAATAACTCGTTTATTCATTTTCTTTGCCGGCGGGCAGGGCTTGGGCAAAGTTTAGGAATTCTAAAGAGGTTCCAGGCAAATGGAGAGAAAGGCTGCACTGGTTTCGACCCAAGGTATAATTAATTAAGTAGTACTATCTAGCTACCTACCATGCATATCTTTAATTCTAGTTTCAGTACCATTAATTATCATGCTTGATTAATTATTATCTGATTAAATTATATTCTCGTAAAGGCCCTGAAGCAGGCGCAGGGGACAGATACGTGTGCATACTGCGTTTTTGAGAACATTCACATGATGACGTCCGTAAGGACCAAAACTGATAGACAGCTATGGGTACACGCGTTTGACAGAACACTATTCACATTTTTTACGTCATTATCGATATCTAGTCACATAACTAATACACATGCATATTGATCTCCTTCTTAACAGTTCGAATTGGTGCGGGACACGCTCCTACCAGAGGAGCGCATACGAGTACTTCAAGAGGAAATAGCGGGATTTTTGCTCTACGAGTCATAGATCCCAAAGGGGAATTCTACTACGAGCTACCGCCCCAATGAACTACTCCCAATTGTCATCGTGCTCCGAAGGCACCAAGGCAAATGCCACTGGCTCTGAAGGCTACATGTAGGAAAAACTGTATATATCTATATATATCTATATATCTATATATATATATATAATCGGTTCTACGAGAAATTATATTTATATATATACATAACGTGTACAATATGTAGTATCGTAAAATACGAGCAAACGAAAAAGAATTAAATGGAAAACACAAAATTAAAGGAAAAATAAATAATAAAACCAAAACCCCCCAAACTTTTTAGTACCGGTTGGTAACACCAAGCGGTACTAAAGCTCTTCCCACACCTGGCCCTGGATCGTGCCATGTGGTGGCCCTTTAGCGGCGGTTCGTGCTGAACCGATACTAAGGGGGGGGGGCTTTAGTCCCCAACCTTTAGTGCGGTTACAGAACTGGCACTAAAGCCCCTTACGAGCCGGGGCTATAGCCCGGTTCTGCACTAGTGAGTTCATGTATTCACTAAGTGTTAATGCTTTTGTCCGGTACTCTATTAAAAGGAGGCCTTAATATCACTTAGCTTCCAATAGGACCCCGCTGCCACTGGAGGGTAGGACAAAAGATGTCATGCATGTTCTTTTCCATAAGCATGTATGACTATATTCGGAATACATGCCTACATTACATTGATGAACTAGAGCTAGTTCTGTGTCACCCTATGTTATAACTGTTGCATGATGAACTACATCTCACATAATTATCCATCATTGATCCATTGCCTACGAGCTTTTCGCATATTGATCTTTGCTTAGTTACTTCTCCATTGCCATTATTACGATTTTTACAAAACTGCTACTGTTACTTTTGCCACTGTTACCGTTACTTTCATACTACTTTGCTAATAAATACTTTGTTGTAGATATTAAGTTTTTCAGGTGTGGTTGAATTAACAACTCAGCTGCTAATACTTGAGAATATTCTTTGGCTCCCCCTGTGTCGAATCAATAAATTTGGGTTGAATACTCTACCTTCAAAAATTGTTGTGATCTCATATACTTATGGGTTATCACGCACCGACGTGGCCGCCACGGGGCCACCCACTGGATCGCTGACCGGTGGCCCCCGCGTTCCCCCCTGACTTGTTGACCCAGTCAATGGCTGACTGGGCATCGCACAATCACTGCTAGTGGGCCCCGCATGGGCCCTGTTGACTGGTCAGCTGGTCAGTTGACCGTTTATGACACCATGCTGATGTCACTTTCCTTTTTTTTTCTAAATTAATTTAAATAATAGTAATTTTAGAAAATTGTTTAAAACTTTGAATAATCATATAAAATAATCCGGAACTCGGATGAAAAAGTCTTATACATAAATATTGCTTAGAACGACGAGACGAATCCGAATACACAGTCGGTTCATCCGCCACACACCCCTAGCAAAGCGAACATGCAACCTTCCCCCTTCGGTTCATCTGTTCGAAAGTGCCAAACTTCAGGAAAATTTTCTAGGATGTTCTCCCCCTTCGCCGGTATCGTGCAGCCTTGCGTTAGTTCACCCCCAACGCTGCTTATTGTCATGTCATGCATTTGTGTGCTTTGTATTTACTGTTTCTTCCCCCTCTTCTCTCCGGTAGACCCCAAGACCGTTGTTGATGCCACTATGATCGACTACATGATCGACAACCTTTCTTCCCTTTCAGCAGAGCTTCCAGGCAAGCCCCCCCCTTTGATCATCCCGATATCGCCCATTCCAATCTCTCATGCTTGCATTAGATTTTGCTACTGTAATTGATTGCTCCTATTCTGATGCATACCCTGCTTTTGTACCTGTTGTTGCACCTTTACCTGCTTATCCTAAACTGCTTAGTATAGGTTGGTTAGTGATCCATAGCAGTGACCCCAACCTTGTCCTTGTTGCCCCTGCTTCATCATCAACGACTCGATCAACGTGATCGACGCCACAGCCCGACACCTCAGATCACTTCACCCCCCTTAGTTGTATGACTCTGTATAGTTACTATCGAGTGCCGACGGTGATTCCTCATAACACACTCCTGATGATAACACTATAGTGTAGCTATTCAGTCATGGTCATCGAGGGCGATTCCTCCTTCACCACTCCCTCTATGACTCTGTCGCGCAGACCCTCAAGTGTGGACCTCAAGGGTGATTCCTCCTACGTTCACCTTGATGATTACATCGAGTGGAATCCACAGAGGGTGATTCCCCGGGGTTTCCCCCTTGGTGTTTGGACACACGGTTACCTTGACTTTACTTGAGACCTTTGTGAAAGTCAAGCGGTCCCAAAGAGCACCCGCAAGATAATTACGTGGCACAGCCGGGCATTCTGGGACCTTGACATAAGTCCACGAGATGGAGCGACGAGGTCACATCGATCATGAGTCTTTGCTCGTCTCTGCAAGCTAATAATACAATAATGGTTTGGGTATTTGTTCTGAGTTGGCCTTTGGCCTTTACGCACTAACCACCACACGAGAATAGTTATGGGCCTTGACGTCGTAGTATCAGCCGAAGCTTTGTCAGACATCCAGTTCAGCATCGTGGGCCTGTCGGGCCAGTGCCATCCATGATGAGGTGTTGCTCGTCCCGGCTCATCGCACAACGACCTGGAGTGCTGCGGGTGATGTCCCAAGACCCCGGAGTGCTTAGGATGTAGACCGGTGGGGACCTGTGTGCTAAGCCTAGGTAGGGCTGTGATGTGTTGATCTTCCGAGCCGGGCATTGACTCAGAAAAGTGTGTCCGACCAGAGTAATCAAGCGTGTTGGAAAACGTGGTGCACCCCTGTAGGGAAGATTATCTATCAATAGCCGTGTCCATGGTAACGGACGTTTAGACTTGTATCCTGATCTTATATAACTAGAAATGGATACTTTAGATGTGTGGCTCCGGGATTGCTTTCTTGTAGGGAGTTGAGGAAGAATCTCTGGGTGTTAATGTTACAACAAGCTTGTTTAATATTAAAATGCTATTCTTTACTCTTCTACATGCTGCAAGATGCTTGGAGCTGCTTGAAGATGCTAGTCTTTGATAGGCTAGGCCTTCCCCCTCTATTCTGGCATTCTGCAGTTCAGTCCATGGATACAAACCTTCCATTTGATACTAATGCATACTTAGTATAGATCTGTTGCTTGCGAGTACTTTGGATAAGTACTCGCGGTTGCTTTGCTACCCCTTTCCCCTTCTTTCTTCTTTCTGGTTGATGCAACCGGACGATGGATCCCTGGAGCCAGATGCCACCGCCGATGGATGCTATTATGTGGAGACCACCGACGACCAGGAGTAGTTTAGGAGGTCCCAGGCAGGAGGCCTTGCCTCTTCGATCATTATTGCTTTTGTGTTTGCCTTCTTAAGGCATCCTGTTTAACTTATGTCTGTACTCATATATTGTTGCTTCCGCTGACGTTTGTGTATTGAGCTTGTATTCGAGCCCTTGAGGCCCCTGGCTTGTAATATGAAGCTTGTATTATTTTAATTTGTGTCTAGAGTTGTGTTGTGATATCTTCCCGTGAGTCCCTGATCTTGATCATACACATTTGCGTGTATGATTAGTGTATGGTCGAATCGGGGGCGTCACAAGTTGGTATCAGAGCCGACTACCTGTAAGAATCCCCTTTCCAACACCTTGGCCGAAGTTGAGTCCAGTCTTTGAAAATTTGTTTTACTAACATGATGTGTGGCTAATGGGTCCACGTCACCATTGGATGGTATTAGGATCTTTTACTCCTCAACCTTTACTCTGGGACTCTAATCTCTCTTCTATTCGGGTTAAATGATTTTGCTAACTCTACCCTAGGGTCTCGTGATCACATCCACCCAGAGATTTATATTATGCATTTCTTGAACTGGGAGCCAGGATCTGCTTCACTTTGTTCACAGGTCGCAGGATCCTTTTATCGAGGGCACCCTGCATCGTCCCCAGCAGATTCCTTGCTCTAGTGGTTTTCTCCGATGATGATGTAGCCTTTGCTATGTCTTGTTGTTGTATTCTTCCATCGCGTGCATGTGTGCCGCCTAGTATGTCTAGGATGATCCTCTTGTCTGAACTCCTACTAACAACATGTATTTGGCTCTATATATGTATCTGTATGTCTTTAATGACTACTGCTTTGTACATACTGCGTCTTTGCTCATTGTTCAAGTTACATCATGAATGACTCCTTACACCTGCTCCACACCCCTGTTAAATTGCTTCCTGAAGTTTTAGCAAGATGGCTGATGATACGTCTCCAACATATCTATAATTTTTTATTGTTCCATCCTATTATATTACCCGTTTTGGATGTTTATGGGCTTTACTATACACTTCTATATCATTTTTGGGACTAACCTACTAACCGGAGGCCCAGCCCGAATTGCTGTTTTTTGTCTATTTCAGTGTTTCGCAGAAAAGGAATATCAAACAGAGTCCAAATGGAATGAAACCTTCGGGAGCGATCTTTTTGGAACAAACACAATCCAGGAGACTTGGAGTGGATGTCAAGAAGTAGATGAGGCGGCCATGAAGGTGTAGGGCGCGCCCTAGGGGGGCCTGCCTCATGGGCCCCTCGTGGCTCCCATGACCGACGTCCTTCGCCTATATATATCTGCGTACCCCGAGAACATCCAGGAGCACCACGAAAAACTATTTCCACCACCGAAACCTTATGTACCCGTGAGATCCCATCTTGGAGCCTTTTCCGGTGCTCCGCCGGAGGGGGAATCGATCACAGAGGGCTTCTACAACATCACCAAGGCCTCTCCGATGAGTTGTGAGTAGTTTACCACAGACCTTCGGGTCCATAGTTATTAGCTAGATGGCTTCTTCTCTCTCTTTGAATCTCAATACAAAGTTCTCCTCGATCTTCTTGGAGATCTATTCGATGTAACTCTTTTTGCGGTGTTTGTCGAGATCCGATGAATTGTGGGTTTATGATCAAGTTTATCTATGAGAAATATTTGAATCTCCTCTGAATTCTTTTGTGTATGATTGGTTATCTTTGCAAGTCTCTTTGAATTATCAGTTTGGTTTGGCCTACTAGATTGATCTTTCTTGCAATGGGAGAAGTGCTTAGCTTTGGGTTCAATCTTGCGGTGTCCTTTCCTAGTGACAGCACGGGCAGCAATGCACGTATTGTATTGTTGTCGTCGAGGATAAAAAGTTGGGGTTTATATCATATTGCTTGAGTTTATCCTTCTACATCATGTCATCTTGCTTAATGCGTTACTCTGTTCTTATGAACTTAATACTCTAGATGTATGCTGGATAGCGGTCGATGTGTGGAGTAAAAGTAGTAGATGCAGGCAGGAGTCGGTCTACTTGTTGCGGACGTGATGCCTATATACATGATCATGCCTAGATATTCTCATAACAATATTGTTGGGGAACGTAGTAATTTCAAAAAAAATCCTACGGACACACAGGATCATGGTGATGCATAGCAACAAGAGGGGAGAGTGTGTCCATGTACCCTCGTAGACCGAAAGCGGAAGCGTTAGCACAACGCGATTGATGTAGTCGTACGTCTTCACGGTCCGACCGATTAAGCACAGAAAGCACGGCACCTCTGAATTCTTGCACACGTTCAGCTCGATGACATCCCTCGAACTCCGATCCAGCCGAGTGTTGAGGGAGAGTTCCGTCAGCATGACAGCGTGGTCACGATGATGATGTTCTACCGACGCAGGGCTTCGCCTAAGCACCGCTACGATATTATCAAGGTGGACTATGATGGAGGGGGGCACCGCACACGGCTAAGAGATCCAAGGGATCAATTGTTGTGTATTTGGGGTGCCCCCATAGCCCCGTATATAAAGGAGCAAGGGGGGAGGCGGCCGGCGAAGGAGGAGGGCGCGCCAAGGGGGGAGTCCTACTCCCACCGAGAGTAGGACTCATCCTTCCCTTGTTGGAGTAGGAGAGAAGGAAAGAGGGGGAGAGGAGGAAGGAAAAGGGGGCTGCACCCGTTGTCCAATTCGGACCAGAGGGGGGCTGCGCGCCTCCTACCTTTCGGCCTCTCTCCTCTATTCCCGTATGGCCCAATAAGACCCATATACTCCTCGGCGAATTCCCGTAACTCTCCGGTACTCCGAAAAATACCCGAATCACTCGGAACCTTTACGAAGTCCGAATATAGTCGTCCAATATATCGATCTTTACGTCTCTACCATTTCGAGACTCCTCATCATGTCCCCGATCTCATCCGGGACTCCGAACTCCTTCGATACATCAAAACACATAAACTCGTAATATAACTGTCATCGAAACCTTAAACGTGCGGACCCTACGGGTTCGAGAACTATGTAGACATGACAGAGACACGTTTCCGGTCAATAACCAATAGCAGAACCTGAATGCTCATATTGGCTCCTACATATTCTACGAAGATCTTTATCGGTCAAACCGCATAACAACATACGTTGTTCCCTTTGTCATCGGTATGTTTCTTGCCCGAGATTTGATCGTTGGAATCCAATACCTAGTTCAATCTCATTACCGGCAAGTCTCTTAACTCGTTCCGTAATACATCATCTCACAACTAACTCATTACTCACATTGCTTGCAAGGCTTATAGTGATGTGCGTTACCGAGAGGGCCAGAGATACCTCTCCGACAATCGGAGTGACAAATCCTAATCTCGAACTACGCCAACTCAACAAGTACCTTCAGAGACACCTGTAGAGCACCTTTATAATCACCCAGTTACGTTGTGATGTTTGGTAGCACACAAAGTGTTCCTCCGGTAAACGGGAGTTGCATAATCTCATAGTCATAGGAACAGGTATAAGTCATGAAGAAAGCAGTAGCAACATACTAAACGATCAAGTGCTAAGCTATTGGAATGGGTCAAGTCAATCACATCATTATCCTAATGATGTGATCCTGTTAATCAAATGACAACTCTTTTGTCCATGGCTAGGAAACATAACCATCTTTGATAAACGAGCTAGTCAAGTAGAGGCATACTAGTGACACTCAGTTTGTCTATTTATTCACACATGTGTCATGTTTCCGGTTAATACAATTCTAGCATGAATAATAAACATTTATCATGATGTAAGGAAATAAATAATAACTTTATTATTGCCTCTAGGGCATATTTCCTTCAAATACACTTTTCTATCAATTGCTCGACAGTAATTTTTTCACCCACCGTAATGTTGGGGAACGTAGCAGAAATTCAAAATTTTCTACGCATCACCAAGATCAATCTACGGAGTAATCTACCAACGAGGGGAAGGGGAGTGCATCTACATACCCTTGTAGATCGCTAAGCGGAAGCGTTACAAGAACGCGGATGAAGGAGTCGTACTCGTAGTGATTCAGATCGCGGTTGATTCCGATCTAAGCGCCGAACAACGGCGCCTCCGCGTTCAACACACGTGCAGCCCGATGACGTCTCCCGTGCCTTGATCTAGCAAGGGGAGAGGGAGAGGTTGGGGAAGACTCCATCCAGCAGCAGCACGACGGCGTGGTGGTGGTGGAGGAGCGTGGTATTCCAGGAGGGCTTCGCCAAGCACTACGAGAGACGAGGAGGGAGAGAGGTAGGGCTTCGCCTTGGGAGACAGAGACTCCTGTGTTGGGCAGCCCCAAAACCTCCACTATATATAGGGGGAAGGGAGAGGGGGAGGCGCCCTAGGGTTTCCCCTAGGGGGGGCGGCGGCCAGGGCAGATGGGATCTCCCCTTTGGGTGACTTGGGCCCCAAGCCAGGAGGTGGGAACCCTAGATGGGGCGCCCCAAACCCCCTGGTCACGTGGGAATAGGTGAGGGGGGCGCACAACCCCTTAGTGGGCTGGTTTTCCCCCTCCCCTTGGCCCATGAAGCCCCCCCCCCCCCAACACTTGTCGGGGCTCCCGAAACACCTTTCGGTCATGCTGGTCATCACCCGGTACCTCCGGAACACTTCGGGACACCAAAACCCTTCGTCCAATATATCAATCTTCACCTCCGGACCATTCCGGGACTCCTCGTGACGTCCGGGATCTCATCCGGGACTCCGAACATCATTCGGTAACCGCGTACATACTTTCCCTATAACCCTAGCGTCATCGAACCTTAAGGGTGTAGACCCTACGGGTTCGGGAACCATGCAGACATGACCGAGACAACTCTCCGGCCAATAACCAACAGCAGGATCTGGATACCCATGTTGGCTCCCACATGTTCCATGATGATCTCATCGGATGAACCACGATGTCAAGGATTCAATCAATCCCGTATACAATTCCCTTTGTCTACCGGTATAGTACTTGCCCGAGATTCGATCGTCGGTATGCCGATACCTTGTTCAATCTCGTTACCAGCAAGTCTCTTTACTCGTTCCGTAACACATCATCCCGTGATCAACTCCTTGATCACATTGTGCACATTATGATGATGTCCTACCGAGTGGGCCCAGAGATACCTCTTCGTCACACTGAGTGACAAATCCCAGTCTCGATTCGTGCCAACCCAACAGAAACTTTCGGAGATACCCATAGTGCACCTTTATAGCCACTCAGTTACGTTGTGACGCTTGGTACACCCAAAGCATTCCTACGGTATCCGGGAGTTGCACAATCTCATGGTCTAAGGAAAAGATACTTGACATTTAAAAAAGATTTAGCATACGAACTACACGATCTTGTGCTAGGCTTAGGATTGGGTCTTGTCCATCACATCATTCTCCTAATGATGTGATCCCGTTATCAATGGCATCCAATGTCCATGGTCAGGAAACCATGACCATCTGTTGATCAACGAGATAGTCAACTAGAGGCTCACTAGGGACATGTTGTGGTCTATGTATTCACACATGTATTTCGGTTTCCGGTCAATACAATTATAGCATGAATAATAGGTAATTATCATGAAGAAGCAAATACAATAATAACCATTTTTATTATTGCCTCTAGGGTATATTTCCAACAGTCTCCCACTTGCACTAGAGTCAATAATCTAGTTCACATTACTATGTGATTGTAATGAATCGACACCCATGGGGTTTGATCATATCTCGCTTGTGACAGAGGTTATTAGTCAACGGATCTGAACCTTTCAGATACGTGTGTGTTTTGCAAATCTCTATGTCATCTCCTAGATGCAGCTACCACGCTTTATTTGGAGCTATTCCAAATAACTGTTCTACTATACGAATCCGGTTTACTACTCAGATTAAGCCGGATTAGTGTCAAAGTTTGCATTGGCGTAACCCTTTACGACGAACTCTTTTACCACCTCCATAATAGACAAAATTCCTTAGTCCGCTAGTTACTAAGGATAAGTTTGACCGCTGTCCTGTGATCCATTCCTGGATCACTCTTGTACCCCTTGACTGACTCATGGCAAGGAACACTTCAGGTGCGGTACACAGCATAGGATACTATAGAGCCTATGTCTTAAGCATAGCCTCCTTCCTTTCGGCATCTCTCCTCTATTCCCGTATGGCCCAATAAGGCCCATATATTGCCCGGCGAATTCCCGTAACTCTCCGGTACTCCGAAAAATACCCGAATCACTCGGAACCTTTCCAAATTCTGAATATAGTCGTCCAATATATCGATCTTTACGTCTCGACCATTTCGAGACTCCCCATCATGTCCCCGATCTCATCCGAGACTCCGAACTCCTTCGGTACAATAAAACACATAAACACATAATATAAGTGTAATCGAAACCTTAGGCGTGCGGACCCTACGGGTTCAAGAACTATGTAGACATGACCGAGACATGTTCCGGTCAATAACAAATAGCGGAACCTGAATGCTCATATTGGCTCCTACATATTCTACGAAGATCTTTATCGGTCAAACCGCATAACAACATACGTTGTTCCCTTTGTCATCGGTATGTTTCTTGCCCGAGATTTGATCGTCGGTATCCAATACCTACTTCAATCTCGTTACCGGCAAGTCTCTTTACTCGTTCCGTAATACATCATCTCGCAACTAACTCATTAGTCACATTGCTTGCAAGGCTTATAGTGATGTGCATTACCGGGAGGGCCCAGAGATACCTCTCCGACAATCGGAGTGACAAATCCTAATCTCGAACTATGCCAACTCAACAAGTACCTTCAGAGACACATGTAGAGCACCTTTATAATCACCCAGTTACATTGTGACGTTTGGTAGCACACAAAATGTTCCTCTAGTAAACGGGAGTTGCATAATCTCATATTCATAGGAACATGTATAAGTCATGAAGAAAACAGTAGCAACATACTAAACGATCAAGTGCTAAGCTAACGGAATGGGTCAAGTCAATCACATCATTATCCTAATGATGTGATCCTGTTAATCAAATGACAACTCTTTTGTCCATGGCTAGGAAACATAACCATCTTTGATAAACGATCTAGTCAAGTAGAGGCATACTAGTGACACTCAGTTTGTCTATGTATTCACACATGTATCATGTTTCCGGTTAATACAATTCTAGCATGAATCATAAACATTTATCATGATGTAAGGAAATAAATAATAACTTTATTATTGCCTCTAGGGCATATTTCCTTCAGTCTCCCACTTGCACTAGATTCAATAATCTAGTTCACATCACCATGTGATTTAACACCAATATTCACATCTGTATGTGATTAACACCCATAGTTCACATCGTCATGTGATCAACACCCAAAAGGGTTTACTAGAGTCAATAATCTAGTTCACATCACTATGTGATTAACACCCAAAGAGTACTAAGGTATGATCATGTTTTGCTCGTGAGAGAAATTTAGTCAACGGGTCTGTCACATTCAGAGTTGTATGTATTTTGCAAATATTCTATGTCTACAATGCTCTGCACGGAGCTAATCTAGCTAATTGCTCCCACTTTCAATATGTATCCAGATTGAGACTTAGAGTCATCTGGATCGGTGTAAAAGCTTGCATCGATGTAACTCTTTACGACGAACTCTTTTATCACCTCCATAATCGAGAAACATCTCCTTAGTCCTCACTAAGGATATTCTTGACCGATGTCCAGTGATCTACTTTTAGATCAAAATTGTATTCCTTTGCCAAACTTAGAGCAAGGTATACAATAGGTCTGGTACACCGCATAGCATACATTATAGAAC
This sequence comes from Triticum aestivum, assembly GCF_018294505.1. Taxonomy (NCBI): domain Eukaryota; kingdom Viridiplantae; phylum Streptophyta; class Magnoliopsida; order Poales; family Poaceae; genus Triticum; species Triticum aestivum. The sequence continues at coordinate 713,137,604 of NC_057813.1, read as the reverse complement.
CTATGACTGAGGCATAGGGAATGACTTTTCATTCTCTTTCTATTTTCTGCCATGGTCGGGTTTTGAGTCTTACTCAACTTCACACCTTTGCATCACAGGCAAGAACTCTTTCTTTGACTGTTCCATTTTGAACTACTTCAAAATATTGTCAAGGTATGTACTAATTGAAAATCTTATCAAGCGTCTTGATCTATCTCAATAGATGTTGATGCTCAATATGTAAGTAGATTTACTGAGGTCTTTCTTTGAAAAGATCCTTTCAAACACTCCTTTATGCTTTTCAGAAAATTCTACATCATTTCTGATCAACAATATGTCATTCACATATACTTATAAGAAAGGCTGTAGTACTCCCACTCACTTTCTTGTAAATGCAGGCCTTTCCAAAGGTCTGCATAAAACCATATGCTTTGATCAACCCATAAAAGTGTATATTCCAACTCCGAGATGCTTGCACCAGTCCATTGATGGATTGCTGGAGCTTGCACACTTTGTTAGCACCTTTAGGATTTGATAAAACCTTCTAGTTGCATCATATACAACTCTTCTTTAATAAATCCATTAAGGAATGCAGTTTTGACATCCATTTGCCAGATTTCATAAAATGTGGCAATTGCTAACATGATTCGGACAGACTTAAGCATCGTTATGAGTGAGAAAATCTCATCGTATTCAACATCTTGAACTTGTCGAAAACCTTTCTCAACAAGTCGAGCTTTGTAGATAGTAACACTACTATCAGCGTTCGTCTTCCTCTTGAAGATCCATTTATTTTCTATGGCTTGCTGAGCATTGGGCAATTCCACCAAAGTCCATACTTTGTTCTCATACATGGATCCTATCTCAGATTTCATGGCCTCAAGCCATTTCGCGGAATATGGGCTCATCATCGCTTCCTCATAGTACGTAGGTTCATCATGGTCTAGTAACATTACTTCAGAATAGGATTACCGTACCACTCTGGTGCGGATCTTAATCTGGAACATCTACAAATTTTGGTAGCAACTTGATCTGAAGTTTCATGATCATCATCATTAGCTTCCTCACTAATTGGTGTAGGAATCACTGGAACTGATTTATGTGATTAACTACTTTCCAATTCGGGAGAAGGTACAATTACCTTATCAAGCTCTACTTTCCTCCCACTTACTTCTTTCGAGAGAAACTCCTTCTCTAGAAAGGATCCATCTTAGCAACGAATAACTTGCCATTGGATCTGTGATAGAAGGTGTACCCAATAGTTACCTTTGGGTATTCTACGAAGACGCACTTCTCCGATCTGGGTTCGAGCTTATCAGGTTGAAACTTTTTCACATAAGCATCGCAACCCCAAACTTTAAGAAACGATAACTTTGGTTTCTTGCCAAACCACAGTTCATAAGGCATCGTCTCAACGGATTTTGATGGTGCCCTATTTAAAGTGAATGCAGTTGTTTCTAATGCATAACCCAATAACGATAGTGGTAAATCAATAAGAGACATCATAGATCGCACCATATCCAATAAAGTGCGGTTACGACTTTCGGACACACCATAACGCTGTGGTGTTCCATGTGCCGTGAGCTGTGAAACTATTCCATATTGTTTTATATGAAGGACAAACTCGTAACTTAAATATTCTTCTCCTAGATCAGATCGTAGAAACTTTATTTTCTTGTTACGATGATTCTTCACTTCACTCTGATTTTCTTTGAACATTTAAAATGTTTTAGACTTGTGTTTCATTAAGTAGATATACCCATATCTGCTCAAATCATCTGTGAAGGTCAGAAAATAACGATACTCGCCACGAGCATCAACACTCATTGGATCGTATACATCGGTATGTATTATTTCCAATAAATCAGTAGCTCGTTCCATTGTTCCGAAGAACGGAGTTTTAGTCATCTTGCCCAAAAGGCACGGTTCGCAAGCATCAAATGATTCATAATCAAGTGATTCCAAAAACCCATCAGCATGGAGTTTCTTCATGCGCTTTATACCAATATGACCAAAACGGCAGTGCCACAAATAAGTTGCACTATCATTATTAACTTTGCATCTTTTGGCATCAATATTATGAATATGTGTATTACTACGATCAAGATTCAATAAACCATCAACATTGGGTGTATGACCATAGAAGGTTTTATTCATGTAAACAAAATAACAATTTATTCTACGTTTTAGATGAATAATCGTATCGCAACAAACATGATCTAATCATATTTATGCTCAACGCAAACACCAAATAACATTTATTTAGGTTCTACACTAATCTCGAAAGTACAGGGAGTGTACGATGCTGATCATATCAATCTTGGAACCACTTCCAACACACATCGTCACTTCACCCTCAACTAGTTTCTGTTTATTCTGTAACCCCCTTTTCGAGTTACTAATCATAGCAACCGAACAAGTATCAAATAGTAAGGGGCTACTATAAACACTAGTAAGGTACACATCAATAACCTGTATAACAAATATACCCTTGTTCACTTTGCCATCCTTCTTATCCACCAAATATTCAGGGCATTTCCGCTTCTAGTGACCATTTCCTTTGCAGTATAATCACTCAGTTTCAGGCTTTGGTCCAGCTTTGGGCTTCTTCGTGGGAGTGACAACTTGCTTGCCATTCTGCTTGAAGTTCCCTTTCTTTCCCTTTGCCCTTTTCTTGAAACTAGTGGTCTTGCCAATCATCAACACTTGATGATCTTTTGTTGATTTCTACCTTCGTCGATTTCAGCATCACGAAGAACTCGGGAATCGTTTTTGTCATCCCTTGCATTATAGTTCATCACGAAGTTCCAGTAACTTGGTGATGGTGACTAGAGAACTCTGCCAATCACTATCTTATCTGGAAGATTAACTCCCACTTGATTCAAGCGATTGTAGTACTCAGACAATCTAAGTACTTGCTCACTAGTTGAGCAATTCTCCTCCATCTTTTAGGCGAAGTATTTGTCAGGGGTCATACCTCTTGACACGGGCATGAATCTGAAATATCAATTTCATCTCATGGAACATCTCATATGTTCCGTGACGTTTCAAAAATGTTTTTGTAGTCCCGGTTCTAAGCCATAAAGCATGGTGCACAAAACTATCAAGTAGTCATCATATTGAGCTAGCCAAACGTTCATAACGTCTGCATCTGCTCCTACAATAGGTCTGTCACCTAGCGGTGCATCAAGGACATAATTCTTCTGTGCAGCAATGAGGATAAACCTCAGATCACGGACCAAGTCCGCATCATTGCTACTATCATCTTTCAACATAGTTTTCTCTAGGAACACATATAAAAACATAGGGAAGCAAAAACATAGGGAAGCAACAACGCGAGCTATTGAACTACAACATAATTTGCAAAATACTACCAGGACTAAGTTCATGATAAATTAAAGTTCAATTAATCATATTACTTTAAGAACTCCCACTTAGATAGACATCCCTCTAGTCATCTAAGTGATCATGTGATCCAAATCAACTAAACCATGTCCGATCATCACGTGAGATGGAGTAGTTTTCAATGGTGAACATCACTATGTTGATCATATCTACTATATGATTCACGTTCGACCTTTCGGTCTCCATGTTCCGAGGCCATATCTGTATATGCTAGGCTCATCAAGTTTAACCTGAGTATTCCGCGTGTGCAACTGTTTTGCACCCGTTGTAATTGAACGTAGAGCCTATCACACCCGGTCATCACGTGGTGTCTCAGCACGAAGAACTTTCACAACGGTGCATACTCAGGGAGAACACTTCTTGATAATTAGTGAGAGATCATCTTAAAATGCTACCATCAATCAAAGAAAGATAAGATGCATAAAGGATAAACATCACATGCAATCAATATAAGTGATATGGTATGGCCATCATCATCTTGTGCTTGTGATCTCCATCTCCGAAGCACCATCGTGATCACCATTGTCACTGGCGTGACACCTTGATCTCCATCGTAGCATCGTTGTCATTTCGCCATCTATTGCTTCTACAACTATCGCTACCGCTTAGTGATAAAGTAAAGCAATTACAGGGCGCTTGCATTTCATACAATAAAGCGACAACCATATGGCTCCTGCCAGTTGCCGATAAGTTACAAAACATGATCATCTCATACAGTAAAATATAGCATCACGTCTTGACCATATCACATCACAACATGCCCTGCAAAAACAAGTTAATTAGACGTCCTCTACTTTGTTGTTGCAAATTTTACGTGGCTGCTACGGGCTGAGCAAGAACCATTCTTGCCTACACATCAAAACCACAACGATAGTTTGTCAAGTTAGTGATGTTTTAACCTTCGCAAGGACCGGGCGTAGTCACACTCAGTTCAACTAAAGTTGGAGAAACTGACACCCGCCAGCCACTTGTGTGCAAAGCACCTCGGTAGAACCAGTCTCGAGTAAGCATACGCATAATGTCGGTCCGGGCCGCTTCATCTAACAATACCGCCAAACCAAAGTATGGCATGATGGTAAGCATTATGACTTGTATCGCCCACAACTCATTTGTGTTCTACTCGTGCATATAACATCTATGCATAAAACCAGGCTCGGATGCCACTATTCGGGAACGTAGTAATCTCAAAAAAATTCCTACGCACACACAGGATCATGGTGATGCATAGCAACGAGAGGGGAGAGTGTGTCCATGTACCCTCGTAGACCGAAAGTGGAAGCATTAGCACAACGCGGTTGATGTAGTCGTACGTCATCACGGCCCGACCGATCAAGCACAGAAAGCACGGCACCTCCGAGTTCTTGCACATGTTCAGCTCGATGACATCCCTCGAACTCCGATCCAGCCGAGTGTTGAGGGAGAGTTCCGTCAGCACGACGACATGGTGATGATGATGATGTTCTACCGACGCAGGGCCTCGCCTAAGCACCGCTACGATATTATCGAGGTGGACTATGGTGGAGGGGGGCACCGCACACGGCTAAGAGATCCAAGGGATCAATTGTTGTTTCTTTGGGGTGCCCCCCCACCCCCGTATATAAAGGAGCAAGGGGGGAGGCGGCCGACCAAGGAGGAGGGCGCGCCAAGGGGGGAGTCCTACTCCCACCGAGAGTAGGACTCATCCTTCCCTTGTTGGAGTAGGAGAGAAGGAAAGAGGGGGAGAGGAGGAAGGAAAAGGGGGATGCACCACTTGTCCAATTCGGACCAAAGGGGGGCTGCGCAAATTCCCGTAACTCTCCGGTACTCCGAAAAATACCCGAATCACTCGGAACCTTTACGAAGTCCGAATATAGTCGTCCAATATATCGATCTTTACGTCTCGACCATTTCGAGACTCCTCATCATGTCCCCGATCTCATCCGGGACTCCGAACTCCTTTGATACATCAAAACACATAAACTCGTAATATAACTGTCATCGAAACCTTAAACGTGCGGACCCTACGGGTTTGAGAACTATGTAGACATGACAGAGACACGTTTCCGGTCAATAACCAATAGCAGAACCTGAATGCTCATATTGGCTCCTACATATTCTACGAAGATATTTATCGGCCAAACCGCATAACAACATACGTTGTTCCCTTTGTCATCGGTATGTTACTTGCCCGAGATTTGATCGTCGGTATCCAATACCTAGTTCAATCTCATTACCAGCAAGTCTCTTAACTCGTTCCGTAATACATCATCTCGCAACTAACTCATTAGTCACATTGCTTGCAAGGCTTATAGTGATGTGCATTACCGAGAGGGCCAGAGATACCTCTCCGACAATCGGAGTGACAAATCCTCATCTCGAAATACGCCAACTCAACAAGTACCTTCAGAGACACCTGTAGAGCACCTTTATAATCACCCAGTTACGTTGTGATGTTTGGTAGCACACAAAGTGTTCCTCCGGTAAACGGGAGTTGCATAATCTCATAGTCATAGGAACAGGTATAAGTCATGAAGAAAGCAGTAGCAACATACTAAACGATCAAGTGCTAAGCTATTGGAATGGGTCAAGTCAATCACATCATTATCCTAATGATGTGATCCTGTTAATCAAATGACAACTCTTTTGTCCATGGCTAGGAAACATAACCATCTTTGATAAACGAGCTAGTCAAGTAGAGGCATACTAGTGACACTCAGTTTGTCTATTTATTCACACATGTGTCATGTTTCCGGTTAATACAATTCTAGCATGAATAATAAACATTTATCATGATGTAAGGAAATAAATAATAACTTTATTATTGCCTCTAGGGCATATTTCCTTCAAATACACTTTTCTATCAATTGCTCGACAGTAATTTTTTGACCCACCGTAATGTTGGGGAACGTAGCAGAAATTCAAAATTTTCTACGCATCACCAAGATCAATCTATGGAGTAATCTAGCAACGAGGGGAAGGGGAGTGCATCTACATACCCTTGTAGATCGCTAAGCGGAAGCGTTACAAGAACGCGGATGAAGGAGTCATACTCGTAGCGATTCAGATTGCGGTTGATTCCGATCTAAGCGCCGAACAACGGCGCCTCCGCATTCAACACGCCTGCAGCCCGATGACGTCTCCCGTGCCTTGATCCAGCAACGAGAGAGGGAGAGGTTGGGGAAGACTCCATCCAGCAGCAGAACGACGGCGTGGTGGTGGTGGAGGAGCGCGGTATTCCAGGAAGGCTTCGCCAAGCACTACGAGAGACGAGGAGGGAGAGAGGTAGGGCTTCGCCTTGGGAGAGAGAGACTCCTGTGTTGGGCAGCCCCAAAACCTCCACTATATATAGGGGGAAGGGAGAGGGGGAGGCGCCCTAGGGTTTCCCCTAGGGGGGGCGGCGTCCAGGGCAGATGGGATCTCCCCTTTGGGTGACTTGGGCCCCAAGCCAGGAGGTGGGAACCCTAGATGGGGCGCCCCAAACCCCCTGGTCACGTGGGAATAGGTGAGGGGGGCGCACAACCCCTTAGTGGGCTGGTTTTCCCCCTCCCCTTGGCCCATGAAGCCCCCCCCCAACACTTGTCGGGGCTCCCGAAACACCTTTCGGTCATGCTGGTCATCACCCGGTACCTCCGGAACACTTCGGGACACCAAAACCCTTCGTCCAATATATCAATCTTCACCTCCGGACCATTCCGGGACTCCTCGTGACGTCCGGGATCTCATCCGGGACTCCGAACATCATTCGGTAACCGCGTACATACTTTCCCTATAACCCTAGCGTCATCGAACCTTAAGGGTGTAGACCCTACGGGTTCGGGAACCATGCAGACATGACCGAGACAACTCTCCGGCCAATAACCAACAGCGGGATCTGGATACCCATGTTGGCTCCCACATGTTCCATGATGATCTCATCGGATGAACCACGATGTCAAGGATTCAATCAATCCCGTATACAATTCCCTTTGTCTACCGGTATAGTACTTGCCCGAGATTCGATCGTCGGTATGCCGATACCTTGTTCAATCTCGTTACCAGCAAGTCTCTTTACTCGTTCCGTAACACATCATCCCGTGATCAACTCCTTGATCACATTGTGCACATTATGATGATGTCCTACCGAGTGGGCCCAGAGATACCTCTCCGTCACACTGAGTGACAAATCCCAGTCTCGATTCGTGCCAACCCAACAGAAACTTTCGGAGATACCCGTAGTGCACCTTTATAGCCACCCAGTTACGTTGTGACGTTTGGTACACCCAAAGCATTCCTACGGTATCCGGGAGTTGCACAATCTCATGGTCTAAGGAAAAGATACTTGACATTTAAAAAAGATTTAGCATACGAACTACACGATCTTGTGCTAGGCTTAGGATTGGGTCTTGTCCATCACATCATTCTCCTAATGATGTGATCCCGTTATCAATGACATCCAATGTCCATGGTCAGGAAACCATGACCATCTGTTGATCAATGAGATAGTCAACTAGAGGCTCACTAGGGACATGTTGTGGTCTATTTATTCACACATGTATTTCGGTTTCCGGTCAATACAATTATAGCATGAATAATAGGTAATTATCATGAACAAGCAAATACAATAATAACTATTTTTATTATTGCCTCTAGGGTATATTTCCAACAGTCTCCCACTTGCACTAGAGTCAATAATCTAGTTCACATCACTATGTGATTGTAATGAATCGACACCCATGGGGTTTGATCATATCTCGCTTGTGACAGAGGTTATTAGTCAATGGATCTGAACCTTTCAGATACGTGTGTGTTTTGCAAATCTCTATGTCATCTCCTAGATGCAGCTACCACGCTCTATTTGGAGCTATTCCAAATAACTGTTCTACTATACGAATCCGGTTTACTATTCAGATTAAGCCGGATTAGTGTCAAAGTTTGCATTGGCGTAACCCTTTACGACGAACTCTTTTACCACCTCCATAATGGACAAAATTCCTTAGTCCACTAGTTACTAAGGATAAGTTTGACCGCTGTCCTGTGATCCATTCCTGGATCACTCTTGTACCCCTTGACTGACTCATGGCAAGGCACACTTCAGGTGCGGTACACAGCATAGCATACTATAGAGCCTACGTCTTAAGCATAGGGGACGACCTTCGTCCTTTCTCTCTCTTCTGCCCTGGTCATGTCTTGAGTCTTACTCAATATTCACACCTTATAACAAAGCCAATAACTCCTTCTTTGCCGATCTATTTTGAACTCCTTCAAAATCTTGTCACGGTATGTATTTATTTGAAAGTACTATTAAGCGTGATCTATCCTTATAGATCTTGATGCTCAATGTTCAAGTAGCTTAATCCAGGTTTCCATTGAAAAACACTTTTCAAATAACCCTATATGCTGTCCAGAAATTCTACATAATTTCTGATCAACAATATGTTAATAACATATACTCATCAGAAATTCTATAGTGCTCCCACTCACTTCTTTGGAAATACAAGTTTCTCATAAACTTTGTATAAAGCCAAAATCTTTGATCATCTCATCAAAGCGTATATTCCAACTCCGAGATGCTTACTCCAGTCCTTAGAAGGATTGCTGGAGCTTTGCACACTTGTTAGCATCTTTCAGGATTGACAAAACCTTCTGGTTGTATCAAATACAACCTTTCCTCCAGAATAACATCGAGGAAACAATGTTTTGACATCCTATCTGCAAGATTCCATAAATCATGCAGTAATTGCTAATATAACTCCAACACACTCTTAGCATCGCTACGAGTGAGAAAGTCTCATCGTAGTCAACTCCTTGAACTTGTCGGAAAACATCTTAACAACAAGTCGAGCTTTCTTAATGGTGATACTTACCATCATTGTCCGACTTCCTTTTAAAATCCATCTGTACCCAACAGCCTTACGACCATCAAGTAGTTCTTCCAAAGTCTATACTTTGTTCTCATACATGGATCCTCTCTCGGATTTTATGGCCTCGAGCCATTCGTCAGAATTCGGGCCTACCATCGCTTCTCCACAGCTCGTAGATTCATTGTTGTCTAGCAACATGACCTCCAAGACAGGATTACCGTACCACTCTGAAGCAGTACCTGTCCTTGTCGTCCTACGAGGTTTGGTAGTGACTTGATCCAAAGTTTCATGATCACTATCATCAACTTCCACTTCAATTGGTGTAGGTGCCACAGGAACAACTTCTTGTGCCCTGCTACACACTGGTTGAAGTGATGGTTCAATAACCTCATCAAGTCTCCACCATCCTCCCACTCAATTCTTTCAAGAGAAACCTTTCCTCGAGAAAGGACCCATTTCTAGAAACAATCACTTTTGCTTCCGGATCTGAAATAGGAGGTATACCCAACTGTTTTGGGTGTCCTATGAAGATGTATTTATCTGCTTTGGATTCGAGCTTTATCAGGATGAAACTTTTTCACATAAGTGTCGCAGCCCCAAACTTTCAAGAAACGACAGCTTAGGTTTCTCTAAACCATAGTTCATACGGTGTCATCTCAACGGAATTACGTGGTGCCCTATTTAAAGTGAATGCGGTTGTCTCTAATGCCTAACCCATGAACGATAGTGGTAATTCGATAAGAGACATCATGGTATGCCCCATATCCAATAGGGTGCATCTATGATGTTCGGACACACCATCACACTATGGTGTTCCAGGCGATGTTAGTTGTGAAACAATTTCCACAATGTCTCAATTGTGTACCAAACTCGCAACTCAGATATCCATCTATATGATCATATCACAGACATTTTATCCTCTTGTCACGAAGATCTTCAACTTCACTCTGAAATTACTTGAACCTTTCAATAATTCAGGCTTGTGTTTCATCAAGTAAATATACTCAACATCTACTCAAATCATCTGTGAAGTAAGAACATAATGATATCCACTGCATGCCTCAGCACTCATTGGACTGCACACATCAAAATGTGTTACTTCCAACAAGTTGCTTTCTTGTTCCATCTTACTGAAAACGAGGCTTTTCAGTCATCTTGCCCATGTGGTATGATTTGCATGTCTCAAGTGATTCAAAATCAAGTGAGTCCAAACAATCCATCTGCATGGAGTTTCTTCATGCGTACATACCAATAGACATGGCTCGCATGTCTCAAACTTTTCAAAAATGAGTGAGTCCAAAGATCCATCAACATGGAGCTTATTGATGCGTTTTCTACCAATATGACTTACATGGCAGTGCCACAAGTAGGTAGTACTATCATTACTCTCTTATATCTTTTGGCATGAGCATGTGTATCACTACGATCGAGATTCAATAAACCATTCATTTTAGGTGCAAGACCATTGAAGGTATTATTCAAATAAACAGAGTAACCATTATTCTCCTTAAATGAATAACCATATTGTGATAGACATAATCCAATAATGTCTATGCTCAACGCAAACACCAAATAACAATTATTTAGGTTTAACATCGATCCCGATGGTAGAGGGAGTGTGCGATGTTTGATCACATCAACCTTGGAAATACTTCCAACACATATCGTCACCTCGCCTTTAGCTAGTCTCCGTTTATACCGTAGCCTTTTATTTCGAGTTACTAACACTTAGCAACCGAACCGGTATCTATTACCATGGTGCTACTAGGAGTACTTGTAAAGTATACATTTAATACTATGTATATACAATATACTTCTGTCAACCTTGCCAGCCTTCTCATCTACCAAGTATCTAGGGTAGTTCTGCTTCAGTGATTGTTCCCTCATATTACAGAAGCACTTAGTCTTGGATTTGGGTTCAACCTTGGGTTTCTTCACTAGAGCAGCAACTGTTTTGCCGTTTCATGAAGTATCCCTTCTTGCCCTTTCCCTTCTTGAAACTAATGGTTTTACTAACCATCAACAATTGATGCTCCTACTTGACTTCTACTTTCGCGGTGTCAAACATCGCGAATATTTCAAGGATCATCATATCTATCCCTGATATGTTATAGTTCATCATGAAGCTCTAGTAGCTTGGTGGCAATGACTTTGGAGAAACATCACTATCTCATCTGGAAGATAAACTCTCACTCGATTCAAGTGATTATTGTGCCCAGACAATCTGAGTACAAGCTCAACGATTGAGCTTTTCTCTCTTAGTTTGTAGGCCAAGAAGCTCGTCGGAGTTCTTATACCTCTTGACGTGGGCACGAGCCTGAAATCCCAATTTCAGCTCTTGGAACATCCCCTATGTTCCGCGACGTTTCAAAATTGTCTTCGGTGCCTCAATTCTAAACCGTTTAACATTACTGAACTGTCACATAGTCATCAAAATGTGTATGTCAGATGTTCGCAACATCCACAGACAACGTTCGAGGTTCAGCACACCGAGCGGTGCATTAAGGACATAAGCCTTCTACGCAGCAATGAGGACAATCCTCACTTTACGGACCCAGTTCGCATAATTGCTACTATCAACTTTCAACTATATTTTCTCTAGGAACATATCTAAACAGTAGAACTAAAGCGCGAGCTTATGACATAATTTGCAAAAACCTTTTGACTATGTTCATGATAACTAAATTCATCTAATCACATTATTTGATGAACTCACACTCAGATAGACATCCCTCTAGTCATCTAAGTGATACATGAACCGAGTCAACTAGGTCGTGTCCGATCATCACGTGAGACGGACTAGTCATCATCGGTGAACATCTTCATGTTGATCGTATCCACTATATGACTCATGTTCGACCTTTCGGTCTCTTATGTTCTGAGGCCATGTCTGTACATGCTAGGCTCGTCAAGTCAACCTAAGTGTTTCGTGTGTGTAAATCTGGCTTACACCTGTTGTATGAGAATGTTAGAATCTATCACACCCGATCATCACATGGTGCTTCGAAACAACGAACTTTCGCAACGGTGCACAGTTAGGGGGAACACTTTTTTGAAATTATCATGAGGGATCATCTTATCTACTACTGTCGTTCTAAGCAAATAAGATGCATAAACATGATAAACATCACATGCAATCAAAAGGTGACATGATATGGCCAATATCATTTTTCTCCTTCTGATCTCCATCTTCGGGGCTCCATGATCATCATCATCACCGGCATGACACCATGATCTCCATCATCGTGTCTCCATGAAGTTGTCTCGCCAACTAATACTTCTACTACTATGGCTAACGATTTAGCAATGAAGTAAAGTAATTATATGGCGTTATTCAGTGACACGCAGGTCATACAATAAATAAATACATCTCCTATGGCTCTTGCCGTTTTTCATACTCATCGACATGCAAGTCGTGATTCCTATTACAAGAACATGATCAATCTCATACATCACATATCATTCATCACATTCTTTTGGCCATATCACATCACATAGCATACCCTGCAAAAACAAGTTAGACGTCCTCTAATTGTTGTTTGCATGATTTATGTGGCTGCTATGGGTTTCTAGCAAGAACGTTTCTCACCTACGCAAAAGCCACAACGTGATATGCCAATTGCTATTTACCCTTAATAAGGACCTTTTTCATCGAATCTGATCCGACTAAAGTGAGAGAGACTGGCACCCGCTAGCCACCTTATGCAACAAGTGCATGTCAGTCGGTGGAACCTGTCTCACGTAAGTGTACATGTAAGGTCGGTCCGGGCCGCTTCATCCCACAATACCGTTGAAACAAGATAGGACAAGTAATGGTAAGCATATTGAACAAAATCATCACCGACAACAACTTGTGTTCTACTCGTGCATAGAATCTACGCAATAGACCTGGCTCATGATGCCACTGTTGGGGAACGTAGCAGAAATTCAAAATTTTCTACGCATCACCAAGATCAATCTATGGGGTAATCTAGAAACGAGGGGAAGGGGAGTGCGTCTACATACCCTTGTAGATCGCTAAGCGGAAGCGTTACAAGAACGCGGATGAAGGAGTCGTACTCGTAGCGATTCAGATCGCGGTTGATTCCGATCTAAGCGCCGAACAACGGCGCCTCCGCGTTCAACACACGTGCAGCCCGATGACGTCTCCCGTGCCTTGATCCAGCAAGGGGAGAGGGAGAGGTTGGGGAAGACTCCATCCAGCAGCAGCACGACAGCGTGGTGGTGGTGGAGGAGCGCGGTACTCCAGGAGGGCTTCGCCAAGCACTACGAGAGACGAGGAGGGAGAGAGGTAGGGCTGCGCCTTGGGAGAGAGAGACTCGTGTGTTGGGCAGCCCCAAAACCACCACTATATATAGGGGGGAGGGAGAGGGGGAGGCGCCCTAGGGTTTCCCCTAGGGGGGCGGCGGCCAGGGCAGATGGGATCTCCCCTTTGGGTGACTTGGCCCCCAAGCCAGGAGGTGGGAACCCTAGATGGGGCACCCCAAACCCCCTGGTCACATGGGAATAGGTGAGGGGGGCGCACAGCCCCTTAGTGGGCTGGTTTGCCCCCTTCCCTTGGCCCATGAAGCCCCCCAACACTCGCCGGGGCTCCCGAAACACATTTCGTTCATGCTGGTCATCACCCGGTACCTCCGAAACACTTCCGGACTCCAAAACCCTTCGTCCAATATATCAGTCTTCACCTCCGAACCATTGCGGGACTCCTTGTGCCATCCGGGATCTCATCCGGGACTCCGAACAACATTCGGTAACCGCGCACATACTTTCCCTATAACCCTAGCGTCATCGAACCTTAAGAGTGTAGACCCTACGGGGTCAGGAACCATGCAGACATGACCGAGACAACTCTCCGGCCAATAACCAACAGCGGGATCTGGATACCCATGTTGGCTCTCACATGTTCCACGATGATCTCATCGGATGAACCACGATGTCAAGGATTCAATCAATCCCGTATAGAATTCCCTTTGTCTACCGGTATAGTACTTGCCCGAGATTCGATCGTCGGTATGCCGATACCTTGTTCAATCTCGTTACCGGCAAGTCTCTTTACTCGTTCCGTAACACATCATCCTGTGATCAACTCCTTGATCACATTGTGCACATTATGATGATGTCCTACCGAGTGGGCCCAGAGATACCTCTCCGTCACACGGAGTGACAAATCCCAGTCTCGATTCATGCCAACCCAACAGACACTTTCGGAGATACCCGTAGTGCACCTTTATAGCCACCCAGTTACGTTGTGACGTTTGGTACACCCAAAGCATTCCTATGGTATCCGGGAGTTGCACAATCTCATGGTCTAAGGAAAAGATACTTGACATTTAAAAAAGCTTTAGCATACGAACTACACGATCTTGTGCTAGGCTTAGGATTGGGTCTTGTCCATCACATCATTCTCCTAATGATGTGATCCCGTTATCAATGACATCCAATGTCCATGGTCAGGAAACCATGACCATCTGTTGATCAACGAGCTAGTCAACTAGAGGCTCACTAGGGACATGTTGTGGTCTATGTTTTCACACATGTATTGCGGTTTCCGGTCAATACAATTATAGCATGAATAATAGACAATTATCATGAACAAGGAAATACAATAATAACCATTTTTATTATTGCCTCTAGGGCATATTTCCAACACGTAATAATTATGCTATCTTGAGAGAAGCCACTAGTGAAACCTATGGCCCCCGGGTCTATTCTCTATCATATAAGTTTCCAATCTACTTTATTTTGCAATCTTTACTTTTCAATCTATATCATAAAAATACCAAAAATATTTATCTTATCATATTATCTCTATCAGATTCACTTTCGCAAGTGGTCGTGAAGGGATTGACAACCCCTTTATCGCGTTGGTTGCGAGGTTCTTGTTTGTTTGTGTAGGTGCAAGGGACTTGTGAGGAGCCTCCTACTGGATTGATACCTTGGTTCTCAAAAACTTAGGGAAATACTTATGCTACTTTGCTGCATCACCCTTTCCTCTTCAAGGGAAAAAACAATGCATGCTCAAGAGGTAGCAAGAAAGATTTCTAGCGCCGTTGCCGGGGAGGTCTTCGCTCAAGTCAAGACATACCAAGTACCCATCACAAACTCATCTCCCTCACATTACATTATTTTCCATTTGCCTCTCATTTTCCTCTCCCCCACTTCACCCTTGCCGTTTTATTCGCCCTCTCTTTTTCGTTCGCCTCTTTTTTTTCTTGTCTCTTGTGTGCTTGTGTGTTGGATTGCTTGTCACAATGGCTCAAGATAATACTATA
This sequence comes from Triticum aestivum, assembly GCF_018294505.1. Classification (NCBI taxonomy): domain Eukaryota; kingdom Viridiplantae; phylum Streptophyta; class Magnoliopsida; order Poales; family Poaceae; genus Triticum; species Triticum aestivum. Next base: position 713,122,129 of record NC_057813.1, on the reverse strand, counting down.
TTGTGTGAATTTTCCAATACCAATAATAATGATTTCCTTAGCACTCCGATTGCTACTCTTAATGATGTTGAATATTGTGAAATCAATGCTGCATTGTTGAATCTTGTTATGAAAGATCAATTCTCCGGCCTTCCTAGTGAAGATGCCGCCACTCATCTAAACAACTTTATTGATTTGTGCGATATGCAAAGGAAGAAAAACATGGATAATGATATCATTAAATTGAAGTTATTTCCGTTTTTGCTTAGATATTGTGCTAAAACTTGGTTTCCATCTTTGCCTAAAAATAGTATTGATTCATGGAATAAGTGCAAAGATGCTTTTATCTCTAAGTATTTTCCTCCCGCTAAGATCATCTCTCTTAGAAACGATATTATGAATTTTAAGCAACTTGATCATGAGCATGTTGCACAATCTTGCGAGAGGATGAAATTAATGATACGTAATTGCCCTACACGTGGTTTGAATTTATGGATGATCACACAAAAAATTTATGCCGGATTGAATTTTGCTTCTAGAAATCTTTTAGATTCGGTCGCGGGAGGCACTTTTATGGAAATCACTTTAGGAGAAGCTACTAAACTCCTAGATAATATTATGGTTAATTATTCTCAATGGCACACCAAAAGATCTACTAGTAAAAAGGTTCACGCTATAGAAGAAATTAATGTTTTGAGTGGAAAGATGCATGAACTTATGAAATTGTTTGCTACTAAGAGTGCTCCTATTGATCCTAATGATATGCCTTTATCTACTTTGATTGATAATAATGATAATGAATCTATGGATGTGAATTTTGTTGGTAGGAATAATTTTGGTAACAACGCGTATAGAGGAAACTTTAATCCTAGGCCATTTCCTACTAATTCCTCTAATAATTATGGAAATTCCTACAACAACTCTTATGGAAATTTTAATAAGATGCCCTCTGATTATGAGATTAGTGTTAAAGAATTTATGAATTCTCAAAATAATTTCAATGCTTTGCTTGAAGAAAAAATACTTAAAGTTGATGAATTGGCTAGGAATGTGGATAGAATTTCTCTTGATGTTGATTCTTTGAAACTTAGATCTATTCCACCTAAGCATGATATCAATGAGTCTCTCAAAGCCATGAGTATTTCCATTGATGAGTGCAAAGAAAGAACCGCTAGATTGCATGCTAAGAAAGATTGCTTTGTAAGAGCGTGTTCTTCTAGTTTTCATGATAATAATGATGAAGATCTAAAAGTTCTTGATGTATCTCCTATTAAATCCTTGTTTTGCAATATGAATCTTAATAATGATGGGACTGGAGATGAGTCAACTTTAGTTAAAAGGCGTCCCAATGATTTGGAGTATTTTGATCTTCATGCTAAAATTGGTAAAAGTGGGATTGGAGAGATCAAAACTTTACATAGCAATGAACCCACTACTTTCGATTTAAAGGAATTTAATTATGATAATTGTTCTTTAATAGATTGTATTTCCTTGTTGCAATCCGTGTTGAATTCTCCTCATGCTTATAGCCAAAATAAAGCTTTTACTAAACATATCGTTGATGCTTTAATGCAATCTTGTGAAGAAAAACTTGAATTAGAAGTTTCTATCCCTAGAAAACTTTATGATGAGTGGGAACCTATAATTAAAATTAAAATAAAAGATCATGAATGTTATGCTTTGTGTGATTTGGGTGCTAGTGTTTCCATGATTCCAAAAACTTTATGTGATATGCTAGGTTTCCGTGAATTTGATGATTGCTCTTTAAACTTGCACCTTGTGGATTCCACCATCAAGAAACCTATGGGAATAATTAATGATGTTCTTATTGTTGCAAATAGGAATTATGTGCATGTAGATTTTATGGTTCTTGATATAGATTGCAATCTTTCATGTCCTATTATTCTTGGTAGACCTTTCCTTAGAACGATTGGTGCAATTATTGATATGAAGGAAGGAAATATTAGATTCCAATTTCCATTAAGTAAAGGCATGGAGCACTTTCCTAGAAAAAAATTCAAATTACCTTATGAATCTATTATGAGAGCCACTTATGAATTGAATGCCAAAGATGGCAATACTTAGATCTATTCTCGCTTTTATGCCTAGCTATGGCGTTAAACGATAGCGCTTGTTGGGAGGCAACCCAATCTTATTTTTGTTCCTTGATTTTTTCTCCTGTTTAGTAATAAATAATTCATCTAGCCTCTGTTTAGATGTGGTTTTATATTTTAATTAGTGTTTGTGCCAAGTAGGACCTATAGGATCATCTTGGGTGAAAGTTATTGCTGAGAAACAGAAACTTTTGCTCTCACGAGAAAAAATCTAATAAATCACAGAAACATGATTTTGAGTTGATTCTTTTTGAAGTAGATCAATAGATAAATTTCCCAGCACTTCCTATTTTGGTAGGAGTTTTAGAGTTCAAGAAGTATTCGAAACTTACATATTTCTACAGACTGTTCTGTTTTTGACAGATTCTATATTTCGTGTGTTGTTTGCTTATTTTGATGAATCTATGGCTAGTATCGGGGGGTATGAACCATAGAGAAGTTAGAATAAAGTGGGTTTAACACCAATATAAATAAGGAATGAGTTCATTACAGTACCTTAAGTGGTGGTTTTTCTTTTTTGCACTAACGGAGCTCATGAGATTCCTGTTGAGTTTTGTTTTGTGAAGTTTTCAAGTTTTGGGTAAAATTTGATGGACTATGGAATAAGGAGTGGCAAGAGAATAAGCTTGGTGATTCACATGGAACCCCAAGATAATTCAAGGACAACCAAAAGCCTAAGCTTGGGGATGCCCCGGAAGGCATCCCCTCTTTCGTCTTTGTCTATCGGTAACTTTACTTGGAGCTATATTTTTATTTACCACATGATATGTGTTTTTCTTGGAGCGTCTTGCATGATATGAGTCTTTTCTTTTTAGTTTACCACAATCATCCTTGCTGTACACACCTTTTGGAAGAGACACACATGATTCGGAATTTATTAGAATACTCTATTTGCGTCACTTATATCTTTTGAGCTAGACAGTTTTGCTCTAGTGCTTCACTTATATCTTTTTAGAGCACGGTGGTGGTTTTATTTTGAAGAAATTATTGATCTCTCATGCTTCACTTATATTATTTTGAGAGTCTTTTAGAACAGCATGGTATTTGCTATGGTTATAAAATTGGTCCTAGAATGATGGGCATCCAAGTTGGGTATAATAAAAACTATCATAGGAAGTGAATTGAATACTATGATCAACTTGATGCTTGATAATTGTTTTGAGATATAAAGGTGGTAATATTAGATTCATGCTAGTTGACTAATTGTGAATTTTAGAAATACTTGTGTTGAGGTTTGCAAGTCCCGTAGCATGCACGTATGGTAACCGTTGTGTGACAAATTTGAAGCATGAGGTATTCTTTGATTGTCATCCTTGTGAGTGGCGGTCGGGGACGAGCGATGGTCTTTTCCTACCAATCTATCCCCCTAGGAGCATGCGCGTAGTGCTTGGTTTTTGATGACTTGTAGATTTTTGCAATAAGTATGTGAGTTCTTTATGACTAATGTTGAGTCCATGGATGATACGCACTCTTACCTTACCATCATTGCTAGCCTCTTCGGTGCCGTGCATTGCACTTTCTCACCTTGAGAGTTGGTGCAAACTTCGCCGGTGCATCCAAACCCCGTGATACGATAAGCTCTATCACACATAAACCTCCTTATATCTTCCTCAAAACAGCCACCATACCTACCTACTATGGCATTTCCATAGCCATTCTGAAATATATTGCCATGCAACTTTTGTTGGAGATCGTTGCAGAAAATAAAAAATTTCTACACATCACCAAGATCAATCTATGGAGTCATCTAGCAACGAGAGAGAGGAGTGCATCTACATACCCTTGTAGATCGCGAGCGAAAGCGTTCAAGAGAACGGGGTTGATGGAGTCGTACTCATCGTGATCCACATCACCGAAGATCCTAGCGCAGAACGGACGGAACATCCGCGTTCAACACACGTACAGAGCGGAGACATCTCCCGCGCCTTGATCCAGCAAGGAGGAGGGAGAGGTTGAGGAAGAAAGCTCCAGCAGCAGCACGACGGCGTGGTGGTGATGGAGAGGCAGTACACCGGCAGGTCTTCGCCAAGCTTCTGCGGAGGAGGAGAGGTGTTGGGGAGGGGAGGGGCTGCGCCTTGGAGGTGTGTGTGCAGCCCTCCCCTCGCCCCTCTATTTATAAGGGGAGGAGGAAGGGGGTCGGCCCCCTCTAGATGAGATCTAGAGGGGGGCGGCGTCCAAGGGGGGGGGGGACTTGCCGCCCAAGCAAGGGGGGCACCCCCCTTAGGGTTTCCCCCCAACCCTACACTACTAGGAAAAGGCCTACTAGTGGCGCACCAGTTTTGCCTACTAATGGCGCACTACTGGTGCGCCACTAGTACCACGCCACTAGTATTTTTTACTAATGGTGCACCACTGGTGCGCCATTAGTATCTGGTATACTAATGGCGCACCACGTCGTGCGCCATTAGTATAGACCAACATGCGCCATTAGTATGCCTCCCAGGGGGCCCATATTTACCCATGTGCTTTGGCATACTAATGGCGCACTTTGGGGTGATGCGCCATTAGTATCCTTTCTACAGTGCACCATTAGAGTGTTGAGTGGTGTGCCATTAGTATGAATATTAGGGATTTTTTTTTCTTTTCTGATATTTGCACAGGTTACAAAATACATTATTAGACAGAATATAGACAGCACCACACAGCAATAGCAGATTCATCGAATACAATAGAAGATTAATCTCCGAATACAATTCATCATATTAGTCTCTGAATTCAAAAGACCGAACAAAGATAGAACATTACAAGTCTCGAGACCGCAAGTAGCAAGTTTTTCTTCACATTACAAGTCGATATTGATCATCTAAACTACCATCACATAGAAGAGAGCTGCAGTCATCACGATGAGCATCATCGCGATGAAACTGGTCTTCATCTGGTTCCTCCAATGCTCCCTCCTCTCTCCCGCTAGATAGCGCGCGTATCTAGATTTCGCCTCCGTCCTAGTGGTGTACCCTTTGTAACTATTACTGCTAAACGGTGAACCTGTCTCCGACACTCCTCCCAGTCGTCGTAGACTCCGGGAACCTTACCCTTGTACACGACATACGATGGCATCTCTATGCACAAGCCAGACAACAGACAATACATAAGCAATATATAAGTATGCAACAAAAGGATCGGAAGAGAAAAGCAAGACATTAATAGCACGATTCATGGTCCTACTAATAAATAGCATCGATTACATCTAAGTTGAACGACTGTCCAAACCAAAGAGACATATAAGTTCATTAAAGTTTAATTACAACATGAGCTAATTGATGTTTCAGAACTACAAATAGCATCACTACTTTCGACTTGACTCATGGGACCGGAGCGTGGATGAAACCGCCGTCTTTCGTGATGGTCATGAAGTTGCGGGCGTTGGCAGCCTACATTTGTAGTGTTGTGTCAATCTCACTGTTGGACAGTTGATCTCTGAGGTAGAACTGCCCCGAGGTACGAAGGACATCTTGATGGATGATTTCTGCAAACTCCGACTGGATGCAAAGAATTCTTGTCGGAGGTCCGCGTCCTGGATTGCCGCCAAGCTTGCGGCCCAATCTTTGAGATTATTTGGTAGCAGAAGGTGATTATGGTCCCGTACGATCACCCGCATGTGATGGAGGGCATAGTAGGAATCCTTCTGACTGCCAGGCGGCTGCTTGACGCAGGGGAACATCGTATTGTGGGTGAACACGTGCCTGCCGTACCTACAAACTGGCCTCTTAAAGGTGCCTCCAGATGTGGCATAGCCGGGGAGAGCATCATCAAGAACTTTCTTGATATTTGTGTAGTCTATCTTGGAGTCACAGTCCGGATCGAAATACTTGGCCATGGAATATTTCGGTCTTAAGAGGATGAGTGTGCAATGTGTGTCACTGCACAAAACACGGAATGTTAGAAAAAAGAACGATCGAAATCTAAGAAATCACATATGTTACGGGGCGGTGAGGGGATGACTTACTCGGGAAAGTAAGGCACGAGGAAGTTATCCTTATCTAGGTTTGCCAGAATGACGCCTTCGAGGTGTGAACTCATGACTTGCCGGTCCCCAGCGCTGCCCAAGATCTTGGCACGCATGTAGAAGGGGTCGAGTATGACGATGTCTGGGGTCTTGTCTCGAATGATCCGCATCTCCATACTCAGCGAAAACAGCCAAACGAAGGTGTAGTGCAGCGGATGAAGGTTAAACATAGCAAAGATGTCCTCAAACCGCAGGACGATCGTACCCCCGATGGTGCCATCCACAAAGCCCTTGCCGTCTGGCACCTTGGCCACGAAAACCGGGTATGCCACATCATTCTGGGAGAGACGCCGCTTCTCCAAAGAAACAACACGGTCATGCAGACTCCGCATAGCACCGGTTGCAGCATTGAGCATATTTGTCGGTAGCATCGCCCTACCCGCCACATGCACCCTCCTCGAGATATCCTTAGGTGAAGGTGGCCCGTCCTGAGCACGGATCGTACTCAGTGCCGTCTGGCTCGCACCGGCGCCCTTGTTAGTCTTTCGTTTCCGTCCCTTCTTCTTGATCTGCTCTAATGGGATCGAGTTCTGCTCACAGACCGCCTTCTTGAGCATGTTGGGGCTGATAATATTTCGCACCTCGGCTACTTGAGGCTCGATGAATGCGGCAGCTGGAGGCGTCTCCTGAGACTGAACGCCAGATAATGCATGTTGCAATTAGGTTTCTCCGTGGTACCAGCTAGATCGCGGTCGTCTCTGTTGGGTTCTTGAGAAGGAGGCCTGCAGAACTCGTCACCGTCCCCATGTTCGGCAAAGTACTTATCGACGTTGGTAAATGTACCGTCATCGTTGTCGCCGTCGTCCGGATCATGTGCCATATGCATGTCCGGATCCTGTGCCATAGGGATGTCCGGCATGTCCGGTAGCATTGCGGCGTTCTTGCCATGGCTTGGCGCCGGCACGACTGGCGGTCTTGTCTGTGGGGTGGTGTCCCCGCCCCCAAACGAATCTGGCTCTTCGGCCAAAGCAGGGGCCAGTTTATGCAGGCGCTGAGGGTCATATCTTCATCTTCGTCGGCCCCAGCTGGTCGAATCGGAGGTAACAACTCGTCGCAGCCTGGCAGCACCCGAACCAGTTCAACCCTATATACTGTGGGTGGCATCAGATTACCGTGGAAGTAGGGGTTGCCCGGTTGAACGATTCTTCCCTTGGCGACATCGACCAACTCGCCGCCCACGAAGTGCAGGAGAGTGCAAGGAACATCGGCGGTGCCCTGCGAAAACATGTAGGGCGTCAGGGATGTCCAGTAAAAGGCAAGGAGATGAAGTCATCGGCCGAGAGGCTTAGTTATCGTGATGCTGTCGAGCTCGGCTAATGTCGAGGCACCGCCAACGGCGGGCATGCAACTGACGGAGGGGCCGCTTGCTGGCGAGGTGCCGGCCGGCGTACACCCGGGTGCATTAAGCTCCAATGCCCGTGCCGGCGCCGGAGACACGAATACCGCCTCCGCCGGAGACACCAATGGCGCCGCCTACGCGTTGTGCGAGTTGCTGGCCGTGAAGCTGGGAACTAGGGGAGGCCCCTGTTGGTCGCCCGCAATCCATGTCGTCAGCCCCTGAATCAACATAGGCACCATGGCGGTGAGCGTCGTTCCCAGTTGTTGTTGCACTTGCTCTTGGATAATCTCCGGAATCCGCGCCACTTGTGCCTTGAGTGCTTCAACCTCGCGCGACTGGCTTTCCGAGCTGGTCTTTTTCTCCTTTCGCCCACCAGCGGTATAGTATGATGACCATTTTATGGACAAACCTTTGCCGGCCACCCGACCAGCTGACGACGGCTTACTGAGCTTATCCTTGTTTTTCATTATGTTCAACGCCCTATTTAAAGGGGTGTCGAAAGGGGAGCTCTGAGACGACCCCGTGCTACTGCTTTCAGTGTCCTGTGGAAGGAACGTGAACCATTTAGAAATACTAGTCGTCCACCCGTGCAATGCGCGGGCTAGTAAGAAATGGAGAGAAACTACATAAATAAGTATGGAGTTATACTGATAGATTTTGTAGGAAATATTCGCATCAATAGTGAAATGATTGGACCATATATGTATGCTTTGCAACTGTGTTTTTGCATTCTCGTCTCTCAGTTGTCTTCTATTTTTTAAGCATTACACATTGGAGGTTATTTCTTCATCTATGCCACAGAATCTTTTTGGGTTGCTGCATGTACCATTGGAATGGATATTTCATCTAATTAGTAATTCGAGACATGGCTATCTTTGGAATTGATAAATCTAACACATGAAGGCATATTTTATCTGGATAGTAATTCGAAACATGGTAAATCTTTTTTATAATTGCATAGAAGAATTAATTGTAGCACTGATGCAAACATGTCATGTTGTAGCACATAGATCTTCCATTTCGATGTATATCGTCGTAATATTTGGTCTTAGAACTCTCTTGCCTTATAATATATTGATTAATCTGTTTTTGATCTCTCTCTTAACTATTTCAATTTTTAGTGCAAATTAGGGAGAACCTATGGTATTTCCTTTTTTTGTACTTTTGAAGTAAATGTATAAATATAGTGTGAAGATTATATCTGTAACCAATATTACTAAAAAGTAATTACATCAATGCAGTATTCACATATTTATGATATTGTATAAATTCATGAAACATTGTGTGTGATAAAATTTAGCGGGAATAATTTTTTGTATTCCTTTAGACAAACGAATAAACAATAAAATTTTATCATACTTAGTACCTTCCACCGAAGTACCGAATATTATGCTTTCCAAATCTTCTAGACTACGTTAGATGTTGGGTCATCATCCTTTCTTCATCTCTCCCATCAAAATAAAAATAAGATCACGGAGAATATAGACAACTTAATAAAAAAAAGGGTGTAAAAACAGTATAATATAGCACTCTACAGGAAACTTGGAGCAGGGTGCGTCATAGCTGCTGGAAGATATATGTCTACGCTAAGGTGGTTACTGAAGGGATTCAAACTTCAAAAAAAAAAACAGATATACTTGGTGAATTTTCTGTGTTAGCACATAATTGATAATGATATAAGCTGGAACATTTTACCTCTTAGATCGAAATAAATCTTGTCTCAACGCACAATGATAGCACTCATTAAAGCACAAGAAAAAGAACAACAATGCATGAAAAACGTGCGTAGCTAGCAAACATAAGATTTGCACTTCTTTTTCACATGTCATTTGTTACTCATTTAAAATAAGCGCTGATGAACTGTGCAAAATTAATGAAAAATCAAATCACTTGCTGCTACGTTGTTTACTTCCATCAAGTCATTTACCATAAGTACTCTTGAACATCTATTAGCCTGGTATGTCCGAGGACTTATGCTCCACCAACTATGCATGTGGCTATAATGTTTATTATCATTTCCTCTTTCTAACATTGAGTGATTCTTTGGTCGGCTTTGCCACATGTTGCCAACCGACTCTCCTCGTTGTATTTCTTAGTACGACAATGATGTGGGACTGGTCGGGAAGAGTCTGAGCTAGTTCTCAATGATGGCAGCCCTACTTTGTGCCCTGCACAATTCAGAAGAAAAATGGGAAAATCTTTGTAATGATATTTGAAAGACAATTACAAATTAGAGTATAAAAAAAAGTAGCAATGTCTTTCTCATCATGAGATGCTTGAACTGCACGTACATACACAGCATCTTAATCACTCAATATACCAATCTTTAAATGGTGAAATGCCATAATGACTACAATCAGCATCTTAATCACTCAATATAGCAATCACTGTAGAATTCTTTGGTCGGCTTTGCCACATGTTGCCAATCGACTCTCCTCCTTGTTGTAATTCTTAGCACGACAATGATGTGATACTGTCTGTGAGGAGTCTGAGCTAGTTTTCAACGATGGCAGCCGTACTTTGTGCCCTGCACAATTTAGAAGAAAATGGGAAAATATTTATAACGATTTTTGAAAGAAAATTATAAATTAGAGAATAAACAAAATATAGTAATGTCTTTCTCATCATGAGAAGTTTGAACTGCACGTACCTACTCAACATCTTAATCACTCAATATATCAATCTTTAAATGGTGAAAAGCCATAATGACTATAATCAGCATCTTAATCACTCAATATAGCAATCACTATAGAAGCCAACTGAGAGGTACGATACATGATGTCAGCTTCAATATGTTTAGTAAAAAATCCTCACGTATCAACTAACCACATAATAAACTAATTATACATACCTGAAGAAAAAAGGCAGAAATCATAAAGTAGAGCAACCTGTAGTCTGGGCGCTCCTACTATCGGAAACACATTCAATACTCCTGCAGAACGTTGACATTTGTGACAATGAACTCGGCTGCACAAACAACAGAAATTGAAAAATTAGAACAACCTGATCTTCTCAGCTTCAAGCCGCCAACCAACTTCAGTCCAAGCTCAAGAGTTGCAGAGAGAAGAGTCCACAAATAAATCACACAAAATAGGGCACCTTCATCAGATCGAGGAGATTGAATTAATTACCTCATGGTTTACTTGGCTGAGACGGATGTTGCAGAGAGAAGAGTCCACGATGAGATGGTTAGAAGGACTCGTAGTTGGATTGTGATCGCACGGAGAGTTCGACACAAGCGACGACCAGTTTCCGTCGACCTCGAGAGGGCCATGGATACTGGGCAAGGAGAAGAACACCTCGCTGGCCATAATGATGCAGCCGAGGCGCCGCACATGGGGCAAGCAGCGGAGGAGAGGACGGTGATGTATTCTCGAGCGATCCTCTTTTTCTTGGAGGAGAATTCATGATTGGACAGCAAGTGGCCGACCGAGAAGCTAGATTATGCCGTGGCTTTATACGGACGTAAGAGTTCTGCCGTCCCCGAGGAGACTGGTCCACAGCTGTATGGTACTACGATCCAATGCCGATTGGAATAAGAAGGCATATAGGGAGATAGTTTCCTTGGGGAAGCTTGGATCGATCCTGAAGTTTATATGAAGCACGATAGATTGTTTCTTGACAGTTAGGCTATTTTTTTTTCTGAACTTGCTAGGCTATATGTTTTTTAACACGCTAGGCTATATGTTGTTGTTTTGTTAGATTGCACGCCTCAAGTTTTACGAAGGACGATATATTGGTAATTTTTACATGTGCCCTGTATTTTTTTTACAGCTACACTATGTTATTTTTTTCTTGGATTGCAAGGATTATATGGGTGGATCTTCACCGTTATAATCCGGCCCCACCAGATTAACGGCCGGTAATTTCTAATTAACATGGTAATTTTGTTTGAGTCCGTAATTAGTATAGGGTAGGTAGGTAGGTATAGAGGTATAGATAGATAGATAGATAGATAGATTGGGGATTAATTAGAATGCAAGCATATGGAGCTAATTACGCGGGGGTGTATTCCTTACCAGAACAAGCTCAAGCGCCCTGGTTTTCGGATCCGTGGTAAGCTCCTTTGTTACCGGGCCCTGAGAAAATTCTTGGTCTGCTTGTCACGGTATTTCTCAAAGCGGGGCGGTAGGCCTTGCTCGACACGCTCCGCGTCCTCCTTGTCCCATATAGGCTCCGCCACTCTGTAACCGCCGGGACCGAGTTGGTGGACCCCTAAGTTCAACTGCCGCATTTTTTTCCCCCACTGACTTGATTCGGAGGTTGCGCTGCTCTCGCACTTGATCTTGAACTCCTTGCAGTCATCTTCGCTGATCAAAGGATATTTCGCCTTGATCTTCTCATAACTATCACCTTTTCAATCATTGCCTTCACCGTGCTTCTCCAAGTAGACGGGGCCGTGCTCATCCTCGTGAGGGCGGAACTGTTCACTTTATTCCCTGAGAGGCGTGTGTTTGCAAAGTCAGCGGGGAACTTGTATCATTCGTGCAGCTTCGTGAAGAGGAGGCTGCGCAAATTCCCTCGGTCCTTATGCCTTAGGTTCTCGGTGTTGATCGAGACGGTGCTCTGAAGAATGCACCCGAGCTGAACCGAGTACCCCTTGACTAATTCTTTGGGTGCCTTTGGATGTCCGTCGGAGTTCACTTTAGTAAATTCCTCCTTGACGGTGCCGAGCACGCTCGGGCGCCGGTCCTTCCGTTGCCTCTTCGGTTGGCTGCCATCTGTGTGTGCGCCGCCATCATCAGTGGTGGCATCCTCGGCGGCACCATCAGTGGTGTCATCCCCGACGCCACTAGGGGTTGTGTAGTCAGGATCGGTGTCTTCCACGGCGTCCTCATAGCGGTGAGGTTCTTCCTCCATCTCCTGGGACAGCTCCCAGAATTGCTTGCCGCCCGAACCGCCGGCCTCATCGTTGTGGGCCATGTTTCGCTCTAAATAGGAAAAAAGTTTGGTCAAAAAGTTGGTTATTGTCAAGGAACAAGATCATGGTCTCATCATTTAGGGTTTGTCGACACCGAGACATCCTAAAAGCTAAGCTTTTATCATTTATGGTTTGTCGACGCCGAGGCACCCTAAAAGCCTAAGCGTACATCATTTAGGTTCTCATCGACATCGAGGCACCCTAAAAGCCAAGGTTTTATCATTTAGGATTTGTCAACGCCAAGGCACCCTAAATGCTAAGTTAAGTTTTCATCATTTAGGTTGGGCCTAATCACTTGGCTCTATTGCCACCTATGGTTTAATGCAGCAAGAATGGTGGGGCAGTTGATCCTACTTAACTAAGTACTAAGATACCCCAGCCTATGCATTAGTCGCAAGTACCCCATATGTCCTATTTTTAGCAAAGTCATGCTAAAATTCGCGGAAAATTTCAGCATGACCTTTGCTGAAAATAGGACATATGGAGTACCCGAATTTGCCGAACGGAAGTTAATCGACATTCCGGCAAACTCAAGGGCCTCTCGGGTACCTGCACAATCATCACGACACGATGGTCGGAGACAAAACCCAGCAAACTAGCAAAATCATCACAAATTGTTTTCTGTAAAAGATGATCATCATCTTTACAAGTCTTTCTCAATGTGATCACAAGTAATTCAGAGGCATCACAAGTAATTCAGAGCATCACAACGCATTAGTAGTTCAGTACATGAACAAGTTTTACAAAGCACATCAATATGTATTGTATTTCATTGTGGAGTGATATACAGAAGCAACATAAACTTAGGACAACACCATCAGAAGCAACATAAACCAAGCTAAACTGCGATATATGAACGGATGGCTGCGCACCTTACATGCTGGCAAGTTTAATTGATGAATATGCATAAGAAACAACAGGAAACCGAACTAACTAGTACATACGGATGAGCGGTTGCACGCCATGCATGGAAAGAAGCACAGGTAGTCTGGCTAACTGTGGCATGCTTACTTAATCATATGTATTGAGCATAGCAAATAAGCAATAATTCCCCTTAGAGATGGGAAACTCTCGATATTAGGCAATGTAGTGGTAAATTAGCAAAGCATGTATCGAACAATTACTAGTACACGCCTTCATCCAGACATGCAAGGTATCACCACAATTCAACAAAAAAATATCAGTACTAGCATATCCCGAATATCACAGATGACAAACCCCCCTCTTATTTAGGCATGTAAATGTCAGACAGACCAATATTCACTAGAAGCCTAATTATTTGTAAGATCCAGAATTGATGTTAAGCTAGCAAGTAAATTTTTACGGCTAAATGTTACACCTTGAAGAAAGTACTCCCTCCGTCGAGAATTAACTGTTGTTGAAATGAGTGAATCTACACAGTGAAACGCGTCAACATACACTCATTTCAGTGACAGTTAATACCGGGCGGAGGTTGTAGTACCTAACACACTCATTTCAGGATTTTCAAACATAAACAGATGGCCCTAAATGTCAGATCGAATTCTCCTCTCACGTGAAGCCAAAGTAGTTCAAAATTTGAAACAAAACCCTCAAATATATTAACAATCAATTGTGCACATTTAAATTCATACTCTATATAATCATTACAATGATCAGCAAACCAACATTGGCTGAATGGCCCCAACTGCCCAGAGAAATAGCAGTTCAAATATTCAGGCTTGTTTTTAGCACAGCACTATAAACCAAGCTAAAATCCATAACAGGAAGGTCGCCCGCGTTACATGCTGGCATGCTTAACTGAATGCACATTAGAACACAGGAAAGCGAGCTAAATCATAGTACATACCTAACATGCAGAAGAAGCACTATCATGCTTAATTGACCATCAGTAATTCACTCTTATAGATGGGTAGCTCCAAAACACAAATGAAACTCACTCTGCCTAGCTGCTGATTCAGGACTACAAATACACTTCATACTACTGGTTTCACAGGGTTCTCAGTTCTTATTGCTCCTGCTACGCGTGATAGAAGGCTACGCTACCAAAATTTGCTGTTGAGTCACGCGGCAAGGCCATCTGTTCAACCTCACTACTGGACCAAACCATTGAGCTTGGTCATCCACCGCACATACTCCTTGGTCTGCTTGGTGTTCATGTAATCGTGCATGAAGTTGGTGGTCGTTAGCCTACAAAGCTTGGTTTATGTAGCTTCTGATGGTATTGTATTTCATTGCAGAGGTAACAATAACATTCAGCACACTTTCCTAACTAGGTGAAACTGTGATACTCCCAAGTCATAGTACTAGTTCTGAAGAAAGAGAAGTAGATCTCTCCGTACACCCGACGAATAGAGCACGAATGGAGCCGAATCTAGGGTTTGAGTGAGGCGCACCAGGAGACGGTGAAGGAGAGCACGGGGCCGAAGCAGAGGCAGCGGGTGACGCCAGAGACCAGCAGCTGCGCGAGGAGGAGCACGAAGAAGGCGCAGACGCCGTAGACGGTGGAGGCGTCGGTGTCGTAGAGGCAGTAGGAGCGCTCGTCGTACTCGTCCGGCACCACCTTGCCCTGCGAGACAGAGAAGGGGCCGTCAGCCCTGGCGCAGGCGGGGGGCAAGGGGAGGAGGAGGGTGGGAGGGTCGGGGGGCGTACGATGCTGCGTCGCTGCTCGGCGCCGACGGCGAGGAGGAAGGCAAAGACGTTGAGGAAGATGAGGAAGCCACAGAGCGCGAGGGAGGACGTACGCGTGGTGGCGAACCCGACCGCGGGCAGAGGGGGCGGCGAGGGAGGCGGCGCTCGGCTCGGGGACGGCGAGCATGGGGGCGGTGGTGGTCGATGGTGGTTGGGCGCGGGTGAGATGAGGCAGGGGAGAGATTAGAGGGAAATGTGAGAGATTGGGGATTTAGTGTGGGGGGAAGCTTACTAATGGCGCACCCCGCAGCGGTGCGCCATTAGTATGTTTTTTCAGATAGCAATGGCGCACCCCCCGTTGGTGCGCCATTAGTAATCTTTTTTTTATATAGCAATGGCGCACCAGCCACAGGTGCGCCGTTAGTAATAATTTTTTTATATAGCAATGGCGCACCAGCCAGAGGTGCGCCATAAGTAATTTTTTTATTATTATTTTTTGTTGAATCTAATAATTTTTAAGAAAATGAATATGAATATGAAACAGTAATATTTTTTTATAAAAACAGTAATATTTTTAAAAAATATATCATCAAATTTGTTATTTGAAAATATTTATGAATATGAAAAAATATCATCAAATTTATTATTTGAAAATATCATCAAATTTGTTATTTGAAAATATAATCAAATTTATTTATTTTTGCAAATTTATTTGCATTCATTTGTGATGGTGGAGTGGGCCGGGGAGGGTGCAGTGGGTCGTCGGCGGCGGTGGAGCGGGGGAGGGTGCGGTGGGTCGTCGGCGGCGGTGGAGCGGGGGAGGTTGCGATGGGTCGGCGGCGGCAGTGGAGCGGAGGAGGGTGCGGGGGGTCGGCGGAGGCGGCCGGTGGAGCGGGGGAGAGGGTGCGGGGGGTGCTCGGCAGCGCTGGAGCGGGGGAGGGTGTGGTGGGTAATCGGCAGCGGTGAGCAGGGGAGGGTGCGGGGGGTCGGCGGCGGCCAGTGGAGCGGGGGAGAGGGTGCGGGGGGTGCTCGGCGGCGAGGGGGGCCGAATCTGGCGAGGTGGGATAGCGATCGAGATGGAGAGGGATCGAGATCGAGTGTCCATGAAATTTAAAAATATTCATGAGTTCAAAAAGTGCCCATGAAATACAATCGAGAAATGAAGGCTACAATTTAAATACAATCGATCTTAGCTAGCTATCTGTTCACAATCTTCTTGCCCTTATTTTCCGTAAATGGAGTTCTTCTCTTCAACGGACGTCCTTAAGGTAGGGTGGTCCTGCCTCTTCTTGTGGTGTATGCTGATACTTCATCATCGTCGTCATCTTCCATCTTCGGGTCGCCGTACTTGTCGAAGTCTTTCTCATTGGCGACTCCATCCATTCCGATGATCTTCCTTTTGCCTCTCGTCACGAAAACACGACTGGGCTTTGGCGGGTCGGTAATGAAGAAGCATTGGTCCACTTGGGAATCCAGTACCCATGGCTCATTTTTCGTGGTGACGTTTGCGCCTGCGGTCCTGGATTTGGCTTCGGGTATAACCATGGTGGTGAAATATCGGTCTTCTTTTATGACGCTCTTGGCCCATCTGACACGGAACATCGGGACCTTCTCTCCAGCGTAGCTCAGCTCCCAGATCTCCTCAATCCTTCCGTAGTATCTGTCCTTGTCATTACCGGTGTAGGATTCCATCGTTACACCGAAGTTCTGATAACCATCGCTCTTCATGTCCTTTCCCTCGGTGTAGAATGTGTAGCCGTTGATATCGTATGCCTCATACGTCATCAGGTTTTGTTCGGCGCCCTGTGACAAGGCGAATATGAGTTGTTCTTCTGCGGAAGAATCCTCATGTAAAGGGTACGACAAAAGCTTTTGCTTGAACCAACGCGTGGAACATGAGTTGTGCTCTTTGATTATATCTCCGTCTGTCCTCTGTTGGCCTCGGTCATTGTATGTCTTCTCAATAAAGGTTTTGTGCTCTACCACCCAAGGATCGACCACATCTATGTGTTGTAGCGCGACTAGGTTTGCTCTTTCAAAGTCGGCGAGTCGACCCTCGAAGTCGACATGCATTTCGCAATGACCCTCACGGTGACCCCATCCAGCGAGCTTGTCGAGGTGCCTGTTGACGGGCAGACCAACGGGGTTCTCGATGCCTAGATAATTCGTGCAGTAGGAGATGCACTCTTCGGTCAGAAAGCCCCTGGCTATGCTTCCCTCTGGACGTGACATGTTGCGAACGTATCCTTTGATGACACCATTCATCCTTTCGAACGGCATCATGATGTGCAGGAACGTTGGCCCGAGGTGGATGATATCCTCCACGATATGGACCAGCAGATGCACCATAACGTCGAAGAATGCGGGCAGGAAGTACATCTCAAGCTCGCATAGTATCACCACGATCTCTTCCTGTAGCCTTCTGAGTTGCCTCACACCAACCGACTTCAGAGAGATGACGTCGAAAAAGTTGCATAGGCCAAATAGCATTTCACGGATGTGCGCGTCCATGATCCCACGGATTGCAACTGGAAGTATCTGCATCATCAGCACGTGATAGTCGTGAGACTTCATCCCGCTGAACATCTGCTTCGCTGGGTCTAGGTATCTGCTTATCTTCCCCACATAACTGTAAGGAAGTTTTACTCCTATGAGGCAGGTGAAAAACTGATCGATCTCCTCCTGACTTAGAGTGACGCACGCGGGAGGGTAGTCATTTCCGGTCTTCTTGGCCTTTTTGCCTTTGCGACAACTTTCTGTGTCCTGCTTCGCCTCATCATCATCATCAACATCATCATCATCATTAGCGTGAAGCTCCTCCCTGATGCCCATTGATTTCAAGTCTGCCCTTGCTTTCGGCCCATCTTTGGTCCTCTCTGGCATGTTGAGCAGGGTACCAAGCAGACTCTCGCACATGTTCTTCGTGATATGCATGACATCAAGGCTGTGAGGCACATGGTGGATCTTCCAGTACGGCAAGTCCCAAAAAACAGACCTTGTTTTCCATACTTTCAGCAGCAGCTCTAGCGCCTTTCGCTTCTTTCCCGGCTCTGGCGCCTTTTGCTTCTTTCCCGGCAGTGGGCAATCTTTCCAATTTTTCAACAGCTCGTCTATTTCCTCGTCGCTCCTCGTACGCGGGCGTCTTCGGGGTTTGGTTTCACCATCGAACAGATCCTTGCGTTTCCTCCACGGGTCATATACACTTATCTCCGTCTCGTTCTTTTGAAGCATCTCGGCCTTCGCGGAGCTCAAAAACCTATTCACGATGCCTTCGGTCATCGTGCGGACCATGGTCGCCTGCGGGGTAGAGCAAAACGATATTTCAGAACCAAGAAAAAATTTGGCATGACTTTCCCTAAAAATAGGACCAAAAAGAATGCATAGTGCCAAAATTCTCGCCAAAACTGAAATGAATCAACATTCCGGCAAAATATTGGCAACTATCGCATTTCAAATACCGGTACCTGCAAACACAAACATATATGCAACACCACAAACATATGCAACAACACGAACATACATAGATCTAGCTAGGCCATAAAAAGTGCATGTGCACGTTGTTGGAGGGAGAACAACATAAAGATAGCTTCCCCCTTACTTACCTATCAAAAAAAGGTAATTTAACCACTTAATTTGGATGAATCTATGGTGCAAATGAGGTGAGGAGGAGGAGGCAGCCGAGACAAGCTTGGAGGAGGAGGTGGAGAGAATGAAGTGGGGAAAGTGAGTGGATAGGTGTGGCTGTCCAAAATATCTAGCTGGTCCCAGGTTACTAATGGCGCACCACCTACAAATGCGCCATTAGTAACCCTGGTTACTAATGGCGCACCTGCTGGTGGTGCTCCATTATTAGTTTTGCAAAAAAATAATTATATATATATATATATATATATATATATATATATATATACTAATGGCGCACCGGGGCACAGTGCGCCAGTACTAGTTTAAACTAGTAATGGCGCACTATTCCCCGGTGCGCCATTAGTAGTTTTGCAAAAAAAAGAATAAAAAAATATAATAGTGGCGCACTATGTGGCTGGTACGCCATTACTAGTTAGAACTAGTAATGGCGCACTGTGCTCTGGTGCGCCATTAGTATGTTTGAAAAAAAATTACTAGTGGCGCACCATCTGTCTGGTGCACCATTAGTGTCTTCCACACTAATGGCGCACCAGCACATGGTGCGCCACTGCTATATAGTAGTGGCGCACCACATGTCTGGTGCGCCATTAGTGGCCATTTCATCTATAGTCCTTTTCCAAGTAGTGCTAGGCGCATGGGCCCAAGGGGGGATGCGCCCAGCCCTCTAAGGGTTGATTCCCTTCCCTCCATGGCCCATGAGGCCCTCCGGGAGAGGTGGCCCCTCCCGGTGGACCCCCGGAACCCTTCCGGTGGCCCCAGTACAATATCGGTATGCCCCTGAAACTATCCGGTGACCGTATTACAACTTCCCATATATAAATCTTCACCTCCGGACCATTCCGGAACTCCTCATGACATCCGGGATCTCATCTGGGACTCCGAACAACATTCGGTAATCACATAAAAGTCTTCCTAATAACCCTAGCATCACCGAACCTTAAGTGTGTAGACCCTACGGGTTCGGGAATCACGCAGACATGACCGAGACAGCTCTCCGGCCAATAACCAACAGCGGGATCTGGATACCCATGTTGGCTCCCACATGTTCCACGATGATCTCATCGGATGAACCACGATGTCGAGGATTCAAGTAATCCCATATACAATTCCCTTTGTCAAACGGTACGTTACTTGCCCGAGATTCGATCGTTGGTATCCCAATACCTCGTTCAATCTTGTTACCGGCAAGTCACTTTACTCGTTACGTAATGCATGATCCCATGACCAACCACTTGGTCACATTGAGCTCATTATGATGATGCATTACCGAGTGGGCCAGAGATACCTCTCCGTCATACGGAGTGACAAATCCCAGTCTCGATTCGTGTCAACCCAACAGACACTTTGGAGATACCCGTAGTGTACCTTTATAGTCACCCAGTTACGTTGTGACGTTTGGTACACCCAAAGCACTCCTACGGTATCCGGGAGTTACACAATCTCATGGTCTAAGAAACTGATACTTGACATTAGAAAAGCTTTAGCAAACGAACTACATGATCTTGTCCTATGCTTAGGATTGGATCTTGTCCATCACATCATTCTCCTAATGATGTGATCCCGTTATCAATGACATCCAATGTCCATAGTCAGGAAACCATGACTATCTGTTGATCAACGAGCTAGTCAACTAGAGGCTCACTAGGGACATGTTGTGGTCTATGTATTCACACATGTATCACTATTTCCGGTTAATACAATTATAGCATGAACAATAGACAATTATCATGAACAAGGAAATATAATAATAATCATTTTATTATTGCCTCTAGGGCATATTTCCAACAGTCTCCCACTTGCACTAGAGTCAATAATCTAGTTACACTGTGATGAATCGAACACCCATAGAGTTCTGGTGTTGATCATGTTTTGCTCGCGGAAGAGGTTTAGTCAACGGATCTGTGACATTCAGATCTGTATGCACTTTGCAAATATCTATGTATCCATCTTAAACATTTTCACGAATGGAGTTGAAGCGACGCTTGATGTGCCTAGTCTTCTTGTGAAACATGGGTTCCTTGGCAAGGGCAATAGCTCCAGTGTTGTCACAGAAGGGAGTGATCGGCCCTGACGCATTGGGAATAACTCCTAGGTCGGTGATGAACTCCTTCATCCAGATTGCTTCATGCGCTGCCTCCGAGGCTGCCATGTACTCCGCTTCACATGTAGATCCCGCCACGACGCTCTGCTTGCTGCTGCACCACCTTACTGCCCCACCATTCAAAATATACACGTATCTGGTTTGTGACTTAGAGTCATCCAGATCTATGTCGAAGCTAGCATCGATGTAACCCTTTACGACGAGCTCTTCGTCACCTCCATAAACGAGAAACATATCCTTAGTCCTTTTTAGGTACATCAGGATATTCTTGACCGTTGTCCAGTGTTCCATGCCGGGATTACTTTGGTGTCTTGCAATCAAACTTACGGCAAGGTTTACATCAGGTCTGGTACACAGCATGGCATACATAATAGACCCTATGGCCGAGGCATAGGGGATGACACTCATCTTTTCTATATCTTCTGTCGTGGTCGGGGATTGAGATGAGCTCAATTTCACACCTTGCAACATAGGCAAGAACCCCTTCTTGGACTGGTCCATATTGAACTTCTTCAATATCTTGTCAAGGTATGTGCTTTGTGAAAGACCTATGAGGCGTCTCGATCTATCTCTATAGATCTTGATGCCTAATATATAAGCAGCTTCTCCAAGGTCCTTCATTGAAAAACACTTATGCAAGTAGGCCTTTATGCTGTCCAAAAGTTCTATATCATTTCCCATCAAAAGTAAGTCATCCACATATAATATGAGAAATGCTACAGAGCTCCCACTCACTTTCTTGTAAATGCAGGCTTCTCCATAAGTCTGCGTAAACCCAAACGCTTTGATCATCTCATCAAAGCGAATGTTCCAACTCCGAGATGCTTGCACCAGCCCATAAATGGATCGCTGGATCTTGAATACCTTGTTAGCATTCTTAGTATCGACAAAACCTTCCGGCTGCATGATATACAGTTCTTCCTTAAGATAGCCGTTAAGGAATGCTGTTTTGACGTCCATTTGCCATATCTCATAATCATAGTATGCGACAATTGCTAACATGATTCGTACGGACTTCAGCTTCGCTACAGGAAAGAAAGTCTCATCGTAGTCAACCCCTTGAACTTGCCGATAACCCTTAGCGACAAGTCAAGCTTTATAGATGGTAACATTACCATCTGCGTCCGTCTTCTTCTTAAAGATCCATTTATTTTCTATCGCTCGCCGATCGTCGGGCAAGTCTGTCAAAGTCCATACTTTGTTTTAATACATGGATCCTATCTCGGATTTCATGGCTTCTAGCCATTTGTTGGAATATGGGCCCGCCATCGCTTCTTCATAGTTTGAAGGTTCACCGTTGTCTAACAACATGATTTCCAGGACAGGGTTGCCATACCACTCTGGTGTGGAACATGTCCTTGTGGACCTACGAAGTTCAGTAGTAACTTGATCCGAAGTACCATGATCATCATCATTAATTTCCTCTCTAGTCTGTGCAGGAACCATAGGAACATCTTCCTGAGCTGCGCTACTTACCAGTTCAAGAGGTAGTACTTCATCAAGTTCTTTTTTCCTCACACTTACTTCTTTCGAGAGAAGCTCTTTCTCCAGAAAGGACCCGTTCTTGGCAACAAAGATCTTGCCTTCGGATCTGAGGTAGAAGGTATACCCAATGGTTTCCTTAGGGTATCCTATGAAGACGCATTTTTCCGACTTGGGTTCGAGCTTTTCAGGTTGAAGTTTCTTGACATAAGCATCGCATCCCCAAACTTTTAGAAACGACAGCTTAGGTTTCTTTCCAAACCATAATTCATACGGTGTCGTCTCAACGGATTTAGACGGTGCCCTATTTAAAGTGAATGCAGCTGTTTCTAAAGCGTATCCCCAAAATGATAGAGGTAAATCGGTAAGAGACATCATAGACCGCACCATATCCAATAGAGTGCAATTACGATGTTCGGACACACCGTTACGCTGAGGTGTTCCAGGCGGCGTGAGTTGTGAAAGAATTCCACATTTCCTCAAGTGCGTACCAAACTCGTGACTTAAATATTCTCCCCCATGATATGATCGTAAGAACTTTATTTTTCTGTCATGTTGATTCTCTACCTCATTCTGAAATTCCTTGAAATTTTCAAAGGTCTCAGACTTGTGTTTCATTAAGTAGACATACCCATATCTACTTAAGTCATCAGTGAGAGTGAGAACATAATGATATCCACCGCGAGCCTCAACGCTCATTGGACCGCACACATCAGTATGTATAATTTCCAATAAGTTGGTTGCTCGCTCCATTGTTCCGGAGAACGGAGTCTTGGTCATTTTTCCCATGAGGCATGGTTCGCACGTGTCAAATGATTCGAAATCAAGAGACTCCAAAAGTCCATCAGTATGGAGCTTTTTCATGCGTTTGACACCAATGTGACCGAGGCGGTAGTGCCACAGATACGTGGAACTATCGTTATCAATCTTACATCTTTTGGTATTCACACTATGAATATGTGTAACATCACGTTCGAGATTAATTAAGAATAAACCATTGACCAGCGGGGCATGACCATAAAACATATCTCTCATATAAATAGAACAATCAATATTCTTGGATTTAAATGAGTAGCCATCTCGCATTAAATGAGATCCAGATACAATGTTCATGCTCAAAGCTGGCACTAAATAACAATTATTGAGGTTTAAAACTAATCCCGTAGGTAAATGTAGAGGTAGCGTGCCGACAGCGATCACATCGACCTTGGAACCATTCCCGACGCGCATCATCACCTCGTCCTTCACCAGTCTCCGCTTATTCCGCAGCTCCTGTTTTGAGTTACAAATATGAGCAACCGCACCGGTATCAAATACCCAGGAGCTACTACAAGTACTGGTAAGGTACACATCAATAACATGTATATCACATATACCTTTGGTGTTGCCGGCCTTCTTATCCGCTAAGTACTTGGGGCAGTTCCGCTTCTAGTGACCGTTCCCTTTGCAATAAAAGCACTCAGTCTCAGGTTTGGGTCCGTGCTTTGGCTTCTTCCCGGCAACTGGTTTACCGGGCGCGGCAACTCCCTTGCCGTCCTTCTTGAAGTTCTTCTTACACTTGCCTTTCTTGAAACTAGTGGTTTTATTGACCATCAACACTTGATGTTCCTTTTTGATTTCTACCTCTGCTGATTTCAGCATTGAAAATACCTCAGGAATAGTTTTCACCATCCCCTTCATATTGTAGTTCATCACAAAGCTCTTGTAGCTAGGTGGGAGCGACTGAAGGATTCTGTCAATGACCGCCTCATCCGGGAGGTTAATGTCCAGCTGGGATAAGCGGTTGTGCAACCCAGACATTTTGAGTATGTGCTCGCTGACAGAACTATTTTCCTCCATCTTACAACTATAGGACTTGTCGAAGACTTCATATCTCTCGACCCGGGTGAGGGAGTCCTGGATTAGGGGGTGTCCGGATGGCCGGACTATGACCTTTGGCCGGACTCCCGGACTATGAAGATACAAGATTGAAGACTCCGTCTCGTGTCCGGATAGGACTTTCCTTGGCGTGGAAGGCAAGCTTGGCGATACAATATGAAGATCTCCTCCCATTGTAACCGACTCTGTGTAACCCTAGCCCTCTCCGGTGTCTATATAAACCAGAGAGTTTTAGTCCGTAGGACGAACAACAATCATACCATAGGCTAGCTTTTAGGGTTTAGCCTCTCTAATCTTGTGGTAGATCAACTCTTGTACTACCCATATCATCAATATTAATCAAGCAGGAGTAGGGTTTTACCTCCATCGAGAGGGCCCGAACCTGGGTAAAAACATCATGTCCCTTGTCTCCTGTTACCATCCGCCTAGACGCACAGTTCGGGACCCCCTACCCGAGATCCACCGGTTTTGACACCGACACCGGGCATGAGCTTGGAAAACCATTTTCAGCTCTTGGAACATCTCATATGCTATGTGCTGCTCAAAACACTTTTGGAGCCCCGGTTCTAAGTTGTAAAGCATGCCGCACTAAACGAGGGAGTAATCATTAACACGCGACTGCCAAGAGTTCATAACGTATTGGTTCACTGGAACGGGTGCTTCACCTAGCGGTGCTTCTAGGACATATGCTTTCTTGGCAGCTATGAGGATGATCCTCAGGTTCCGGACCCAGTCCGTATAGTTGCTGCCATCATCTTTCAGCTTGCTTTTCTCTAGGAATGCATTGAAGTTGAGGTTGACATGAGCGTGGGCCATTTGATCTACAAGACATTTTGCAAAGGTTTTAGACTAAGTTCATGATAATTAAGTTCATCTAATCAAATTATTTAATGAACTCCCACTCAGATTAGACATCCCTCTAGACATCTAAGTGATACATGATCCGAGTCAACTAGGTCGTGTCCGATCATCACGTGAGATGGAATAGTCATCATCGGTGAACATCTCTATGTTGATCGAATCTTCTATATGATTCATGTAGGACCTTTCGGTCTCTTGTGTTCCGAGGCCATGTATGTACATGCTAGGCTCGTCAAGTCAACCTAAGTGTTTTGCATGTGTAAATCTGTCTTACACCCGTTGTATGCGAATGTTAGGATCTATCACACCCGATCATCACGTGGTGCTTTGGAACAACGAACTTTCACAATGGCACACAGTTAGGGGGAACACTTTCTTGAAATTGTTATGAGGGATCATCTTATTTACTACCGTCGTTCTAAGCAAATAAGATGCAAAAACATGATAAACATCACATGCAATCAAATAGTGACATGATATGGCCAATATCATTTTTGCTCTTTGATCTCCATCTTCGGGGCGCCATGATCAGCATCGTCACCGGCATGACACCATGATCTCCATCATCATGATCTCCATCATCGTGTCTCCATGAAGTTGTCTCGCCAACTATTACTTCTACTACTATGGCTAACGGTTTAGCAAAGAAGTAAAGTAATTACATGGCGTTATTCAGTGACACGCAGGTCATACAATAAATAAAGACAACTCCTATGGCTCCTGCCGGTTGTCATACTCATCGACATGCAAGTCGTGATTCCTATTACAAGAACATGATCAATCTCATACATCACATATATTTCATTCATCACATCCTTTTGGCCATATCACATCACAAGGCATATGCTGCAAAAACAAGTTAGACGTCCTCTAATTGTTGTTGCAAGTTTTTACGTGGCTGCTATAGGGTTCTAGCAAGAACGTTTCTTACCTACGCCAAAAACCACAACGTGATATGCCAATTTCTATTTACCCTTCATAAGGACCCTTTTCATCGAATCCGATCCGACTAAGGTGGGAGAGACAAACACCCGCTTGCCACCTTATGCAACTAATGCATGTCAGTCGGTGGAACCCGTCTCACATAAGTGTACGTGTAAGGTCGGTCTGGGCCGCTTCATCCCACGATGCTGCCAAAACAATATAAGACTAGTAGTGGCAAGTAAATTGACAAAATCTATGGCCACAACAAAATTGTGTTCTACTCGTGCATAGAAACTACGCATAGACCTAGCTCATGATGCCACTGTTGGAGATCGTTGCAGAAAATAAAAAATTTCTACGCATCACCAAGATCAATCTATGGAGTCATCTAGCAACGAGAGAGAGGAGTGCATCTACATACCCTTGTAGATCGCAAGCGAAAGCTTTCAAGAGAACGGGGTCGATGGAGTCGTACTCGTCGTGATCCAAATCACCGAAGATCCTAGCACCGAACAGACGGCACCTCCGCGTTCAACACACGTATGGAGCGGAGACATCTCCTGCGCCTTGATCCAGCAAGGAGGAGGGAGAGGTTGAGGAAGAAAGCTCCAGCAGCAGCACGACGGCGTGGTGGTGATGGAGAGGCAGTACTCCGGCAGGGCTTCGCCAAGCTTCTACGGAGGAGGAGAGGTGTTGGGGAGGGGAGGGGCTGCATGATGACCCACAAGTATAGGGGATCTATCATAGTCCTTTCGATAAGTAAGAGTGTCGAACCAAACGAGGAGCAGAAGGAAATGATAAGCGGTTTTCAGCAAGGTATTATCTGCAAGTACTGAAATAAGTGGTAACAGATAGTTTTGTGATAAGATAAATTGCAACGAGCAAAAAAGTAACAAAAGTAAATAAAGTGCAACAAGATGGCCCAATCCTTTTTGTAGCAAAGGACAAACCTGGACAAACTCTTATAATAGGAAAAGCGCTCCCGAGGACACATGGGAATATCGTCAAGCTAGTTTTCATCCCGTTCATATGATTGCGTTCGGTACATTGATAATTTGATATGTGGGTGGACCGGTGCTTGGGTACTGCCCTTACTTGTACAAGCATCCCACTTATGATTAACCTCTATTGCAAGCATCCACAACTACAACAAAAGTATTAAGGTAAACCTAACCATAGCATGAAACATATGGATCCAAATCAGCCCCTTACGAAGCAACGCATAAACTAGGGTTTAAGCTTCTGTCACTCTAGCAACCCATCATCTACTTATTACTTCCCAATGCCTTCCTCTAGGCCCAAATAATGGTGAAGTGTTATGTAGTCGACGTTCACATAACACCACTAGAGGCTAGACAACATACATCTTATCAAAATATCGAACGAATACCAAATTCACATGACTACTAATAGCAAGACTTCTCCCTTGTCCTCAGGAACAAACATAATTACTCACAAAGCATATTCATGTTCATAATAAGAGGGGTAATAATATGCATAAAGGATCTGAACATATGATCTTCCACCAAATAAACCAACTAGCATCAACTACAAGGAGTAATCAACACTACTAGCAACCTACTAGCACCAATCCTGGACTTGGAGACAAGAATTGGATACAAGAGATGAACTAGGGTTTGGAGATGAGATGGTGCTGGTGAAGATGTTGATGGAGATTTCCCTCTCCCGATGAGAGGAGCGTTGGTGATGACGATGGTGATGATTTCCCCCTCCCGGAGGGAAGTGTCCCCGGCAGAACAGCTCTGCCGGAGACCTAGATTGGTTCCGCCAAGGTTCCGCCTTGTGGCGGCGGAGTCTCGTCCTGAAAGGTTGCTTTTTTTCTCATCGAAAGACTCCATATACGAGAAGATGGGCGTCGGAGAGCCACCAGGGGGCCCACGAGGTAGGGGGGCGCGCCCAGGGGGGCGCCCCCCACCCTCGTGAGCAAGGTGTGGGCCCCCTGACCTTTATCTTTGGCGACGATTTTTCTTTATTTATTTTAAGGTATTCCGTGGAGTTTCAGGACTTTTGGAGTTGCATAGAATAGGCCTCCAATATTTGCTTCTTTTCTAGCCCAAAATTCCAGCTGCCGGCATTCTCCCTCTTCATCTAAACCTTGTAAAATAAGAGAGAATAGCCATAAGTATTGTGACATAACATGAAATAACAGCCCATAATGCAATAAATATTGTCATAAAAGCATGATGCAAAATGGACGTATCAACTCCCCCAAGCTTAGACCTTGCTTGTCCTCAAGCGAAAAGCCGATAACAATAAATATGTCCTCATGTTTAGAGGTAGAGGCGTCGATAAAAATAAAATACAGACATGAAGGCATCATGATTATTTCTATTACAGCAACATATATAGATTTTGTCATATGATTACTCATGTTCAAGTGATGGTCTTTTCACAAAGCCAAAGTACGAATCAGAAACCTTATTGAGCACCAACAAATTATAACCTCGGTCATTGAAGCAATTTCAATTTATCGTAACATCGGAAACAGTCTATGTCAGAGCTTAAAAGCAAGTCCACATACTCAACTATCACTTAGTCCTTCATAATTGCTAACACTCACACGATACTTGTGGTTACAGAGTTTTAATCGGACACAGAGAAAGATAGGGGCTTATAGTTTTCCCCCACAACCTTTTACCTCAAGGGTAATGTCAAAAATAATAATTCATGCTCCCCTACATCCAATTAGATATATATATATATATATATATATATATATATATATATATATATATATATATATATATATATATATATATATATATATATATATCATACTCTTTCCAACATGCTGAGCTTGCCAAAGGATAAAATGAAAAAGGAAAGGTGAGGATCACCGTGACTCTTATATAAGGTAGAGGATAATAATAAAAGATAGGCCCTTCGCAGAGGGAAGTAGAGGTTGTCATGCGTGTTTATGGTTGATGCACAAAATCTTAATGCAAAAGAACGTCACTTTATATTGCCCCTTGCATGTGGACCTTTATTATGCAGTCCGTCGCTTTTATTATGTCCACAACAAGTTCGTACAAATCTTATTTCTCCACAATAATAAGTCATGCATATTTAGAGAGCAATTTTTATTTCTTGCACCGATGACAACTTACTTGAAGGATCTTACTCAATCCGTAGGTAGATATGGTGGACTCTCATGGCAAAACTGGTTTAAGGGTATTTGGAAGAACAAGTAGTATTTCTACTTGGTGCTGAGAATTTGGCTAGCATGAGGGGGAAAGTCAAGCTCAACACGTTAGAGGATCCATGACAACATAATTTATCTCAGATATAAGAAAACATAACTCATTATGTTGTCTTCCTTGTCCAACCTCAACTCTTTAGCATGTCATATTTTAATGAGTGCTCCCAATCATAAAAGATGTCAATGATAATATATCTATATGTGAAACCTCTCTTTCCTTATTACTTCCTATTAATTGCAATGATGACCAAAGCAATATTTGCCAACTCCCAACAACTTTTAATCATCATACTCTTTCTATGTGAAGTCATTACTTTCACTAAGATCAATATGAACTCTTTGATTCTTTTTATTCTTTTCTTCTATTCACCCAAGATCATGGCAAAATAATCAAGCCCTTGACTCAACACTAATCTTTATTATATAGCTTACGGACTCGATTACAAAGAAGGATCGTAAAGCAAAACTCAAAACTAGATCATTCCATGACTTTATTCTACTAAATCAAGATACTACTAATAGGATCGAACTAAGAAAAACGGTAAAGATAGGAGTTGTGATGGTGATACGATACCAGGGCACCTCCCCCAAGCTTGGCAGTTGCCAAAGGGAGTGCCCATACCCATGTGATTATGTCTCCTTCTTTGTTGTTGGAGTAATATTCTTGGCGATGATTCCCCTCAGAATACGGTTCTCCTCCTCAAGCTTATTGACTTTCTGCTTGAGGTCCATTATTTCCTTGCGAAGCTTTCCTGTAACGGCTAAATCTCCTTGCACCCAAGGGTGTTGCATAGCTGCGGGAGAACAAGAGACACTCCTCCTCATATTTTCATAGGAAAGAAATTTAACATTGGAAGGGATAACCGAGTTTGGAATAGCTGAGCTCTGTAGTTCCCCCATCGTAAACCCAGCTCAGAGGCAAGAGGTGACTTCTTGATCTTCCATGGCATCTACTCTCATCAGGTCAGCCTCCATCTCTTCCTCCATTGCCGGCCCAAAGTGGTCAGCATTGCTGTTTGCCCTTGGTTCCGGTGCTGGGTTAGATACCCGGCTCTCCCCGACTGACTCTTGAGAAGACATCTTGCTTTAATCTGCAGCAGCAACAGCTCGAAACAAAAACAGAGGAAATTTGTGTGATACGGGAGTCAAAACCTTCGGGAGTATATATAATGAATTTTTACCGACCAAAATACGTATCGCACAAGAAAACAGAGTCCGGAGAGCACACGAGGTGCTCACGAGGTAGGGGGGCGCCCTCCACCCTCGTGGAGGCCTCGTGTACTTCCCGGACTGCCACTTAATTTTCTATTTTTCTAAATATTCCAAAATGGAGAAATATTGCCTTAAAAATTGTTTTGGAGTCAGTTTACTTACCGTACCACATACCTATTCCTTTTTGGAGTCTGGAACGTTCTGGAAAGTGTCCCTTATGTATTCCTCTGGGGCTACGGTTTCAATAATATTCGTTTCAACATTTATAGGATTACCTGAGATATAGTGTTTGATCCTTTGACCGTTTACCACCTTCGGATTTGTGCCTTCAAAGTTGTTGATTTTTATGGCACCGGGACGATAGACCTCTTCGATAATGTAGGGACCTTCCCATTTAGAGAGAAGTTTTCCTGCAAAAAATCTTAAATGAGAGTCTTATAGCAATACATAATCACCTACATTAAACTCACGCTTTTGTATCCTTTTGTCATGCCATCTTTTAACCTTTTCTTTAAACAACTTGGCATTTTCATAAGATTGGGTTCTCCATTCATCAAGTGAGCTAATATCAAATAACCTCTTCTCACCGGCAAGTTTGAAATCATAGTTGAGCTCTTTAATAGCCCAGTATGCCTTATGTTCTAGTTCGAGAGGTAAGTGACAAGCTTTTCCATAAACCATTTTATACGGAGACATACCCATAGGATTTTTATATGCAGTTCTATAGGCCCATAATGCATCATCAAGTTTCTTGGACCAATTCTTCCTAGACCTATTGACAGTCTTTTGCAAAATTAATTTGAGCTCTCTATTGCTCAATTCTACTTGACCACTAGACTGCGGGTGATAAGGAGATGCAATCCTATGATTAACGTCATATTTAGCGAGCATCTTACGGAAAGCACCATGAATAAAGTGTGAACCACCATCAGTCATTAAATATCTAGGGACTCCAAACCTCGGAAAAATAATTTCCTTAAGCATTCTAATAGAAGTGTTATGATCAGCACTACTAGTTGGAATAGCTTCTACCCACTTAGTAACGTAATCAACAGCAACTAAAATATGTGTATATCCATTAGAGGCAGGAAAAGGTCCCATATAATCAAAGCCCCAAACATCAAATGGTTCAATAACAAGAGAAAAATTCATAGGCATTTCTTGATGTCTACTAATATTACCAATTCTTTGACATTCATCGCAAGACAAAACAAACTTACGGGCATCCTTGAAGAGAGTAGGCCAATAAAAACCGGATTGCAATACCTTATCTGCAGTTATATCTCCAGCATGGTGTCCTCCATAAGCTTCGGAGTGACACTTGTGTAGGATCTGTTCCTATTCATGCTCAGGTACACAACGTCTAATGACACCATCTACTCCTTCTTTATAAAGATATGGGTCATCCCAAAAGTAATGTCGCAAGTCATAGAAAAACTTGTTCTTTTGTTGGTATGTGAAGCTAGGTGGTATAAATTTAGCGACAATATAATTAGCATAATCAGCATGCCAAGGAGTGCTACGAGAAGTGCTTATGACATTTAATTGTTCATCAGGAAAGCTATCATCAATAGGTAGTGGGTCATCAAAAACATTCTCTAACCTAGATAAGTTGTCTGCAACGGGGTTCTCAGCTCCTTTTCTATCAACAATATGTAAATCAAATTCTTGCAGCAGGAGAACCCATCTAATAAGTCTAGGTTTTGCATCTTTCTTTTCCATAAGATATTTAATAGTAGCATGATCAGTGTGAATAGTTACTTTAGAATCAACAATATAGGGTCTGAATTTATCACAAGCAAATACAACTGCTAAAAGTTCCTTTTCGGTAGTAGCATAATTTCAATGAGCATTGTCTAGAGTCTTACTAGAATAATGGATAACATTTAATTTCTTATCAACTCTTTGCCCTAGAACAGCACCTACAGCATAATCACTAGCATCACACATAATTTCAAAGGGTAAATTCCAATCAAGCGGCTGAACAACAGGTGCAGAGACTAATACTTTCTTAAGTATTTCAAATGCTTCTACACAATCATCATCAAAGATAAATGGTACATCTTTTTGTAATAAATTAGTCAGAGACCGAGAGATTTTTTAGAAGTCCTTAATGAACCTCCTATAAAATCCGGCGTGACCAAGGAAACTTCTTATACCTTTCATGTCCTTGGGACATGGCATCTTTTCAATAGCATCAACCTTGGCTTTATCAACTTCAATACCTCTTTCAGAAACTTTGTGCCCCAAGACAATACCTTCATTAACCATAAAGTGGCACTTTTCCCAATTCAAGACAAGATTAGTTTCTTCACATCTCTGCAAAACTCGATCAAGATTGCTCAAGCAATCATCAAAAGTGGAACCATAGACGGAAAATTCGTCCATGAAAACCTCACAATTTTTTTCACAAAAGTCAGAGAATATAGCCATCATGCATCTTTGAAAGGTAGTAGGTGCATTACATAAACCAAAAGGCATACGTCTATAAGCAAAAGTACCAAAAGGGCATGTAAAAGTAGTCTTTGGTTGATCTTTAGCTGACACAGGTATTTGAGAGAAACCAGAATAATCATCTAGAAAGCAATAATGTGTATGTTTGCATAATCTTTCTATCATTTGATCAATAAAAGGTAAGGGGTAATGATCTTTCTTAGTAGCTTTATTTAACTTACGGAAATCAATTACCATCCTATAACCTGTGATAATTCTTTGCGGAATCAATTCATCTTTATCATTAGGGACAACGGTAATACCTCCCTTCTTAGGGACACAATGGACAGGACTTACCCACTGACTATTAGCAACGGGATAAATTATACCTGCCTCCAGAAGCTTGAGTATTTCCTTTCTTACCACTTCTTTCATTTTAGGATTCAAACATCGTTGAGGATCATGAACTGGTTTGGCATCCGCTTCCAAATTTATTTTATGTTGACATAAAGTGGGACTAATGCCCTTAAGATCATCCAGAGTATATCCAATAGCGGCACAATGCTTCTTCAGAGTTTTCAATAATCTTTCTTCTTCATGCTCTGAAAGGTTAGCACTAATAATAACAGGATATATTTTCTTTTCATCAAGATAAGCATATTTAAGATTATCAGGCAACGGTTTAAGCTCAAACACGGGATCACCCTAGGGTGGAGGAGGATCCCCTAGGATTTCAACATGCAAATTGTGTTGCAGAATAGGTTCCTGTTTAAAGAATACTTCATCTATTTCCCTTCTTTCATTCATGAACATGTCATTTTCATGGTCTACCAAATAGTGTTGTAAAGGATCACTAGGAGGCACGGCAATAGAAGCAAGACCAATAATTTCATCCTTACTAGGCAATTCTTCCTCACGATGTTGTTTACTAAATTTAGAGAAATTAAACTCATGAACCATATCATCCAAGCCAACAGTAACAACATTCTTTTTTTAGTCTATCTTAGCATTAACAGTATTCAAGAAGGGTCTACCAAATATAATGGGACAAAAGCTATCTTGTGGAGAACCAAGAACAAGAAAATCAGCGGGATATTTGGTTTTTCCACACAAGACTTCGACATCTCTAACAATTCCCACTGCAGATATAGTATCTCTATTAGCAAGTTTAATTGTAACATCAATATCTTCTAACTCAGCAGGTGCAATATCATGCATAATTTCTTTGTATAAGTCAATGGGTATAACACTAGCACTAGCACCCATATCACACAAGCCATGATAACAATGATCTCCTATTTTAACAGAAATAACAGGCACGCCTACCACAGGTCTATGTTTATCTCTAGCACAAGGTTTAGCAATTCTGGCAGTTTCACCATAGAATTGAATAACATGCCCATCAATATTATTAGACAAGAGATCTTTAACAATAGCAATATTAGGTTCTACTTTGACTTGCTCAGGAGGTGTATAAGTTCTAATATTGCTTTTACGAACAACAGTTGAAGCTTTAGCATGATCCTTCATTCTAACAGGGAAAGGTGGTTTCTCAACATAAAAAGTGGGAACAATAGGATCATTATAAGGGACAGTCTTTTCTTCAACTTTAATAGGTGCAACTACTTTTACTTCTAAGGGAGGATGATATTTAAACCACTTCTCCTTGGGGAGATCAACATAAGTAGCAAAAGATTCACAAAAAGAAGCTACTATCTCAGATCAAGTCCATATTAAGTGCTAAACTTACGGAAAATATCGGTATCCATAAAAGATTTAACACAATCAAACTTAGGTGTCATACCTGACTCCTTACCTTTATCGAGGTCCCAATCTTCAGAGTTGCGTTTAGTTCTATCCAATAAATTCCATCTGAATTCAATAGTCTTCATCATAAAAGAGCTAGCACAAGAAGTATCGAGCATGGTGCGATTGTTATCAGAAAGCCGAGCATAAAAACTTTGCATAATCGCTTCTCTTGCGAGCTCATGATTGGGGAATGAATATAACATTCATTTAAGCCTCCCCCAAGTTTGAGCGATGCTTTCTCCTTTGCGAGGCCAAAAATTATATCTATAATTGTGATCACGATGAACAAGATGCATAGGGTAATACTTCTGCTGAAATTTCAATTTCAATCTTTTATAGTTCCATGATCTCATATCATCACATAGCATATACCATGTCAATGCGTCTCCCTTTAAAGATAAAGGGAAAGCCTTCTTCTTAACAACATCATCGGGTATACCTGCAAGCTTAAATAGTCCACAAACATCATCCACACATAGCATAGATGTTCATCGGGATGCTTTGTTCCATCTCCTGTAAAAGTGTTAGCTAGCAGTTTTTCCATCAAACCCGAAGGAATCTCAAAAGGAGTTTCATTTTCAATAGGTTCAGCAGGTTGAGTAGGTTGAGGAGCAACTCTTTGCTCTACTGGACGGGGTGAAGATACCCCGAAAAAGCCCCTCGGACAATTACTTTCCATAATAACAAGTGACAGAAAATTTCAGCACACTAAATAATTTCTTCCTTACCAAATTCCACCTACCAAAGGTGCTTCACTCCCCGGCAACCGCGCTAGAAAAGAGTCTTGATGACCCACAAGTACAGGGGATCTATCGTAGTCCTTTCGATAAGTAAGAGTGTCGAACCCAATGAGGAGCAGAAGGAAATGATCAGCGGTTTTCAGCAAGGTATTCTCTGCAAGTACTGAAATAAGTGGTAATAGATAGTTTTGTGATAAGATAAATTGCAACGAGCAACAAGTAACAAAAGTAAATAAAGTGCAGCAAGGTGGCCCAATCCTTTTTGTAGCAAAGGACAAGCCTGGACAAACTCTTATAATAGGAAAAGCGCTCCCGAGGACACATGGGAATATCGTCAAGCTAGTTTTCATTATGTTCATATGATTCGTGTTCGGTACTCTGATAATTTGATATGTGGGTGGACCGGTGCTTGGGTACTGCCCTTACTTGGACAAGCATCCCACTTATGATTAACCTCTGTTGCAAACATCCGCAACTACAACAAAAGTATTAAGGTAAACCTAACCATAGGATGAAACATATGGATCCAAATCAGCCCCTTACGAAGCAACGCATAAACTAGGGTTTAAGCTTCTGTCACTCTAGCAACCCATCATCTACTTATTACTTCCCAATGCCTTCCTCTAGGCCCAAACAATGGTGAA
Organism: Triticum aestivum; assembly: GCF_018294505.1. Lineage (NCBI taxonomy): Eukaryota > Viridiplantae > Streptophyta > Magnoliopsida > Poales > Poaceae > Triticum > Triticum aestivum. The sequence goes on along the minus strand of NC_057813.1, from coordinate 713,086,211 downwards.
GTGTTATGTAGTCGACGTTCACATAACACCACTAGAGGCTAGACAACATACATCTTATCAAAATATCGAACGAATACCAAATTCACATGACTACTAATAGCAAGACTTCTCCCTTGTCCTTAGGAACAAACATAATTACTCACAAAGCATATTCATGTTCATAATCAGGGGGGTAATAATATGCATAAAGGATCTGAACATATGATCTTCCACCAAATAAACCAACTAGCATCAACTACAAGGAGTAATCAACACTACTAGCAACCTACTAGCACCAATCCCGGACTTGGAGACAAGAATTGGATACAAGAGATGAACTAGGGTTTGGAGATGAGATGGTGATGGTGAACATGTTGATGGAGATTGCCCTCTCCTGATGAGAGGAGCATTGGTGATGACGATGGTGATGATTTCCCCCTCCCGGAGGGAAGTGTTCCCGGCAGAACAGCTCTGCCGAAGCCCTAGATTGGTTCCGCCAAGGTTCCGCCTCGTGGCGGCGGAGTCTCGTCCCGAAAGGTTGCTTCTTATTATTTTTTTCTCATCGAAAGACTTCATATAGGAGAAGATGAGCGTCGGAGAGACACCAGGGGGCCCACAAGGTAGGGGGCGCGCCCAGGGGGCGCTCCCCCCACCCTCATGAGCAGGGTGTGGGCCCCCTAGCCTTCATCTTTGGTGACGATTTTTCTTTATTTATTTTAAGGTATTCCATGGAGTTTCGGGACTTTTGGAGTTGCGTAGAATAGGCCTCCAATACTTGCTCCATTTCCATCCCAGAATTCCAGCTGTCGGCATTCTTCCTCTTCATATAAACCTTGTAAAATAAGAGAAAATAGCCATAAGTATTGTGACATAACGTGAAATAACAGCCCATAATGCAATAAATATTGTCATAAAAGCATGATGCAAAATGGACGTATCACTGCGCCTTGGAGGTGTGTGTGCATCCCTCCCCTCGCTCCTTTATAGGGGGAGGAGGAAGGGGGCGGCCCCCTCTAGATGAGATCTAGAGGGGGCGGCCAAGGGGGGGGGCTTGCCCCCCAAGCAAGGGGGGCGCCCCCCTTAGTGTCCTCCCCCAACCCTAGGCGCATGGGCCCAAGGGAGGGATGCGCCCAGCCCTCTAAGAGCTGGTTCCCTTCCCTCCATGGCCCATGAGGCCCTCCGGGAGAGGTGGCCCCTCCCGGTGGACCCTCGGAACCCTTCCGGTGGCCCCGGTACAATACCAGTATGCCCCTAAAACTTTCCGATGACCGTATTACAACTTCCCATATATAAATCTTCACCTCCGGACCATTCCGGAACTCCTCGTGACATCCGGGATCTCATCTGGGACTCCGAACAACATTTGGTAATCACATAAAAGTCTTCCTAATAACCCTAGCGTCACCGAACCTTAAGTGTGTAGACCCTACGGGTTCGGGAATCACGCAGACATGACCGAGACAGCTCTCCGGCCAATAACCAACAGCGGGATCTGGATACCCATGTTGGCTCCCACATGTTCCACGATGATCTCATCGGATGAACCACGATGTCGAGGATTCAAGTAATCCGATATACAATTCCCTTTGTCAAACGGTACGTTACTTGCCCGAGATTCGATCGTTGGTATCCCAATACCTCGTTCAATCTTGTTACCGGCAAGTCACTTTACTCGTTACGTAATGCATGATCCCATGACCAACCACTTGGTCACATTGAGCTCATTATGATGATGCATTACCGAGTGGGCCAGAGATACCTCTCCGTCATACGGAGTGACAAATCCCAGTCTCGATTCGTGTCAACCCAACAGACACTTTGGAGATACCCGTAGTGTACCTTTATAGTCACCCAGTTACGTTGTGACGTTTGGTACACCCAAAGCACTCCTACGGTATCCGGGAGTTACACAATCTCATGGTCTAAGAAACTGATACTTGACATTAGAAAAGCTTTAGCAAATGAACTACACGATCTTGTGCTATGCTTAGGATTGGGTCTTGTCCATCACATCATTCTCCTAATGATGTGATCCCGTTATCAATGACATCCAATGTCCATAGTCAGGAAACCATGACTATCTGTTGATCAACGAGCTAGTCAACTAGAGGCTCACTAGGGACATGTTGTGGTCTATGTATTCACACATGTATCACTGTTTCCGATTAATACAATTATAGCATGAACAATAGACAATTATCATGAACAAGGAAATAATAATAATCATTTTATTATTGCCTCTAGGGCATATTTCCAACAACTTTCCACCGTTCCTTTTATTATGACACGCTTCATCATTGCCATATTGCTTTTGCATGATCATGTAGTTGACATCGTATTTGTGGCAAAGCCACCATGCACAATTTTTCATACATGTCGCTCTTGAGTCATTGCATATCCCGGTACACCGCCGGAGGCATTCATATAGAGTCATATTTTGTTCTAGTATCGAGTTGTAATTCATGAGTTATAAGTAAATAGAAGTGTGATGATCATCATTTTTAGAGCATTGTCCCTTATATAAAAAAAGAAAGGCCAAAAAAAGAGAAAGGCCAAATAAAAAAAGGCCCAAAAAAAGGGGACAATGTTACTACTTTTACGCACTTGTGCTTCAAAGTAGCACTATGGTCTTCATGATAGAGAGTCACCTATGTTGTCACTTTCATATACTAAGTGGGAATCTTTCATTATAGAACTTGGCTTGTATATATTCCAACGATGGGCTTCCTCAAAATGCCCTAGGTCTTCATGAGCAAGCAAGTTGGATTCACACCCACTTAGTTTCTTTTGTTGAGCTTTCATACATTTATAGCTCTAGTGCATCCGTTGCATGGCAATCCCTACTCCTTGCATTGACATTAATTTACAGGCATCTCCCTAGCCCGTTGATTAGCTGCGTCAATGTGAGACTTTCTCCTTTTTTGTCATCTCCACATAAACCCTATCATTATATTCTATTCCACCCATAGTGCTATATCCATGGCTCACGCTCATGTATTGCGTGAAGGTTGAAAAAAGTTTGAGTTTACTAAAGTATGAAACAATTGCTTGGCTTGTCATCGGGGTTGTGCATGATGAGAGCATTCTTGTGTAACGAAAATGCAGCATGACCAAACTATATGATTTTGTAGGGATGAACTTTCCTTTGCCATGTTATTTTGAGAAGACATGATTGATTAGTTAGTATGCTTGAAGTATTATTATTCTTTTGTCAATATGAACTTTTATTTCAGATCATTTGGATCTGAACATTCATGCCACAATAAAGAAAAATACATTGAGAAATATGCTAGGTAGCATTCCACATCAAAAATTCTGTTTTTATCACTTACCTACTCAAGGACGAGCAAGAATTAAGCTTGGGGAAGCTTGATATGTCTCCAATGTATCTATAATTTTTTGTTGTTCCATGCTATTTTATTACCCGTTTTGGATGTTTATGGGCTTTACTATACACTTTTATATCATTTTTGGGACTAACCTACAAAACGGAGGCCCAGCCTGAATTGCTGTTTTTTTTGTCTATTTCAGTGTTCCGCAGAAAAGGAATATCAAACGGAGTCCAAATGGAATGAAACCTTCGGGAGCGATCTTTTTGGAACAAAGGCAATCTAGGAGACTTGGAGTGGATGTCAAGAACCAGCCGAGGTGGCCACGAGGGTGTAGGGCGCGGCCTGGGGGCGCCCCCTGCCTCGTGGGCCCCTTGTGGCTCCCCTGACCGACATCCTTCGCCTATATATGTCTACGTACCCCAAGAACATCCAGGAGCACCACAAAAAACTATTTCCACCGCCGCAACCTTCTGTACCCGTGAGATACCATCTTGGAGCCTTTTCCGGCGCTCCGCTGAAGGGGGAATCGATCACGGAGGGCTTCTACATCATCACCAAGGCCTCTTCGATGAGTTGTTAGTAGTTTACCACAGACCTTCGGGTCCATAGTTATTAGCTAGATGGCTTCTTCTCTCTCTTTGAATCCCAATACAAAGTTCTCCTCGATCTTCTTGGAGATCTATTCGATGTAACTCTTTTTGCGGTGTGTTTGTGTAACGCCTCGGATTCGATGCGCCAGGTGTCCGCCAGTTATTTGCTGTCATTGCCATGTCATTTGCTTGCGTGTTGCATTTTGTCATGTCACCATGTGCATCTCATTTTGCATACATGTTCGTCTCATGCATCCGAGCATTTTCCCCGTTGTCTGTTTTGCAATCCGGCGCTCCTATGCCCTCCGGCATTCCCCTTTCGTCTCTCGTTGTGAGCGGGTGTTAAACTTTCTTGGAATGGCCCGAGTCTTCCCAAGTGGCCTTGGTATAGCACCGGTAGACCGCCTGTCAAGTTTCGTGCCATTTGGAGTTCGTTTGATACTCCAACGGTTAACCGTGTAGCCCAAAACCCCCCTTTCTCTTTGCAGCCCAACACCCCTCCAAAGTGGCCCAAAACTCATCCAACTCCCCTCCATGCTCTCGGTCATTCGATCACGATCGTGTGGGCGAAAACCGCTCCTCATTTGGACTCTCCTAGCTCCCTCTATCTATAAATATGTGCCTCCCCCCGAAATTCGCGGATGAAAATCCCCCGAAACCCTAGATCTCATCCCTCTCCGCGCCGGACACGTCCGCCTCCGGCCGGACGCGTCCAGCCGCCGTCCCGCACCCAATCCGGAGCTGCCGCGTGGCCTCCCGCGCCCTCCCCGCCGCCGCGGCGCACGGAGCCCATCCAGGGCCCGCGCGGGCCCGCTCCGCGCCCGCCATCGCCCGTTCGCGCCGGCGCCCAGCCCGGCCGCCGCCGCCGCGCTGCCCGCGGCGGACTTCGCCGGACCTCGCCATGCCGGGTCCGCCTCCTCTCGCCGCCTCCGCCCGGCTCCGCCCCAGCCGTCGCCCCCAGCCGTCGTCGCCTCCCAAGCGCCCCGCGCCCGACTCCCGCCCTCCCCGCCGCCTCGGGCGCCGCCGTCCATCGCCGGCGCAGCCCCGCCAGCTCGCCGGCGCCGCTATCTCCTCCGCGCCGAAGCTCCGGCGCCGCGCCGCCGCTCGCCCCGTGCCCCGTCGTCCCTTGGCCGCGCCGCCCGTCGTCCCCGAGCACCGCCGCCGTCGGTGACGTCTCCGGCCGCTGCCCTCGCCGAAGCCTGCCGCCCTCGCCGGAGTTTGGGTCCGGTCAGATTCGTCCAGGTGGGACGAGATCCACCGGGGTCCTGAACCAAATGTCGTGCCCCGTCCCACTCCGCTCCGTCCCGGATTCTCCCCGTCCAATTTCCGCGGAGGTGAATTTTGGCTAAGTCCCCGAATCTGTGTAGATTTCATGCCATGTTCATTGCATCGTATCTCTGCATCCGTAGCTCTGTTTCGTGTATGTAATATGATAAATCATTCGCCTCAACGAGTACATCATTTCATTGCATTGCATCATATTCATTTGAGGTCATCTAGACGCCTGAATCATCGTTGTAAGAGTGCTTCATGATGTTTTCTGCTGTCTGTTAACAGAACGAGCTCTTTTGTCATTTTTGCCATGATTGATGTGTGCATCCTATGAGGTTGATGTCTACATGTGTTTTGAACTATGCCATGTCTTCTTTACATAGGTGCTTACCATGTATTTTTTTGATAAATGTGGTGACTAGCACAAGCATGCAAACTAGGCATCATGATGTTGCTGATTTTAGTCCCTGTTCTGCTGTTATTTTGATGCCATGTAAACTTGATGCTATAGAGAGATCCGTGCTTATTTTGAGATACTTCAGTAAGGATGTTTTGAACATATGGTTATTGTCTATTCATTCATGCCCTTATTTAAAATTATGGAGTAGGCTATCATGTCCTTTTCGTGCTCTACTTTTACTTCAAAATGTTTCCTGGCAGATTGTTTACATGTTATTCAATTTTGCCAAGCTTGTTGTAGTTGATCCTTGCATGCTATGAACTTGTTCTTGCCTTGTTTTGTTTCGTAAACATGTCTTCTTGATGATGCTATGCTTATCTTGTCATGCAATGACTTGTGGTGAGTGAATCGAGCTTGTTAAGTAGTGTACTTGATGTTGCTGTTTTGCTAGGCTGAATCTGTTATTTCGCGATGCTATGTAAACCTGCTTCTACAAACCATCCTATGCATAATCTCGAGATGATCACTAAACATGTTTTGTTCTACATGTCATTGTATATCCATCCATGCCCCTGGTTGTATTTATAGGTTGTTGTAGCTTGTTGTAATCTTGCTCTAAAGTTGCTTCATAATGTTGTTGTCAACCTGTTTACATTAAGTTCAGTTGTTACCATGGTTGTTCCTAGTGTTCCATGCACCCTATGAACTTGCTCTTGCCATACTTAGCTTCAGAAATATGTCTTCTCACTGTTGGTTGCCTTTCCATGCCATGTGTTGCTCTGTAGTGAGTGGCACCAGCTCATCTACATGCCTTCATAATTCTGTTTCTGCCATGTATGAATCTGTAATATAACTTGCTATGTTTACATGGGTGCCATTATATCTTCTGATCCTTTTTGGCTTATGGTCAGTAAGGGACTTTGGATCTATGCTTTGAGTAGAATCATGCCATGTCTTTGTTTGCCATTATAAGTTCATGTAACATGTAGTTTGATAGCTCTAAACATTGCAACGTGATGTTATTTTCTGCAAAGTCTGAATTGTTATTGTTTGCAATCTTACCATGTGTGTTTGAGCATGTTCTAGTGATATCTGGAGATAGCTCAGTGTTCATGTTTTGTAATGCTTTACCTGTACATCATGCCCATGCCTTTTGTTTTTTTGTTGAGGTCCTGTAGCATATTGTTTTGATGCTTGCAATATGCCTAGTTGCTGTTTTGGACAGCTTGTCCTTTAAACTTGTTTCATGTGTGTGTTGAACCGTTGCTCCGTTTTGAGTGTGCTCTATATGAAACTTGCTTGATTTTGCTTGTAGTTTCATATTATCATGTTGCATCCTTGTTTTGAGGTGTTTTCTTGACGTTTGGGTGCATTTTGCATCAATGCCATGTTTGACTTGTTTTGCTCATATCTTCTAGGCCGTAGCTCCAAATCTAATGAACTTTATATGTAACTTGACTAGAATCTTGTGTAGATCATCTTTGTGCATCTTAACTTGCTGTTTAACAACTTGAACATAAGGTTTATTCAGATCTGGACCAATCTCGAAATTTGCATATGAGGACTTACCGGAATTGTTATATGTTGTTCCCGGCCTCATTTAAACTTGCTTTGATATGTTGCTCTTGTTTGCATCATCTCTTGCCATGAGTAGCTTCATGTATCCTTGTCATGCATCATGCTTGTTGTGCATCATGCTTTGTTCATGTGTGGTGTGTTTACTATGTTGTGTGCTTCTTCTCGATAGTTCATGTTTCGTTGCGATCGTGAGGATTCGTTCGTCTCCACTTGGTTCGGCTTCATCCGTTCGTCTTCTTCATGGACTCGTTCTTCTTCCTTGCGGGATTTCAGGCAAGATGACCGCTACCCTGGATCTCACTACTATCATTGCTATGCTAGTTGCTTCGTTCTATCGCTTTGCCGCGCTACCTATCACCTGTTTATCGAGCCTCCCATATTGCCATGAACCTCTAACCTTTGACACCTTTCCTATGCAAACTGTTGTTTGGCTATGTTACTGCTTTTGCTCAGCCCCTCTTATAGCGTTGCTAGTTGCAGGTGAAGTGAAGATTGCTCCATGGTGGACAGGATTTTGGTTGGGATATCACAATATCTCTTATATTATTAATGAATCTATATACTTGGTAAAGGGTGGAAGACTCGGCCTTTTGCCTAGTGTTTTGTTCCACTCTTGCCGCCCTAGTTTCCGTCATGCCGATGTTATGTTCCTGGATTTTTGCGTTCCTTACGCGGTCGGGTGATTTATGGGACCCCCTTGATAGTTCGCTTTGAATAAAACTCCTCCAGCAAGGCCCAACCTTGGTTTTACCATTTGCCTCACCACCACCTATACCTTTCCCTTAGGTCGGCCAACCCGAGGGTCATCTTTATTTTAGCCCCCCCCCCCGGGCCAGTGCTTGTCTAAGTGTTGGTCCGAACCGAGTAGACTGCGGGGCCCCCTCGGGGATACTCGAGGTCTGGTTTTACTCGTAGGATGTCTCATCCGGTGTTGCCCTGAGAACGAGATATGTGCAGCTCCTATCGGGATTGTCGGCGCATCGGGCGGCTTTACTGGTCTTGTTTTACCATTGTTGAAATGTCTTGTAAATCGGGATTCTGAGTCTGATCGGGTCTTCCTGGGAGAAGGTATATCCTTCATTGATCGCGAGAGCTTGTCATTGGCTAAGTTGGGACACCCCTGCAGGGTATAATCTTTCGAAAGCCGTGCCTGCGTTTATAGGAAGATGGGAATTTGTTAATGTCCGGTTGTAGATAACTTGACACCAGATCCGAATTAAAATGCATCAACCATGTGTGTAGCCGTGATGGTCTCTTCTCGGCGGAGTCCGGGAAGTGAACACGGTTTCTGGGTTATGCTTGATGTAAGTAGGAGTTCAGGATCACTTCTTGATCATTACTAGTTGACGACCGTTCCTCTTGCTCTCTTATCGCTCTTATTTGCGTATGTTAGCCACCATATCATGCTTAGTCGCTGCTGCAGCCTCACCACTTTACCCCTTCCTTTCCCTTTAAGCTTTGCTAGTCTTGATACCCATGGTAATGGGATTGCTGAGTCCTCATGGCTCACAGATTACTACAACCACAGTTGCAGGTATAGGTTATGCGATGATCATGACGCGAGAGCGATGCTTGCTTGCGTTGAGTTCTTCTTCTGCTCTTCTTCGATCAGGGATAGGTTCCAGGTCGGCAGCCTGGGCTAGCAGGGTGGATGTCGTATGAGTTTCTGTTTATGTTTCATCCGTAGTCGGATGTTGCTCTCATGTATTGTGATGTTGTATTCGTGTGGCATTCTATGCCTGTTGTATGTATCCCCATCTATTATGTAATGTTGATGTAATGATATCCACCTTGCAAAAGCGTTTCAATATGCGGGTCTATCCTTGGTGGACCTTCGAGTTCCTTTTGGATAGGGTCGCATATTGGGCGTGACAAGTTGGTATCAGAGCCTCGACCGACCCTAGGAGCCCCCTTGATTGATCGTGTAGTTTGGCCGATGTTGAGTCTAGAATAAACTGTTTTGGAGTCTAGTTATATCGGAGAGTAGGAATTCTTTTTACTCCTCAGCCCCTTCGTCGCTCTAGTCAGGAATCTTGATGTAGGTGTTTTGAATTACTTCTCTTCCCCTTCAAATTTTTCTTTAGGATCACGTAGTTGGTTTTTTCCGATCGTTGTTCCTCAGCTCTTTTCATCTGGTGCATTTCTCGTCAAGTCGACTCGAGCCTCTTCATCATTGAGTTCAATCCTCAGTAAAATCTCAACGAAGTTGTTTTTCTATCCTTAGTTGTTTTCTTTCCCACCTGCCCACCCTTCTTATTCTCGGAACCGGAGTCCATAATCAAGTATCCATCCTACTCCTGCGAAGCCTTTTCTTTTCTTTCAACTAGTGTTTTCTCTTCAAGATATTCGTCGATTTCCCCTTCCAAGTTGCTTTTGTTTTACCGCCCTCCCACCCTTTTCTTCCCGGAGTCTGTCTCTCTCTCGACCATCAATTTCATTCATATGGACCCTCTTCAGTCTTCCCTCAATCATTTCAACCGGTGAATTCTCGTCTCGGTGGACATTTTTCAGCTCTTTTTCTTTCCGGTGGACTCAATTCAAGTTTTTCGGGTGATCATATTCTTTTCCTTGGATCAAGTGTTCTCCTTGCTCGTTCTCCTCTCGCCAGTTTATCCTTCCGGAGTATTCAAGACATCTCAGGAGATTCGTCTGTGTTCCAATTAATTCGAGGTTGCCACCTCATTCAAATAATTCAACTATTCCGGTACATCATCTATCTGTTCGTCATCCTTTTCCAACGGTGTTATCTCTTCAGTGGGCCCTAACCCACAGGTCTTTTCCCAGGATCTTACCTGACTCTTCTATTTCCCTAGAGTTATTCTCAATTCTTTTTTAGTCTAACGTAAGAATGGATTCCATCAGTCACATGCCTTTTCAAGATCGTTTTCAAATTCTTTTCATTGTTGGCTCAACCTCTCTGCTTTTCATTCTTCCGGAGTTTCTCAGTAATTTTGGTGGTGTTTCTCGTCGTCAGTCGAAGACCGAAGAAGAGTTTTCCTTTAAATCTTGTCCGTTCTCTCAAAGATTCGCGGTTCTAGCTTCTTGTTATCCTATCGAATTATTCCATTTGTCAGATATTCCTTTTCTCAACCATCCGGAGTTTATCAGAAGTTGATTTCTGTTTCTTTTCACCGGAGGTCATCGTTCCAGAAGAATTCTTCATCCTCACATTTCAGCTATCGTTATCCAGTTATCCCGGTGCTTCGTTCAAGTATTCTTTAATCAGCTCATGACCTCTTTGTTCTTTTGCATCTAAATCCCCTCAAGCATATTTGTTCTTCTAATTCTTCCCAGTGATTCTTTCTCTTTCGGCAGTCATTTCTGAATTCTTACGGTGGTTCCTTCAGATTCTTTTTATTTGATTATCATTTTAATTCATTCGTTCTTTTCAATCCTACCGGTGGTTCATGAAGACTTTCTCAAGTTTTGTGCTATGTTCCCCCTTAATCCTTTTTCAAGAAGAATAAGTAGTATGCAAAATCCATTGCTTGTCATCAATTTAATTTGATGAAGGATAAGCATACAATAAATCTTATTATTATTTCCTCAAGTGAGTAATCCTTTCCTTCGGAGTTTGTTCTTGTTGAATAAATTCTAGTTCCAAGTGTTTTCATCTTTTCTTTTCCCGAGTTCATTTAACTCGGTCATTTCGTCGGAACCCCCATCTAAATCATCGCAATGCTCATCTTATTTTTTCATCCTTCATTTTATCTCGTCATTCTTTTGTTACCGGAGTTCTTCATGGTGGCTCGTCAAGATTTAATTCATTCTTCAAGAGTTCATCAAGATTTTGTTGGTGGAGTTCAAGTATCTTTTCTTCTCGCGTCTCGAAGCGCAAGTAATTCTTCATTTTCTTCTGAAGTGGAGTTTTGCATTTCTTTGTTCTTCTCAGATATTCAAATCCATTCAACCTTTCCTTCGAAGTTCTTTTCATTCAACTCTTTCAATTCTTCCGGAGGCATTGCATTGTTCATCTCGTCAAGTGTCATCCCATCTTGTGAAGTTCATGTTCTTTTCCTTCCATTTTCAGTCGGAGTGCTGCCTAAATCCTTTCAGTATTATTCGTTTCTTATCTTGTTTTAACCGGAATGGTTTCATAGTCTATCTGATTCCGTGAGCTTTCGACTCCCGTAATTCTCGTCGTTCCTCTCTTCTTCTCGAGTGCTCTCGATTCTTTGCTTCTTCTCTTGAGTTCTTGTTTCACCTCATCCCTTTTTCCCTTCCGTCTCGGTCCTAAGATCTCGGGGCGAGATCTCTTGTTAGTGGAGGAGTGTTGTAACGCCCCGGATTCGATGCGCCAGGTGTCCGCCAGTTATTCGATGTCATTGCCATGTTATTTGCTTGCGTGTTGCATTTTGTCATGTCATCATGTGCATCTCATTTTGCATACGTGTTCGTCTCATGCATCCGAGCATTTTCCCCGTTGTCCGTTTTGCAATTCAGCGCTCCTATGCCCTCCAGCATTCCCCTTTCGTCTCTCATTGTGAGCGGGTGTTAAACTTTCTCGGAATGGCCCGAGTCTTCCCAAGTGGCTTGGTATAGCACCGGTAGACCGCCTGTCAAGTTTCGTGCCATTTGGACTTTGTTTGATACTCCAACGGTTAACCGTGTAACCCGAAACCCCCCTTTATCTTTGCAGCCCAACACCCCTCCAAAGTGGCCCAAAACCAATCCAACTCCCTTCCATGCTCTCGGTCGTTCGATCACGATCGTGTGGGCGAAAACCGCTCCTCATTTGGACTCTCCTAGCTCCCTCTATCTATAAATATGTGCCTCCCCCCGAAATTCGCGGATGAAAATCCCCCGAAACCCTAGATCTCATCCCTCTCCGCGCCGGACACGTCCGCCTCCGGCCGGACGCGTCCAGCCGCCGTCCCGCACCCAATCCGGAGCTGCCGCGTGGCCTCCCGCGCCCTCCCCGCCGCCGCGGCCCACGGAGCCCATCCAGGGCCCGCGCGGGCCCGCTCCGCGCCCGCCGCCGCCCGTTCGCGCCGGCGCCCAGCCCGGCCGCCGCCGCCGCGCGCTGCCCACGCCGGACTTTGCCGGACCTCGCCGTGCCGGGTCCGCATCCTCTCGCCGCCTCCGCCCCGGCCGTCGCCCCCAGCCGCCGTCGCCTCCCAGGCGCCCCGCGCCCGACTCCCGCGCTCCCCGCCGCCTCGGGCGCCGCCGTCCGTCGCCGGCGCGGCTCCGCCAGCTCGCCGGCGCAGCCATCTCCTCCGCACCGAAGCTCCGGCGCCGCGCCGCCGCTCGCCCCGTGCCCCATCGTCCCCTGGCCGCGCCGCCCGTCGTCCCCGAGCACCGCCGCCGTCGGTGACGTCTCCGGCCGCCACCCTCGCCGAAGCCTGCCGCCCTCGCCGGAGTTCGGGTCCGGTCAGATTCGTCCAGGTGGGACGAGATCCATCGGGGTCCCGAACCAAACGTCGTGCCCCGTCCCGCTCCGCTCCGTCCCGGACTCTCCCCGTCCAATTTCCGCGGCGGTGAATTTTGGCTAAGTCCCCGAATCTGTGTAATTTTCATGCCATGTTTATCGCATCGTATCTCTCCATCTGTAGCTCCGTTTCGTGCGTGTAATATGTAAAATTGTTTGCCTCAACGAGTACATCATTTCATTACATTGCATCATATTCATTTGAGGTCATCTAGATTCCTGAATCATCATTGTAAGAGTGCTTCATGATGTTTTCTGTTGTCTGTTAACAGAACGAGCTCTTTTGTCATTTTTGCCATGATTGATGTGTGCATCCTATGAGGTTGATGTCTACATGTGTTTTGAACTATGCCATATCTTCTTTATAGAGGTGCTTACCATGTATTTTTGTTATCAATGTGGTGACTAGCACAAGCATGCAAACTAGCCATCGTCATGTTGCTGATTTTAGTCCAGGTTCTGCTGTTATTTTGATGCCATGTAAACTTGATGCTACAGAGAGATCCGTGCTTATTTTGAGATACTTCAGTAAGGATGTTTTGAACATATGGTTATTGTCTATTCATTCATGCCCTTCTTTGAAATTATGGAGTAGGCTATCATGTCCTTTTCGTGCTCTACTTTTGCTTCAAAATGTTTCCTGGCAGATTGTTTACATGTTATTCAATTTTGCCAAGCTTGTTGTAGTTGATCCTTGCATGCTATGAACTTGTTCTTGCCTTGTTTTGTTTCATAAACATGTCTTCTTGATGATGCTATGCTTATCTTGTCATGCAATGACTTGTGGTGAGTGAATCGGACTTGTTAAGTAGTGTACTTGATGTTGCTGTTTTGCTAGGCTGAATCTGTTATTTTGCGATGCTATGTAAACCTGCTTCTACAAATCATCCTATGCATAATCTGGAGATGATCACTAAACATGTTTTGTTCTACATGTCATTGTATATCCATCCATGCCCCTGGATGCATTTATAGGTTGTTGTAGCTTGTTGTAATCTTGCTCTAAAGTTGCTTCATAATGTTGTTGTCAGCCTGTTTACATTAAGTTCAGTTGTTACCATGGTTGTTCCTAGTGTTCCATGCACCCTATGAACTTGCTCTTGCCATACTTAGCTTCAGAAATATGTCTTCTCACTGTTGGTTGCCTTGTCATGCCATGTATTACTCTGTAGTGAGTGGCACAAGCTCATTTACATGCCTTCATAATTCTGTTTCTGCCATGTATGAATCTGTAATGTAACTTGCTATGTTTACATGGGTGCCATTATATCTTCTGATCCTTTTTGGCTTATGGTCAGTAAGGGACTTTTGATCTATGCTTTGAGTAGAATCATGCCATGTCTTTGTTTGCCATTATAAGTTCCTGTAACATGTAGTTTGATAGCTCTAAACATTGCAACGTGATGTTATTTTCTGCAAAGTCTGAATTGTTATTGTTCGCAATCTTACCATGTGTGTTTGAGCATGTTCTAGTGATATCTGGAGATAGCTCAGTGTTCATGTTTTGTAATGCTTTACCTATACATCATGCCCATGCCTTTTGTTTTCTTGTTGAGGTCATGTAGCATGTTGTTTTGATGCTTGCAATATGCCTAGTTGCTGTTTTGGACAGCTTGTCCTTTAAACTTGTTTCATGTGTGTGTGTTGAACCGTTGCTCCGTTTTGAGTGTGCTCTATATGAAACTTGCTTGATTTTGCTTGTAGTTTCATATTATCATGTTGCATCCTTGTTTTGAGGTGTTTTCTTGACGTTTGAGTGCATTTTGCATCAATGCCATGTTTGACTTGTTTTGCTCATATCTTCTAGGCCGTAGCTCCAAATCTAATGAACTTTATATGTAACTTGACTAGAATCTCGTGTAGATCATCTTTGTGCATCTTAACTTGCTGTTTAACAACTTGAACATAAGGTTTATTCAGATCTGGACCAATCTCGAAATTTGCATATGAGGACTTACCGGAATTGTTATATGTTGTTCCCGGCCTCATTTAAACTTGCTTTGATATGTTGCTCTTGTTTGCATCATCTCTTGCCATGAGTAGCTTCATGTATCCTTGTCATGCATCATGCTTGTTGTGCATCATGCTTTGTTCATGTGTGGTGTGTTTACTATGTTGTGTGCTTCTTCTCGATAGTTCATGTTTCGTTGCGATCGTGAGGATTCGTTCGTCTCCACTTGGTTCGGCTTCATCCGTTCGTCTTCTTCATGGACTTGTTCTTCTTCCTTGCGGGATTTCAGGCAAGATGACCGCTACCCTGGATCTCACTACTATCATTGCTATGCTAGTTGCTTCGTTCTATCGCTTTGCTGCGCTACCTATCACCTGTTTATCGAGCCTCCCATATTGCCATGAACCTCTAACCTTTGACACCTTTCCTATGCAAACTGTTGTTTGGCTATGTTACTGCTTTTGCTCAGCCCCTCTTATAGCGTTGCTAGTTGCAGGTGAAGTTGAAGATTGCTCCATGGTGGACAGGATTTTGGTTGGGATATCACAATATCTCTTATATTATTAATGAATCTATATACTTAGTAAAGGGTGGAAGACTCGGCCTTTTGCCTGGTATTTTGTTCCACTCTTGCCGCCCTAGTTTCCGTCATACCGGTGTTATGTTCCCGGATTTTTGCGTTCCTTACGCGGTCGGGTGATTTATGGGACCCCCTTGACAGTCCGCTTTGAATAAAACTCCTCCAGCAAGGCCCAACCTTGGTTTTACCATTTGCCTCACCACCACCTATACCTTTCCCTTGGGTCGGCCAACCCGAGGGTCATCTTTATTTTAGCCCCCCCCCCGGGCCAGTGCTTGTCTAAGTGTTGGTCTGAACCGAGTAGACTGCGGGGCCCCCTCGGGGATACTCGAGGTCTGGTTTTACTCGTACGATGTCTCACTCGGTGTTGCCCTGAGAAAGAGATATGTGCAGCTCCTATCGGGATTGTCGGTGCATCGGGCGGCTTTGCTGGTCTTGTTTTACCATTGTCGAAATGTCTTGTAAACCGGGATTCCGAGTCTGATCGGGTCTTCCTGGGAGAAGGTATATCCTTCGTTGATCGCGAGAGCTTGTCATGGGCTAAGTTGGGACACCCCTGCAGGGTATAATCTTTCGAAAGCCGTGCCTGCGGTTATAGGCAGATGGGAATTTGTTAATGTCCGGTTGTAGATAACTTGACACCAGATCCGAATTAAAACGCATCAACCGTGTGTGTAGCCGTGATGGTCTCTTCTCGGCAGAGTCCGGGAAGTGAACATGGTTTCTGGGTTATGCTTAACGTAAGTAGGAGTTCAGGATCACTTCTTGATCATTACTAGTTGACGACCGTTCCTCTTGCTCTCTTCTCGCTCTTATTTGCGTATGTTAGCCACCATATCATGCTTAGTCGCTGCTGGAGCCTCACCACTTTACCCCTTCCTTTCCCTTTAAGCTTTGCTAGTCTTGATACCCATGGTAATGGGATTGCTGAGTCCTCGTGGCTCATAGATTACTACAACCACAGTTGCAGGTACAGGTTATGCGATGATCATGACGCGAGAGCGATGCTTGCTTGCGTTGAGTTCTTCTTCTGCTCTTCTTCGATCAGGGATAGGTTCCAGGTCGGCAGCCTGGGCTAGCAGGGTGGATGTCGTTTGAGTTTCTGTTTATGTTTCATCCGTAGTCGGATGTTGCTCTTATGTATTGTGATGTTGTATTCGTGTGGCATTCTATGCCTGTTGTATGTATCCCCATCTATTATGTAATGTTGATGTAATGATATCCACCTTGCAAATGTGTTTCAATATGCGGGTCTATCCTTGGTGGACCTTCGAGTTCCTTTTGGATAGGGTCGCATATTGGGCGTGACAGTTTGTCAAGATCCAATGAATTGCGGGTTTATGATCAAGTTTATCTATGAGAAATATTTGAATCTCCTCTGAATTCTTTTATGTATGATTGGTTATCTTTGTAAGTCTCTTCGAATTATTAGTTTGGTTTGGCCTACTAGATTGATCTTTCTTTCAATGAGAGAAGTGCTTAGCTTTGGGTTCAATCTTGTAGTGTCCTTTCCCAGTGACAGCAGGGGCAGCAAGGCAAGTATTGTATTGTTTCCATTGAGGATAAAAAGATGGGGTTTATATCATATTGCTTGAGTTTATCCCTCTACATCATGTCATCTTGCTTGATGTGTTACTCTGTTCTTATGAACTTAATACTCTAGATGCATGCTGGATAGCGGTCGATGTGTGGAGTAATAGTAGTAGATGCAGGCAGGAGTCGGTCTACTTGTTGCGGACGTGATGCCTATATACATGATCATGCCTAGATATTCTCATAACTATGCACTTTTCTATCAATTGCTCGACAGTAATTTGTTCACCCACCGTAATAATTATGCTATCTTTAGAGAAGCCACTAGTGAAACCTATGGCCCCCAGGTCTATTCTCTATCATATAAGTTTTCAATCTACTTTATTTTGCAATCTTTACTTTTCAATCTATATCATAAAAATACCAAAAATATTTATCTTATCATATTATCTCTATCAGATCTCACTATCGCAAGTGGCCGTGAATGGATTGACAACCCCTTTATCGTGTTGGTTGCGAGGTTCTTGTTTGTTTGTGTAGGTGCAAGGGACTTGTGATGAGCCTCCTACTGGATTGATACCTTGGTTCTCAAAAACTGAGGGAAATACTTACGCTACTTTGCTACATCACCACTTCCTCATCAAGGGAAAAACCAACGCATGCTCAAGAGGTAGCAGCTGATGATCCTCCACCTCCACCCTATATTGCCGCAATGATGCAACAGTTTGTGCTGAATCGTTAGTTTATGACTAGATTAATGGCACCAACTTCCGAACCAGAATGCTCATCAACAGCCTGCCCCAATAACACTGCAAGAATTTGTGCGTCTCAGCCCGTACATTTTCCGCAACTCCATGAATCCTATGGATGCTGATGGTTGGCTTCGTGACATCCTGTTTGAGATGGAGTCAACTAATGTTGCTCCTGCCAGTTATGTCACCTTTGCGATGTTCCACTTGAAAGGTCTAGCTGCTCAATGGTGGGAAAGCCACAGGGGTATGCTGCCTGCAGTGACTGTAACCACTTGGCAGGAATTTCAGTTAGCCTTCCGTGCACGACACATTCCTCAAGGTCTGATGGACCAGAAGAAGAAGGAGATCCGCAAACTCTCATAGGGCACAATGACTATGGATGAATATCACAGGAAATTCCTTGGATTGTCTCTCTATGCTGCGGATGACATCTGCACTGACGCTCGCAAGCAGGAGAAGTTCCGTGAAGGATTGTGTCCCGATATAAAGCTCGCGCTTGTTGCTCATGATTGCACAGACTTTGTGACACTTGTCAGCCAAGCTTGATGAACTGAAACTGATCTTACTAAGTACCAGGAGTCGCTCAAGCGTACTCGAGACGTTGGCTCATCCTCAAGTCGACCTGCTCATAAACGTCGAGTCTGGATCCCACACAATGTTCATCACCGCACTGCTCCAACACCAAGGGCATCTTATGTTGCACCTTGTCTGCCTCCGCCGCCGAGACAGCTAACGATTCAGGGTGGACAGTCCAATGTTGTAGCTCCTCCCCATAATGATGGTTTATGCCGCAAGTGTGGTCAGCCAGGGCACCATGCTGCCAGCTTCCGCCCGACACAGAATCAAAATACACAAGCTCGTCAACCCAGAAACCCAAATGCCAGGCCGCCTGCACTCAGCCATGTTCATGTTAATCATGTAAAGGTTGAAGAAGCTCGACGGGACCCCAAAATTGTGATAGGTACCCTCCTAGTGAATTCATTCCCAGCTTCTGTTCTTTTTGATTCAGGAGCATCACATTCTTTCATTTCTGAATAATTTGCATGCAAGCAAGAATTGTCGTTCGAAAATATGTACCCTCCACTAGTGGTTAGCTCTCCAGGCTCCAGGTGGCATACCTCGATGATAGCCCATGACAACCAAATTGAAATTGGAGGATTAATTAGTATTCACTGCTTCACTTAGGGCCCTCAAGGTTTCTACCATAGATGTTATTCTAGGCATGAATTGGTTGGGTCCTCGCCAAACCCTGATTGACTGTGCTGCTAAGACAATCCAGCTCACTCACCCTTCTAGCCAGACTGTCCAATACTCAGCCCGAACAGCTCAGGATGCCGAGAACCAGATATATGTTCTGAATGCATTGAATGCTTCACCTCTTGAGGGAATAGAGAACATTCTAGTTGTTCATGATTTCAAATTCATCATAGACTTGAAACCGGGCACAAATCCTATTGCCAAGTGACCCTACAAGATGCCGCCACATGAACTCCTTAAACTTAAGAAGGAAATCGACAAATCTCTTCACAAGGGATTAATTCATCCTAGTTCCTCTGCTTGGGGAGCACCTTCTCTCTTTGCCAAGAAGAAGGATGGTATGAATCGTTTGGTCCAAGATTACCGACCTATCAACCAGGCAACAATTCAGAACAAGTATCCGCTTCCCAGAATCAATGATCTGTATGATCAACTTACTGGCTCCTTAGTATTCTCTAAACTTGATTTGAGGTTGGGTTACCACCAGATCTGGTTTCGTGCAGAGGATATTCCCAAGACTGCCTTCGTTACTCGCTATGGTTCATACGAGTACACCGTTATGTCTTTTGGCTTGACCAATGCTCCAGCAACGTTCTCCCGATTGATGAACTAGATATTCATGGAATACCTCGACAAGTTCGTTGTGGTTTATCTAGATGATATCCTGGTATATTTGAAGAATAAAGAAGAACATGTTGAACACCTTCGACTTGTTTTGGAAAAGCTTCGAGAACATCAGATGTATGCCAAGTATTCTAAGTGTGAATTCTGGCTACCCGAAGTGACCTATCTTGGGCATGTCATCTCCAAGGATGGTATTACCGTCAACCCGGAGCGAGTTCAGGCTATTCTTGATTGGACTCCTCCGAAGAATGTCAAGCAAGTCAGAAGTTTTCTTGGACTCGCCAGCTATTGCCGTCGATTTGTTGAGAACTTCTACAAGATTGCCAAGCCCCTGACTGGTCTGCTTCACAAGGGTGTCAAATTTGGTTGGACAGAAAAGTGTCAGGAAAGTTTCCAAGTGCTCAAAGACAAGCTGACTTCTGCCCCAGTGCTTGCTCCACCTGATACTAAGGACTTCGTCATTTACTGCGACGCTTCACATCAAGGATTAGGCGGTGTCCTAATGCAAGAGCGCAAAGTGATTGCTTATGCCTCTCATCAACTGCGCCCTCACGAAGAGAACTACCCAGTTCATGACCTCGAGCTTGCTACTGTCATACATGCACTAAAACAATGGCCACATTACCTTCTTGGTAATCGTTGCGAGATCTTCACCGACCACCAAAGTCTAAAGTACCTGTTTACTCAGCCAGATTTGAACCTCCGTCAGCAGAGATGGATGGAGACCGTAGCAGACTTTGATTTCAGTATTTCCTATACCCCTTGAAAGGCTAATGTAATGGCTGATGCTTTGAGTCGCAAGTCATATTGCAACCATCTCGAGGTTCACAAATTTCATACATCGCTTGTGGATCAGAAAGCGGAACCTCCATATTGTTCCTCCAGGTGCACTCGCTCCCCCTCCTAAGGAGTTCCACAAGATGAACCTCTGTGTTGTTACCCAAGGTTCCCTCAATACCCTGGTTGTCGAGCCAGATCTCGTGGAGAGCATCAAGAGACTATAGAAGTATGACTCTCAAGTTGAGAAGATTAAGCGCTACCTCGTAGAAGGAAGGCACTCGTTCTTCACTATTGAAGATAATAACATATTGTTCTTTAAAGGTCGCCTA
Source organism: Triticum aestivum (assembly GCF_018294505.1). Taxonomy (NCBI): domain Eukaryota; kingdom Viridiplantae; phylum Streptophyta; class Magnoliopsida; order Poales; family Poaceae; genus Triticum; species Triticum aestivum. The sequence goes on along the minus strand of NC_057813.1, from coordinate 713,065,826 downwards.
GTGGTTCCTTCAAAAGACAACCTGGATATGATTCAGGAAGTTATGAAAGAAGCACATGATACTCCGTTGTCTATTCATCCTTGTAGCACCAAGATGTACCAAGACATTCATCAGAGATTCTGGTGGTCAAACATGAAGCAAGACATTGCTCTCTATGTTGTTGAATCTGACGTTTGCCGTCGTATCAAAGCAGAACATCAAAGGCCTGCTGGAACTCTGCAACCTATCTCTATTCCTGAATGGAAATGGGACCATGTTGAAATGGACTTTGTCACTGGATTTCCCAAATCGCAGAAAGGTAATGATGCTATTCTTGTCGTCATTGACTGACTTTCTAAAGTTGCACACTTTATGGCCGTCAAAGAAACGATTACTGCTAGTCAGCTCGCAACACTCTATATGTCCAGAATTGTTTCACTTCATGGTATTCCGCTGGTGATCAGCTCAGACCATGGCAGCTTATTCACTTCAAGATTTTGGGCAAGTTTCTAAGAAGCTATGGGAACTCATCTGTCATTCAACACTGCTTTTCACCCTCAGTCTCAGGGACAAATTGAACGCGTCAATCAAGTTCCCAAAGACATGCTTCAAGCTTGTGTCATTTCCTTCAGTAAGAAATGGGAGGAATCTCTCTCGTATGCTAAGTTCTCCTACAACAATAGCTATCAAGCTAGTCTGAAGATGGCCTCCTTCGAAGTGTTATATGGAAGAAAGTGCCAAACCCCTCTGAACTAGTCAGAAACTGGGGAACGCCCACTCTTCGGTCCGGATATTATCCAACATGCCAAAGAACAAGTCTGCGTCATTCGCGATAATCTTAAGGTTGCTCAGTCACGTCAAAAGAGTCAAGTATGACCGTCATCACAAGGACATGGTCTATCAACCTGGCGAAAAGGCTTATCTTTGTGTCACACCAATGAAGGGTGCACACCGCGTCGGGATCAAGGGCAAGCTAGCTCCTCGCTATATTGGCCCATTCACTATTCTCGAAAGGCGTGTAAAAGTGGCATACCAGTTGGAGCTTCCGTCAAACCTTTCTCAGGTTCACGATGTGTTCCACGTGTCACAACTCCACGGCTGCTTAAAGGACCCAATCCAAGCAGTAGATCATGAAGTGTTGGAATTGCAACAAGACCTCTCCTATAAAGAGCATCCGGTCCGCATTCTCGACCAAGATGAACACTGCACACGTGAGAAGGCGGTCAAGTTCCTCAAGGTCCAGTGGTCGCATTACTTTGAAGATGAAGCCACTTGGGAATGCGAGGATCGCCTGCATAAAGAATACCCTGCTTTGTTTCCTTCTACCTCCTAAATCTCGGGACGAGATTTCTTGTAGTGAAGCAGAATTGTAACACCCGGATAATTAAGCTACAGTAATCCCAAGTTAATGGTGCCATGTCATCACATTACTGTTGTTAATCCTCATTTGATCCATGTCACAATTTAAATTCAAAACAAAGTTTATAGTCAAAATTTAAATTTTGTCAAACATGAAAACTAAAATGTTCAAGTTGTTGCATTTAATCTTTGAATAATATTGGTGAGGAGCCAACATTTTTATGAAATGTTTAATTGCTTTAAAATAAAGATAACTAATAAGCAGAAAATAAATAAAAGAAAAGGAGAAAGAAAACAATAAAAAAGGGGGAAAGAACCCCTCTAGGCCAAACGTCCCAGCTGGACCGCCCGGCCGGCCCACCTTCCCAGCGCCCACCTCCCGTGTTCCTCCGACCGCGTCGCTACAGGGGAGGGGTCGCCCCCGACCAGCTCGCTGACGCCAACGCTGGGAGGGGATAACGGTGACGCCTCGGGCTCCCCTCGTCTCCCCTAACCCACTTGCCCCCTCCACTTTCCTCCTTGCTCTCTCTCTCACCCACGCGCTTGCCTCCCACCTCCGGATCCCTTGCTGACGCGCCCGTCGCCATCGCGGCTCCACCACCGTGGTGACCGTCCTCCCCGCGCTCCTCTGTCAAGTCCACCCGCTCCGCCTCCCACAACTACGCCTCCCTAACGAGCCGCTGGACGTCGGATGCCCTACACCACCGCCTCGACCCTTCCTCTTCCACTCTAGCCACTGCGAGCTCGCCAACGACTTCAGCCACCTCGACTCTCCCTCGGGCCTTCCCAGCAACGGCGGTGAGCACCGCGTGTTCCCCCTCCTCCTACCCCTTGTTTTCTATGCCCGTAGCTGTCCCGCCATGTTACCGAGCTCCGCCGCTCACCATGGTCGCTGCTGCTTGCCGTGCTAACTCCTGAGCGCCCGTGGCTGCTTTAGACGCGCTCTAGAGCGCCCGCGGCGCCGCCCCGTGCCGGTGTATAGCCCCCTTGGTCGCCCTGCCTCATTCTCAATTGAGGCCCGAGCGCTGTCGCTGCCTCTGCTAGATGTCGCCATCGTTGCAGCCTGCCTCAGCTCCACTGTTGGACGCGCCACTCCTGCCGCTTCCGAACGAGCTCGGCCGCGCTCGAAACGCCCCCCTGTGGCGCGTTTCCGGCGAAGTCCCGAGCCCCGCCGGCGTGATCTACGTCGCCGGAGCTTCACCGCCGGCCACGCCGACGTGGCCGGCCGACTCGGAGCCACCCGCTGGGTTGCTGACCGATGGCCCCCGCGTGACCCCCTGACCTGTTGACCCAGTCAATGGCTGACTGGGCATCGCCCAATCACTGCTAGTGGGCCCCACATGGGCCCTGTTGACTGGTCAGCTGGTCAGTTTACCGTTGATGACGCCATGTTGATGTCACTTTCCTTTTTCTGAATTAATTTAAATAATAGTAATTTCAGAAAATTGTTTAAAACTTTGAAAAATCATATAAAGTAATCTGTAACTCGGATGAAAAAGTTTTATACATAAAAAATGCTCAGAACGACGAGACAAATCTGAATCAATAGTTGGTCCATCCGCCACAAGCCCCTAGCATAGCAAACATGCAACCTTCCCCTTCAGTTCGTCTGTCCAAAAATGCCAAACTTGGGAAAACTTTCCCGGATGTTCTCCCCCTTCGCCGGTATCGTGTAGCCTTGCATTAGTTCACCACTAGCACTGCTTATTGTCATGTCATGCATCTATGTGATTTGTATTTATTGTTTCTTCCCCCTCTTCTCTCTAGTAGACCCCTAGACCGCTATTGATGCCACTATGATCGACTACGTGAGCGAAGACCTTTCTTCCCTTTCTGCGGAGCTTCCAGGCAAGCCCCCCCCCCCTTTGATTATCATGATATCTCCCATTACATTCTCTCATGCTTGCATTAGATTTTGCTACTGTAATTGATTGCTCCTATTCTGATGCATAGCCTGCTTTTGTACCTGCTGTTGCACCTTTACCTACTTATCCTAAACTGCTTAGTATAGGTTTGTTAGTGATCCATCAGTGACGCCCACCTTGTCCTTGTTTCCCCTGCTTCATCGGCAATGACTCGATCAACGTGATCGACGACCAGAGCCCGACACCTCACATCACTTCACCTCCCTTAGTTGTATGACGCTGCATAGTTACTATCGAGTGCCGAGGATGATACCTCGTAACGCACTCCTGATGATAACTCTGTAGTGTAGCTATTCGGTCATGGTCATCGAGGGTGATTCCTCCTTCACCACTCCTGATATGACTCTGCCGTGCAACCCCTCAAGTGTAGACCTCGAGGGTGATTCCTCCTACGTTCACCTTGATGATTACATCAAGTGGAATCCACCGAGGGTGATTCCTCGGGGTTTCCCCCTTGGTGTTTGGACACACGGTTACCTTGAAATTACTTGATACCTTTGTGAAAGTCAAGCGGGCCCGGAGAGCACCCGCAAGATAATTACTGTTGGGGAACATTGTAGAAAATAAAAAAATTCTATGCTTTCACTAAGATCAATCTATGAGTTCATCTAGCAACAAGAGAGAGGAGTGCATCTACATACCCTTGTAGATCGCGAGCGCAAGCGTTCAAGAGAACAGGGTTGAGGGAGCCGTACTCGTCGTGATCCAAATCACCGATGATCCTAGTGCTGAACGGACAGCACCTCCGCGTTCAACACATGTACGGTTGAGGAAGACGTCTCCTCCTTCTTGATCCAGCAAGGGGGAAGGAGAGGTTGATGAAGATCCAGCAACACGACGGCGTGGTGGTGGATGCAGTAGTGATCTCGGCATGGCTTCGCCAAGCTTCTGCGAGAGGGAGAGGTGTAGCAAGGGGAGAGGGAGGCGCCAAGAGCATGGGTGCGGCTGCCCTCCCTCCCCCCTCTTTATATAGGCCCCCTAGGGGGGCGCTGGCCCTAGGAGATGGAACCTCCAAGGGGGGCGGCGGCCAAGGGGGTGGCTTTCCCCCAAAGGCAAGTGGAGGCGCCCCCCACCCCTAGGGTTTCCAACCCTAGGCGCAGGGGGGCCCAAGGGGGGCGAACCAGCCCACCAGGGGCTGGTTCCCCTCCCACTTCAGCCCATGGGGCCCTCCGGGATTGGTGGCCCCGCCCGGTGGAACCCCGGGACCCTTTCGGTGGTCCCGGTACAATACCAGTAACCCCAGAAACTTTCCCGATGGCCGAAACTTGACTTCCTATATATAATTCTTTACCTCCAGACCATTTTGGAACTCCTCGTGACATCCGGGATCTCATCCGGGACTCCGAACAACTTTTGGGTTACTACATACTCATATCTCTACAACCCTAGTGTCACCGAACCTTAAGTGTGTAGACCCTACGGGTTCGGGAGACATGCACACATGACCGAGACGCCTCTCCGGTCAATAGCCAACAGCGGGATCTGGATACCCATGTTGGCTCCCACATGCTCCTCGATGATCTCATCGGATGAACCACGATGTCGAGGATTCAAGCAACCCCGTATACAATTCCCTTCGTCAATCGGTACGTTACATGCCCGAGATTCGATCGTCGGTATCCCAATACCTCGTTTAATCTCGTTACCGGCAAGTCACTTTACTCGTACCGTAATGCATGATCCCGTGACCAGACACTTGGTCACATTGAGCTCATTATGATGATGCATTACCGAGTGGGCCCAGAGATACCTCTCCGTCATACGGAGTGACAAATCCCAGTCTCGATTCGTGCCAACCCAACAGACACTTTCAGAGATACCCATAGTGTACCTTTATAGTCACCCAGTTACGTTGTGACGTTTGGCACACCCAAAGCACTCCTATAGTATCCGAGAGTTGCACAATCTCATGGTCTAAGGAAATGATACTTGACATTTGGAAAAGCTCTAGCTGAACGAACTACACGATCTTTGAGCTATGCTTAAGATTGGGTCTTGTCCATCACATCATTCTCCTAATGATGTGATCCCGTTATCAATGACATCCAGTGCCCATAGTCAGGAAACCATGACTATCTGTTGATCAACGAGCTAGTTAACTAGAGGCTTACTAGGGACATGTTGTGGTCTATGTATTCACACGTGTATTATGATTTCCGGATAACACAATTATAGCATGAATAACAAACAATTATCATGAACAAAGAAATATAATGATAAACATTTTATTATTGCCTCTAGGGCATATTTCCAACAGTCTCCCACTTGCACTAGAGTCAATCATCTAGTTACATTGTGATGAATTGAACACCCATAGAGTTCTGGTGTTGATCATGTTTTGCCCTATGGAGAGGTTTAGTCAATGGATCTGCTACATTCAGGTCTGTATGTACTTTACAAATATCTATGTCTCCATCTTGAACATTTTCACGAATGGAGTTGAAGCGACGCTTGATGTGCCTGGTCTTCTTGTGAAACCTGGGCTCCTTGGCATGTGCAATAGCTCCAGTGTTGTCACAGAAGAGTGCGATCGGCCCCGACGCATTGGGTATGACTCCTAGGTCGGTGATGAACTGCTTCACCCAGATTGCTTCATTTGCTGCCTCCGAGGCTGCCATGTACTCTGCTTCACATGTAGATCCCGCCAAGACGCTTTGCTTGCAACTGTACCAGCTTACTGCCCCACCATTCAAAATATACACGTATCCGGTTTGTGACTTAGAGTCATCCAGATCTGTGTCGAAGCTAGCGTCGACGTAACCCTTTACGACGAGCTCTTAGTCCTTTTCAGGTACTTCAGGATGTTCTTGACCGCTGTCCAGTGTTCCATGCCAGGATTACTTTGGTACCTACCTACCAAACTCACGGCAAGGTTTACATCAGGTCTGGTACACAGCATGGCATACATAATAGACCCTATAGCTGATGCATAGGGGATGACACTCATCTTTTCTCTATCTTCTGCTGTGGTCGGGCATTGAGCTGAGCTCAACTTCACACCTTGCAACACAGGCAAGAACCCCTTCTTAGAATGGTCCATATTGAACTTCTTCAATATCTTATCAAGGTATGTGCTTTGTGAAAGACCTATGAGGCGTTTCGATCTATCCCTATAGATCTTGATGCCTAGTAAGTAAGCAGCTTCTCCAAGGTCCTTCATTGAAAAACACTTATTCAAGTAGGCCTTAATGTTGTCCAAAAGTTCTATATCATTTCCCATCAAAAGTATGTCATCTACATATAATATGAGAAATGCTACAGAGCTCCCACTCACTTTCTTGTAAACGCAGGCTTCTCCATAAGTCTGCATAAACCCAAACGCTTTGATCATCTCATCAAAGCGAATGTTCCAACTCCGAGATGCTTGCACCAGCCCATAAATGGATCGCTGGAGTTTGCATACCTTGTTAGCATTCTCAGGGTCGACAAAACCTTCCGGCTGCATCATATACAGTTCTCCCTTAAGATGGCCGTTAAGGAATGCCGTTTTGACGTCCATTTGCCATATCTCATAATCATAGTATGCGGAAATTGCTAACATGATTCGGACGGACTTTAGCTTCGCTACGGGAGAGAATGTCTCATCGTATTCAACCCCTTGAACTTGTCGATAACCCTTAGCGACAAGTCGAGCTTTAACATTACCATCCGCGTCCATCTTCTTCTTAAAGATCCATTTGTTTTCTATTGCTCGCCGATCATCGGGCAAGTCTGTCAAAGTCCATACTTCGTTTTCATACATGGATCCTATCTCGGATTGCATGGCTTCAAGCCATTTGTTGGAATCTGGGCCTTCCATTGCTTCTTCATAGTTCGAAGGTTCACCGTTGTCTAACAACATGATTTCCAGGACAGGGTTGCCATACCACTTTGGTGTGGAACGTGTCCTCGTGGACCTACGAAGTTCAGTAGTGACTTGATTCGAAGTACCTTGATCATCATCATTTTCTTCCTCTTCAGTTGGTGCTGGCACCACAGGAACATCTTCCTGAGCTGCGCTACTCACCGGTTCAAGAGGTAGTACTTCATCAAGTTCCACTTTCCTCCCACTTACTTCTCTCGAGAGAAACTCTTTCTCCAGAAAGGACCCATTCTTGGCAACAAAGATCTTGCCTTCGAATCTGAGGTAGAAGGTATACCCAATGGTTTCCTTAGGGTATCCTATGAAGACGCATTTTTCCGACTTGGGTTCGAGCTTTTCAGGTTGGAGTTTCTTGACATAAGCATCGCATCCCCAAACTTTTATAAACGACAGCTTAGGTTTCTTTCCAAACCATAATTCATACGGTGTCGTCTCAATGGATTTAGACGGTGCCCTATTTAAAGTGAATGTAGCTGTCTCTAGAGCGTATCCCCAAAAAGATAGCGGTAAATCGGTAAGAGACATCATAGATCGCACCATATCCAATAAAGTGCGATTACGATGTTCGGATACACCATTACGCTGAGGTGTTCCAAGCGGCGTGAGTTGTGAAACGATTCCACATTTCCTTAAGTGCGTACCAAATTCATGACTTAAGTATTCTCCTCCACGATCTGATTGTAAGTACTTTATCTTTTGATCATGTTGATTGTCTACCTCATTCTGAAATTCCTTGAACTTTTCAAAGGTCTCAGACTTGTGTTTCATCAAGTAGACATACCCATATCTACTCCAGTCGTCAGCGAGAGTGAGAACAAAACAATATCCTCCGCGAGCCTCAACGCTCATTGGACCGCACACATCAGTATGTATGATTTCCAATAAGTTGGTTGCTCGCTCCATTGTTCCGGAGAACGGAGTCTTGGTCATTTTACCCATGAGGCATGGTTCGCATGTGTCAAATGATTCATAATCGAGAGACTCTAAAAGTCCATCAGCATGGAGCTTCTTCATGCGCTTGACACCAATGTGACCAAGGCGGCAGTGCCACAAGTATGTGGGACTATCATTATCAACTTTACATCTTTTGGTATTCACATTATGAACATGTGTAACATCACGTTCGAGATTTATTAAGAATAAACCATTGACCATCGGGGCATGACCATAAAACATATCTCTCATATAAATAGAACAACCATTATTCTCAGATTTAAATGAGTAGCCATCTCGTATTAAACGAGATCCAGATACAATGTTCATGCTCAAACTTGGCACTAAATAACAATTATTGAGGTTTAAAACTAATCCCGTAGGTAAATGTAGAGGTAGCGTGCCGACGGCGATCACATCAACCTTGGAACCATTCCCGACGCGCATCGTCACCTCGTCCTTCGCCAGTCTCCATTTATTCCGCAGTTCCTGCTTTGAGTTACAAATATGAGCAACCGCACCGGTATCAAATACCCAGGAGCTACTACGAGTACTGGTAAGGTACACATCAATTACATGTATATCACATATACCTTTAGTGTTGCCGGCCTTCTTGTCCGCTAAGTACTTGGGGCAGTTCCGCTTCCAGTGACCACTTCCCTTGCAATAAAAGCACTCAGTCTCGTGCTTGGGTCCATTCTTCGACTTCTTCCCGGCAACTGGCTTACCGGGCGCGGCAACTCCCTTGCCGTCCTTCTTGAAGTTCTTCTTACCCTTGCCTTTCTTGAACTTAGTGGTATTATTCACCATCAACACTTGATGTTCTTTCTTGATCTCTACCTCCGCTGATTTCAGCACTGAATATACCTCAGGAATGGTCTTTTCCATCCCCTGCATATTGAAGTTCATCACAAAGCTCTTGTAGCTCGGTGGAAGCGACTGGAGGATTCTGTCAATAACCGCGTCATCCGGGAGATTAACTCCCAGCTGAGTCAAGCGGTTGTGCAACCCAGACATTTTGAGTATGTGCTCACTGATAGAACTATTTTCCTCCATCTTACAACTGAAGAACTTGTCGGAGACATCATATGTCTCGACCCGGGCATGAGCTTGGAAAACCATTTTTAGCTCTTCGAACATCTCATATGCTCCATGTTGCTCAAAACGCTTTTGGAGCCCCGGTTCTAAGCTGTAAAGCATGCCGCACTGAACGAGGGAGTAATCATCAGCACGAGACTGCCAAGCATTCATAACGTCTTGTTTCTCTGGGATGGGTGCTTCACCTAGCGGTGCTTCTAGGACATAATCTTTCTTGGCAGCTATGAGGATGATCCTCAGGTTCCGGACCCAGTCCGTATAGTTGCTGCCATCATCTTTCAGCTTGGTTTTCTCTAGGAACGCGTTGAAGTTGAGGGTAACGTGGGCCATTTGATCTACAAGACATATTGTAAAGATTTTAGACTAAGTTCATGATAATTAAGTTCATCTAATCAAATTATTCAATGAACTCCCAGTCAGATTAGACATCCCTCTAGTCATCTAAGTGATACATGATCCGAGTCGACTAGGCCGTGTCCGATCATCACGTGAGACGGACTAGTCATCATCGGTGAACATCTCCATGTTGATCATATCTTCCATATGACTCATGTTCGACCTTTCGGTCTCTTGTATTCCGAGGCCATGTTTGTACATGCTAGGCTCGTCAAGTTAACCTAAGTGTTTATGCATGTGTAAATCTGTCTTACACCCGTGGTATGTGAACGTTAGAATCTATCACACCCGATCATCACGTGGTGCTTCGAAACAACGAACTTTTGCAACGGCGAACAGTTAGGGGGAACACTTTCTTGAAATTATTATGAGGGATCATCTTATTTACTACCGTCGTTCTAAGTAAACAAGATGCAAAAACATGATAAACATCACATGCAATCAAATAGTGACATGATATGGCCAATATCATATAGCTCCTTTGATCTCCATCTTCGGGGCTCCATGATCATCTTCGTCACCGGCATGACACCATGATCTCCATCATCATGATCTCCATCATCGTGTCTCCATGAAGTTGCTCACCAACTATTACTTCTACTACTATGGCTAACGGTTTAGCAATAAAGTAAAGTAATTACATGGCGTTAAATTATTGACACGCAGGTCATACAATAATTAAGACAACTCCTATGGCTCCTGCCGGTTGTCATACTCATTGACATGCAAGTCGTGATTCCTATTACAAGAACATGATCTCATACATCACATATATATCATTCATCAATCATCACAACTTTTGGCCATATCACATCACAAATCATATGCTGCAAAAACAAGTTAGACGTCCTCTAATTGTTGTTGCATGTTTTATGTGGCTGCAATAGGGTTCTAGCAAGAACGTTTTCTTACCTACATAAAAGCCACAACGTGATTTGCCAACTTCAATTTACCCTTCATAAGGACCCTTTTCATCGAATCCGCTCCAACTAAAGTGGGAGATACAGACACCCGCTAGCCACCTTATGCAACTAGTGCATGTCAGTCGGTGGAACCTGTCTCACGTAAGCGTACGTGTAAGGTCGGTTCGGGCCGCTTCATCCCACAATACCGCTGAAGCAAAATAAGACTAGTAGTGGCAAGAAAGTTGACAACATCTACGCCCACAACAAATTTGTGTTCTACTCGTGAAAAGAGAACTATGCATAGACCTAGCTCATGATGCCACTGTTGGGGAACGTTGCAGAAAATAAAAAAATTCTACGCTTTCACCAAGATCAATCTATGAGTTCATCTAGCAACGAGAGAGAGGAGTGCATCTACATACCCTTGTAGATCGCGAGCGGAAGCATTTAAGAGAACGGGGTTGAGGGAGTCGTACTCGTCGTGATCCAAATCACCGATGATCCTAGTGCTGAACGGACAGCACCTCCGCATTCAACACACGTACGGTTCAGGAAGACATCTCCTCCTTCTTGATCCGGCAAGGGGGAAGGAGAGGTTGATGAAGATCCAGCAGCACGACGGCGTGGTGGTGGATGCAGCAGTGATCTCGGCATGGCTTCGCCAAGCTTCTGTGAGAGGGAGAGGTGTAGCAAGGGGAGAGGGAGGCGCCAAGAGCATGGGTGCGGCTACCCTCCCTCCCCCCTCTTTATATTGGCCCCCTAGGGGGGGCGGCCCTAGGAGATGGGATCTCCAAGGGGGGCGGCGGCCAAGGGGGTGGCTTGCCCCCCAAGGCAAGTGGAGGCGCAGGGGGGCCCAAGGGGGGCGCACCAGCCCACCAGGGGCTGGTTCCCCTCCCACTTCAGCCCATGGGGCCCTCCAGGATAGGTGGCCCCACCCGGTGGACTCCCGGGACCCTTCCGGTGGTCCTGGTAAAATACCGGTAACCCCCAAAACTTTCCCGATGGCCGAAACTTGACTTCCTATATATAATTCTTTACCTCCGGACCATTCCAGAACTTCTCGTGACGTCCGGAATCTCATCCGGGACTCCGAACAACTTTCAGGTTACTGCATACTCATATCTCTACAATCCTAGCGTCACCGAACCTTAAGTGTGTAGACCCTACGGGTTCGGGAGACATGCACACATGACCGAGACGCCTCTCCGGTCAATAGCCAACAGCGAGATCTGGATACCCATGTTGGCTCCCACATGCTCCTCGATGATCTCATCGGATGAACCACGACGTTGAGGATCAAGCAACCCCGTATACAATTCCCTTCATCAATCGGTATGTTACATGCCCGAGATTCGATCGTCAGTATCCCAATACCTCGTTTAATCTCATTACCGGCAAGTCACTTTACTCGTATCGTAATGCATGATCCCGTGACCAGACACTTGGTCACATTGAGCTCATTATGATGATGCATTACCGAGTGGGCCCAGAGATACCTCTTCGTCATACGGAGTGACAAATCCCAGTCTCGATTCGTGCCAACCCAACAGACACTTTCGGAGATACCCGTGGTGTACCTTTATAGTCACCCAGTTACGTTGTGACGTTTGGCACACCCAAAGCACTCCTACAGTATCCGGGAGTTGCACAATCTCATGGTCTAAGGAAATGATACTTGACATTTGGAAAAGCTCTAGCTAAACGAACTACACAATCTTTGAGCTATGCTTAGGATTGGGTCTTGTCCATCACATCATTCTCCTAATGATGTGATCCCATTATCAATGACATCCAATGCCCATAGTCAGGAAACCATGACTATCTATTGATCAACGAGCTAGTCAACTAGAGGCTTACTAGGGACATGTTGTGGTCTATGTATTCACACGTGTATTACGATTTCCGAATAACACAATTATAGCATGAATAACAGACAATTATCTTGAACAAAGAAATATAATAATAACCATTTTATTATTGCCTCTAGGGCATATTTCCAACAATTACATGGCATAGCCGGGCATTCTGGGCCCTTGCCGTAAGTCCACGAGATGGAGCGATGGGGTCACATCGATCGTGAGTCTTTGCTCGTCTCCGCAAGCTAATAATACACTAATGGTTTGGGTATTAGCTCTGAGTTGGCCTTTGGCCTTTATGCATTAACCACCATGCGAGAATAGTTATGGGCCTCGACATCGTAGTATCAGCCGAAGCTTTGTCAGACGTCCAGTTCAGCATTGTGGGCCTGTCGGGCCAGTGTCATCCATGATGAGGTGGTGCTCGTCCCGGCTCATCGCACAACGACCCAGAGTGCTGCGGGCGATGTCCCAAGACCCCGGAGTGCTTAGGATGTAGATCGGCGGGGACCTCTGTGTTGAGCCTAGGTAGGGTTGCGACGTGTTGATCTTCCGAGGCCGGGCATTGACTCAGAAAAGTGTGTCCGACCAGAATAATCAAGCGTGTTGGAAAACGTGGTGCACCCCTGCAGGGAAGATTATCTATCAATAGTCGTGTCCATGTTAATGGACCTTTAGACTTGTATCCTGATCTTATATATCTAGAAATGGATACTTCAGATGTGTGGCTCTGGGATTGCATTCTTGTAGGGAGTTGAGGAAGAATCTCTGGGTGTTAATGTTACAACATGCTTGTTTAATATTAAAATGCTACTCTTTACTCTTCTACATGTTGCAAGATGCTTGGAGCTGCTTGAAGATGCTAGTCTCTGATAGGCTAGGCCTTTGATACGTCTTCAGTGTATCTATAATTTTTTATCGTTCCATGCTATTATATTACCTGTTTTGGATGTTTATGGGCTTTACTACACACTTTTATATCATTTTTGGGACTAACCTACTAATCGGAGGCCCAGCCCGAATTGCTGTTTTTTTGTCTATTTCAGTGTTTCAGGAGTGATCTTTTTGGAACAAACGCAATCCAGGAGACTTGGAGTGGACGTCAAGAAGCAGCCGAGGCGTCCACGAGGGTGCAAGGCATGCCCTAGGGGGGGCTGCCTCGTGGGCCCCTCGTGGCTCCCCTGACCGACTTCCTTCTCCTATATATATCTACGTACCCAGAGACCATCCAGGAGCACCACGAGAAACTATTTCCACCACCGCAACCTTTTGTACCCGTGAGATCCCATCTTGGAGCCTTTTTTGGCGCTCCGCCGGAGGGGGAATCGATCACGGAGGGCCTCTACATCATCACCAAGGCCTCTCCGATGAGTTGTGAGTAGTTTACCATAGACCTTCAGGTCCATAGCTATTAGCTAGATGGCTTCTTCTCTCTCTTTGAATCTCAATACAAAGTTCTCCTTGATCTTCTTGGAGATCTATTCGATGTAACTCTTTTTGGGGTGTGTTTGTCGAGATCCGATGAATTGTGGGTTTATGATCAAGTTTATCTATGAGAAATATTTGAATCTCCTCTGAATTCTTTTATGTATGATTGGTTATCTTTGCAAGTCTCTTCGAATTATCAGCTTGGTTTGGCCTACTAGATTGATCTTTCTTGCAATGGGAGAAGTTCTTAGCTTTGGGTTCAATCTTGTAGTGTCCTTTCCCAGTGACAGCAGGGGAAGCAAGGCACGTATTGTATTGTTGCCATCGACGATAAAAAGATGGGGTTTATATCATATTGATTGAGTTTATCCCTCTACATCATGTCATATTGCTTAATGCGTTACTCTGTTCTTATGAACTTAATACTCTAGATGCATGCTGGATAGTGGTCGATGTGTGGAGTAATAATAGTAGATGCAGGCAGGAGTCGGTCTACTTGTTGCGGACGTGATGCCTATATACATGATCATGCCTAGATATTCTCATAACTATGCACTTTTCTATCAATTGCTCGACAGTAATTGTTCACCCACCGTAATAATTATGCTATCTTGAGAGAAGCCACTAGTGAAACCTATGGCCCCCGGGTCTATTCTCTATCATATAAGTTTCCAATCTACTTTATTTTGCAATCTTTACTTTTCCATCTATATCATAAAAATACCAAAAATATTTATCTTATCATATTATCTCTATCAGATCTCACTATCGCAAGTGGCCGTGAAGGGATTGACAACCCCTTTATCGCGTTGGTTGCAAGGTTCTTGTTTGTTTGTGTAGATGCGAGGGACTTGTGAGGAGCCTCCTACTGGATTGATACCTTAGTTCTCAAAAACTGAGGGAAATACTTACGCTACTTTGCTGCATCACCCTTTCCTCTTCAAGGGAAAGACCAACGCATGCTCAAGAGGTAGCAACCTTCCCCCTCTATTCTGTCATTCTGTAGTTCAGTCCACAGATACAAACCTTCCATTTGATACCAATGCATACTTAGTATAGATCTGTTGCTTGCGAGTACTTTGGATGAGTACTCACGGTTGCTTTGCTATCCCTTTTCCCCCTTCTTTCTTCTTTTTGTTTAATGCAACTAGACGGTGTATCCCTGGAGCCAGATGCCACCGCCGATGGATGCTACTATGTGGAGACCACCGACGACCAGGAGTAGTTTAGGAGGTCCCAGGCAGGAGGCCTTGCCTCTTCGATCATTGTTGCTTTTGTGTTTGCCTTCTTAAGGCATCCTTTTTTAACTTATGTCTGTACTCAGATATTGTTGTTTCCGCTGACGTTTGTGTATCGAGCTTGTATTCGAGCCCTTGAGGCTTGTATTATTTTAAATTGTGTCTAGAGTTGTGCTGTGATATCTTCCCATGAGTCCCTGATTTTGATCGCACACATTTGTGTGTATGATTAGTGTACGGTCGAATTGGGGGCGTCACAACTCACCTGCCGTACCCATGTGGCAGGCCTTCGCGGTTAAGTGAAAGAAGTCTTTGGACCAAGTAAAAATAAAACTACCTAAAGGAGGGCTTTGTTAAAGCAGGGACATCACACGCCGTCCGGAGAAGATATGGCGGCTCCAGAACCTTGGATCTAGACGCTGACGGGTTGTAGGAACCAAGGTGAGGCAACACACGTCCCCGCCGCCACCGTCCGCCACAAGGCCTCCTCCGAAGACGGCGAGGGAGGGAGTAGCAGAGACGAAGGCTAGGACCGACGACGGCTCCAACCTCCGGAGTGGTTATGTGTTTATAACCATGGGTGAACTGATTGTGGGTACCTTTCGGTATTTATCTAAGTTAATAAATTAGCTTGCACATTACCGACTGTTAGCTCGATTACCCAATGTCATGTTTTCTTTTATAAAAAAACAACGCAACCACGTGCATGGGCTTCACGACGGGCGCGTGCCACTGCGCCTCCGCCTGCTTATTCTCCCTTTAATTGTCGATGCGTCCATGTTTGGCTACTCGTATTATGTATCTGTGAAAGTGGTTAGAATTGTTTTTACTTGAAAAAAATTGTATTCCTTTGTGTCGGTAAAACAAGGGACCGATGACTCAACAATAATTGTCGTTATTGATTGAGGAAGGAAATAATTGCTATACGGGGACCAAGCTACAATAAACTTACACCAGTCCTGATATTTGTTGAAAAAGGAGGAAAACTTACATGGGTCCTCTGACCTGTGTGGACGCCACCGCTCACCGGAAGGTGGGGCCATGTCGAGGGAGCCCGCGTGTCGGCGACACGCTCTGTTGGGGAATGTAGCAGAAATTCAAAATTTTCTACGCATCACCAAGATCAATCTATGGAGTAATCTAGCAATGAGGGGAAGGGGAGTGCATCTACATACCCGTGTAGATCGCTAAGCAGAAGCGTTACAAGAACGCGGATGAAGGAGTCATACTCGTAGAGATTCAGATCGCGGTTGATTCCGATCTAAGCGCCGAACAATGGCGCCTCCGCATTCAACACATGTGCAGCCCAATGACGTCTCCCGTGCCTTGATCCAGCAAGGGGAGAGGGAGAGGTTGGGGAAGACTCCGTCCAACAGCAGCACGACGGTGTGGCGGTGGTGGAGGAGCGTGGCACTCCAGCAGGGCTTCGCCAAGCACCGCAAGAGACGAGGAGGGAGAGGGGTAGGGCTGCGCCAAGAGGGAGATGTTCTCATGTGTTGGGCAGCCCCAAAACCTCCACTATATACAGGGGCAAGGGGGAGGGGGAGGCGCCCTAGGGTTTCCCCTAGGGGGGGCGGCGGCCAGGGCAGATGGGATCTCCCCTTTGGGTGACTTGGCCCCCAAGCCAGGAGGTGGGAACCCTGGATGGGGCGCCCCAAACCCCCTAGTCATGTGGGAATAGGTGAGGGGGGCACACAGCCCCTTAGTGGGCTGGTTTGCCCCCTTCCCTTGTCCCATGAAGCCCCCCCCCCCCAACACTTGCCGGGGCTCCCGAAACACCTTTTGGTCATGCTGGTCATCACCCGGTACCTCCAGAACACTTCCGGACTCCAAAACCCTTCGTCCAATATATCAATCTTCACCTCCCGACCATTCCTGGACTCCTCGTGACGTCCGGGATCTCATCCGGGACTCCGAAGAACATTCGGTAACCACGTATATCTATTCCCTATAACCCTAGCGTCATCGAACCTTAAGTGTGTAGACCCTACGGGTTCGGGAACCATGCAGACATGACCGAGACAACTCTCCGGCCAATAACCAACAGCGGGATCTGGATACCCATGTTGGCTCCCACATGTTCCACGATGATCTCATCGGATGAACCACTATGTCAAGTATTCAATCAATCCCGTATACAATTCCCTTTGTCTAGCGGTATAGTACTTGCCCGAGATTCGATCGTCGGTATCCCGATACCTTGTTCAATCTCGTTACCGGCAAGTCTCTTTACTCGTTCCGTAACACATCATCCCGCGATCAACTCCTTGATCACATTGTGCACATTATGATGATGTCTTGCCGAGTGGGCCCAGAGATACCTCTCCGTCACACGGAGTGACAAATCCCAGTCTTGATTCGTGCCAACCCAACAGACACTTTCGGAGATACCCGTAGTGCACCTTTATAGCCACCCAGCTACGTTGTGACGTTTGGTACACCCAAAGCATTCCTACGGTATCCGGGAGTTGCACAATCTCATGGTCTAAGGAAAAGATACTTGACATTTAGAAAAGCTTTAGCATACGAACTACACAATCTTGTGCTAGGCTTAAGATTGGGTCTTGTCCATCACATCATTCTCCTAATGATGTGATCCCGTTATCAATGACATCCAATGTCCATGGTCAGGAAACCATGACCATCTGTTGATCAACGAGCTAGTCAACTAGAGGCTCACTAGGGACATGTTGTGGTCTATGTATTCACACATGTATTGCGGTTTCCGGTCAATACAATTATAGCATGAATAATAGACAATTATCATGAACAAGGAAATACAATAATAACCATTTTATTATTGCCTCTAGGGCATATTTCCAACAGTCTCCCACTTGCACTAGAGTCAATAATCTAGTTCACATCACTATGTGATTGTAATGAATCGCCACCCATGGGGTTTGATCATATCTCGCTTGTGAGAGAGGTTATTAGTCAACGGATCTGAACCTTTCAGATCCGTGTGTGCTTTGCAAATCTTTATGTCATCTCCTAGATGCAGCTACCATGCTCTATTTGGAGCTATTCCAAATAATTGTTCTACTATACGAATCCGGTTTGCTACTCAGAATAATCCGGATTAGTGTCAAAGTTTGCATCGGCGTAACCCTTTACGACGAACTCTTTTACCACCTCCATGATCGAGAAAATTCCTTAGTCCACTAGTTACTAAGGATAAGTTTGACCGTTGTCCTGTGATCCATTCCTGGATCACTCTTGTACCCCTTGATTGACTCATGGCAAGACACACTTCCGGTGCGGTACGTAGCATAGCATACTATAGAGCCTACGTCTGAAGCATAGGGGACGACCTTCTTCCTTTCTCTCTTTTCTGCCATGGTCATGTCTTGAGTCTTACTCAATACTCACACCATATAACACAGCCAAGAACTCCTTTGGTGATCTATTTTGAACTCCTTCAAAATCTTGTCACGGTATGTATTCATTTGAAAGTACTATTAAGTGTTTTGATCTATCCTTATAGATCTTGATGCTCAATGTTCAAGTAGCTTAATATAGGTTTTCCATTGAAAAACACTTTTCAAATAACCCTATATGCTTTCCAGAAATTCTACATCATTTCTGATCAACAATATGTCAACAACATATACTCATCAGAAATTCTATAGTGCTCCCACTCACTTCTTTGGAAATACAAGTTTCTCATAAACATTGTATAAACCCAAAATCTTTGATCATCTCATCAAACCGTATATTCCAACTCCGAGATGCTTACTCCAGTCCTTAGAAGGATTGCTGGAGCTTTGCATACTTGTTAGCATCTTTCAGGATTGTCAAAACCTTCTGGTTGTATCACATACAACCTTTCCTCAAGAAAATCATCGAGGAAACAATGTTTTGACATCCTATATGCAAGATTTCATAAATAATGCAGTAATTGCTAATATAATTCCAACAGACTCTTAGCATCGCTACGAGTGAGAAAGTCTCATCGTAGTCAACTCCTTGAACTTGTCAGAAAATATCTTAACGACAAGTCGAGCTTTCTTATGGTGATACTTACCATCATTGTTCATCTTCCTTTTAAAATCCATCTGCACCCAACAGCCTTACGACCATCAAGTGGTTCTTCCAAAGTCCATACTTTGTTTTCATACATGGATCCTCTCTCAGATTTTATGGCCTCGAGCCATTCGTCGGAATCCGGGCCCACCATCGTTTCTCCATAGCTCGTAGGTTCATTGTTGTCTAGCAACATGACCTTCAAGACATGATTACTGTACCACTCTGAAGTAGTACGTATCCTTGTCACCCTATGAGGTTCGGTAGTGACTTGATACGAAGCTTCATGATCACTATCATAAGCTTCTACTTCAATTGGTGTAGGCGCCACAGGAACAACTTTCTGTGCCCTGCTACACACTAGTTGTAGTGACGGTTCAATAACCATATCAAGTCTCCACCATCCTCCCACTGAATTCTTTTGAGAGAAACTTTTCCTCAAGAAAGGACCCGTTTCTAGAAACAATCACTTTTGCTTCCGGATCTGAAATGGGAGGTATACCCAACTTTTTTGGGTGTCCTATGAAGATGTATTTATCCACTTTGGGTTCGAGCTTATCATGATGAAACTTTTTCACATAAGCATCGCAGCCCCAAACTTTCAAGAAATGACAGCTTAGGTTTCTCTAAACCATAGTTCATACAGTGTCATCTGAACGGAATTATGTGGTGCCCTATTGTAAGTGAATGCGGTTGTCTCTAATGCCTAACCCATGAACGATAGTGGTAATTCGATAAGAGACATAATGTATGCCACATATCCAATAGGGTGCATCTATGATGTTCGGACACACCATCACACTATGGTGTTCCAGGCGGTGTTAGTTGTGAAACAATTTCCACAATGTCTCAATTGTGTACCAAACTCGCAACTCAGATATCCATCTCTATGATCATATCACAGACATTTTATCCTCCCGTCACGAAGATCTCCAACTTCACTCTGAAATTACTTGAACCTTTCAATAATTCAGACTTGTGTTTCATCAAGTAAATATACTCAACATCTACTCAAATCATCTGTGAAGTAAGAACATAACGATATCAACTGCATGCCTCAGCACTCATTGGACTACACACATCAAAATGTGTTACTTCCAGCAAGTTGCTTTCTTGTTCCATCTTACTGAAAACGAGGCTTTTCAGTCATCTTTCCCATGTGGTATGATTTGCATGTCTCAAGTGATTCAAAATCAAGTGAGTCCAAACGATCCATCTGCATGGAGTTTCTTCATGCGTACATACCAATAGACATGGTTCGCATGTCTCAAACTTTTCAGAAAATGAGTGAGTCCAAAGATCCATCAACATGGAGCTTCTTCATGCGTTTTATACCAATATGACTTACATGGCAGTGCCACAAGTAGGTGGTACTATCATTACTATCTTATATCTTTTGGCATGAACATGTGTATCACTACGATCATTGAAGGTGTTATTCAAATAAACAGAGTAACCATTATTCTCCTTAAATGAATAACCGTATTGCGATAGACATAATCCAATCATGTCTATGCTCAATGCAAACACCAAATAACAATTATTTAGGTTTAACATCGATCCCGATGGTAGAGAGAGCGTGCGATGTTTGATCACATCAACCTTGGAAATACTTCCAACACATATCGTCACCTCGCCTTTAGCTAGTCTCTGTTTATTCCGTAGCCTTTTATTTCGAGTTACTAACACTTAGCAACCGAACCGGTATCTATTACCATGGTGCTACTAGGATTACTAGTAAAGTACACATTTAATACTATGTATATCCAATATACTTCTGTCAACCTTGCCAGCCTTCTCATCTACCAAGTATCTAGGGTAGTTCTGCTTCAGTGATCGTTCCCTCATATTATAGAAGCACTTAGTCTCGGGTTTGGGTTCAACCTTGGGTTTCTTCACTAGAGCAGCAACTGTTTTGCCGTTTCATGAAGTATCCTTTCTTGCCCTTGCCCTTCTTGAAACTAATGGTTTTACTAACCATCAACAATTGATGCTCCTACTTGACTTCTACTTTCGCGGTGTCAAACATCGTGAATATTTCAAGGATCATCATATCTATCCCTGATATGTTATAGTTCATCACGAAGCTCTAGTAGCTTGGTGGCAATGACTTTGGAGAAACATCACTATCTCATCTAGAAGATTAACTCCCACTCGATTCAAGTGATTGTTGTACCCAGACAATCTGAGTACAAGCTCAACGATTGAGCTTTTCTCCCTTAGTTTGTAGGCTAAGAAACTCGTCAGAGGTCTTATACCTTTTGACGTGGGCACGAGCCTGAAATCCCAATTTCATCCCTTGGAACATCTCATATGTTCCGCGACGTTTCTAAAATGTCTTTAGCGCCTCAATTCTAAACCGTTTAACATTACTGAACTATCACGTAGTCATCAAAACGTGTATGTCAGATGTTCGCAACATCCGCAGACGACGTTCGAGGTTCAACACACCGAGCGGTGCATTAAGGACCTAAGCCTTCTACGTAGCAATGAGGACAATCCTCAGTTTACGGACCCAGTCCGCATAATTGCTACTATCAACTTTCAACTAAATTTTCTCTAGGAACATATCTAAAACAGTAGAACTAAAATGCGAGCTTACGACATAATTTGCAAAGACCTTTTGACTATGTTCATGATAATTAAGTTCATCTAATGAACTCCCACTCAGATAGACATCCCTCTAGTCATCTAAGTGATACATGATCCGAGTCAACTAGGTCGTGTCCTATCATCACGTGAGACGGACTAGTCATCATCGGTGAACATCTTCATGTTGATCGTATCCACTATACATGTTCGACCTTTCAGTCTCTTGTGTTTCGAGGCCATGTCTGTGCATTCTAGGCTCGTCAAGTCAACCTAAGTGTTTCGCGTGTGTAAATATGGCTTACACCCGTTGTATGTGAACGTTAGAATTTATCACACTCGATCATCACGTGGTGCTTCGACACAACGAACTTTCGCAACGGTGGACAGTTAGGGGGAACACTTTCTTGAAATTATTATGAGGGGTCATCTTATTTACTACCGTCATTCTAAGCAAATAGGATGCATAAATATGATAAACATCACATGCAATCAAAAAGTGACATGATATGGCCAATATCATTTTGCTCCTTTTGATCTCCATCTTCGGGGCTCCATGATCATCATCGTCACCGGCATGACACCATGATCTCCATCATCATGATCTCCATCATCGTGTCTCCATGAAGTTGTCTCGCCAACTATTACTTCTACTACCATGGCTAACGGTTTAGCAATGAAGTAAAGTAATTACATGGTGTTATTCAGTGACACGCAGGTCATACAATAAATAAAGACAACTCCTATGGCTCCTGCCGGTTGTCATACTCATCGACATGCAAGTCATGATTCCTATTACAAGAATATGATCAATCTCATACATCACATATATTTCATTCATCACATCCTTCTTGGCCATATCACATCACACGGCATATGCTGCAAAAACAAGTTAGACGTCCTCTAATTGTTGTTGAAAGTTTTTACGTGGCTGCTATAGGTTTCTAGCAAGAACGTTTCTTACCTACGCCAAAACCACAACGTGATATGCCAATTGCTATTTACCCTTCATAAGGACCCTTTTCATCGAATCCGATCCGACTAAAGTGGGAGAGACAGACACCCGCTAGCCACCTTATGCAACAAGTGCATGTCAATCGGTGGAACCTATCTCACGTAAGTGTACGTGTAAGGTCGGTCCGGGCCGCTTCATCCCACAATACCGTCGAAACAAGATAGGACTAGTAACGGTAAGCATATTGAACAAAATCAACG
The DNA here is from genome assembly GCF_018294505.1 of Triticum aestivum. NCBI lineage: Eukaryota > Viridiplantae > Streptophyta > Magnoliopsida > Poales > Poaceae > Triticum > Triticum aestivum. The sequence goes on along the minus strand of NC_057813.1, from coordinate 713,043,020 downwards.
CCCACAACAACTTGTGTTCTACTCGTGCATAGAAACTACGCATAGATCTAGCTCATGATGCCACTGTTGGGGAACGTAACAGAAATTCAAAATTTTCTACGCATCACCAAGATCAATCTATGGAGTAATCTAGCAACGAGGGGAAGGGGAGTGCATCTACATACCCTTGTAGATCGCTAAGCGGAAGCGTTACAAGAACGCAGATGAAGGAGTCGTACTCGTAGCGATTCAGATCACGGTTGATTCTGATCTAAGCGCCGAACAATGGCGCCTCCGCGTTCAATAGACGTGCAGCTCGATGATGTCTCCCGTGCCTTGATCCAGCAAGGGAAGAGGGAGAGGTTGGGGAAGATCCGTCCAGCAGCAGCACGACGGTGTGGTGGTGGTGAAGGAGCGTGGCACTCCAGCAGGGCTTCACCAAGCACCGCAAAAGATGAGGAGGGAGATGGGTAGGGCTGCGCCAAGAGGGAGATGTTCTCATGTGTTGGGCAGCCCCAAAACCTCCACTATATATAGGGGCAAGGGGGAGGGGGAGGCGCCTTAGGGTTTCCCCTAGGGGGGGGCAGGGTAGATGGGATCTCCCCTTTGGGTGACTTGGCCCCCAAGCCAGGAGGTGGGAACCCTAGATGGGGCACCCCAAACCCTCTAGTCATGTAGGAATAGGTGAGGGGGGCGCACAGCCCCTTAGTGGGCTGGTTTGCCCCCTTCCCTTGGCCCATGAAGCCCCCCCCCAACACTTGCCGGGGCTCCCGAAACACCTTTCGGTCATGCTGGTCATCACCCGGTACCTCCGGAACACTTCCGGACTCCAAAACCCTTCGTCCAATATATCAATCTTCACCTCCGGACCATTCCGGGACTCCTCGTGACGTCCGGGATCTCATCCGGGACTCCGAACAACATTCGGTTACCACGTATATCTATTCCCTATAACCCTAGCGTCATCGAACCTTAAGTGTGTAGACCCTGCGGGTTCGGGAACCATGCAGACATGACCGAGACAACTCTCCGGCAAATAACCAATAGTGGGATCTGGATACCCATGTTGGCTCCCACATGTTCCACGATGATCTCATCGGATGAACCACTATGTCAAGGATTCAATCAATCCCGTATACAATTCCCTTTGTCTAGCGGTATAGTACTTGCCCGAGATTCGATCATCGGTATCCCGATACCTTGTTCAATCTCGTTACTGGCAAGTCTCTTTACTCGTTCCGTAACACATCATCCCGCGATCAACTCCTTGATCACATTGTGCACATTATGATGATGTCTTACCGAGTGGGCCCAGAGATACCTCTCCGTCACACGGAGTGACAAATCCCAGTCTTGATTCGTGCCAACCCAACAGACACTTTCGGAGATACCCGTAGTGCACCTTTATAGCCACCCAGCTACGTTGTGACGTTTGGTACACCCAAAGCATTCCTACGGTATCCGGGAGTTGCACAATCTCATGGTCTAAGGAAAAGATACTTGACATTTAGAAAAGCTTTAGCATACGAACTACACGATCTTGTGCTAGGCTTAAGATTGGGTCTTGTCCATCACAGCATTCTCCTAATGATGTGATCCTGTTATCAATGACATCCAATGTCCATGGTCAGGAAACCATGACCATCTGTTGATCAACGAGCTAGTCAACTAGAGGCTCACTAGGGACATGTTGTGGTCTATGTATTCACACATGTATTGCGGTTTCCGGTCAATACAAGTATAGCATGAATAATAGACAATTATCATGAACAAGGAAATACAATAATAACCATTTTATTATTGCCTCTAGGGCATATTTCCAACACGCTCCACGTGCACGCGGCCCCCTCAGCCACAGACGAGGCAAGCCGCGTCGCTGACACCTGGGCCGTATGATGTTCTTCAATAGAACCTACCGACAGATTGTGTGCCACATCTTATGAAAATGAAAGGTGGCATGAACATTATTAGCTTACGACCAAGTTGGTCTACATGTCACTGCAGTGCATACATGATTCGTCAGATGACGTCCTCATAATCAAAGACCGGAGAAAAATTCTGAATGGTCACAGGAAACTACTTGGGTGCAACATCAAGCGCAACCCACAAATGGGAGACATGTTCATCTGTATTCTCCATCACGGAGATTCAGGGGTTTACCTATTTTGTGCTATTTTACCTTCGAGAGAGTAGTAGGTCTTAGTTATTTATGTGCTACATTGTGCTACAATGATGAGCTAGTTTTTATATGACTGTGACGATGAGTTGTTATCATGATGATGGTGATGAGTTATGTGCTACAATGGTGAGCTAGTTTTTATATGACTATAATGATGAGTTGTTATCATGATGATGGTGATGAGTTATGTGCTACACGTTGTGCTACAATGATGTATAATGATGAGTTTTTATCATGATGATGATGATGAGTTATGTGCTACACGTTGTGCTAGAATGATGAGCTAGTTCTTATATGACTATGATGATGAGTTGTTATCATGATGATGATGACTTATGTGCTACCTTGTGCTAGAATGATGAGCTAGTTCCTATACAACTATGATGATGAGTTGTTATTATGATGATGATGTATGAGTTCTTATATGAATATGATGATGAGTTATTTTATCATTGGGTATCTATTGGTTGCATGAATCTAATCCGTGTTTCTTCCACCCAATGATAAAATAACTCATCATGATCATAATGATATAACAATCCCTTAATTGCTACTATATCAAAATTTGTATAACGATGTTTAAATACAATATAAAATAAAAGAATGAAATACATATTAATACTAGTAGCGCGGGGTAAAGCCCACGCAGCTACTACTTAGCAGTAGCGCGGGTAAGGGAAAACGCTACTGTTAACATACTTAGGAGTAGCGCGTATAGACCAGCGCTACTGCTAAAAATTAGCTGTAATGCTAAGCCAATAACACGTGTTACTACTAGGATTTACCCTAGTAGTGCAAGGCGAGACATCACAAGTCCCCATCACCACTGTTGGCCGCAAGGCTTAGCGCGGCGGCCTCCTCCGAAGACGGTGAGGGAGGGAGTAGCAGAGACGGAGGCTAGGAGCGACGACGACTGCAACCTTCGAAGTGGCTATGTGTTTATACTAGGGGTGAACAGGTTTTTGATACATTTCGGTATTTATGTAAGTGAAATTGGCTTGCACATTACCGACTGTTAGCTCGTTTATCCAGTCCTATTTTCGTCTATAAAAAACAACACAGCCACGAACATGTGCTTCACGATGGGCCTCCGCCTATTTTTGGACACTAGTGTAGTCACGAACATTTTTATATTATGGGATAAAGGGAGTACATGTAAAAGTGCTAAGAATCCTTTTCATTTGAAAAAAAACTAGTTTTCCTTTGTGTCGGTAAAATAAAATGGATCGACGAGTCAATGACAACTGTCGTTAGGCCAACTCCACCGCGCGATCGCATCCTGTCCGGCCCCGTCCGTTTGTGGTAAAACGGACAAACGAGGCGGCACAGCGCGCGACGGCTCGGAGCCATCTGGTCCGTTTTGTGTCGGGGCCGACCCATTTCGAGCGCAAACTTGCGCCGGGTTTGGGTCGCGGCGGACAGCGAGCGGACGCTTCGAACGTCCGCGTCGGGGCCGCATGGCAGGCGGCCACCTACCTCCCACCCGCCAACATAAATGCGCACGGGCGGGTGGCCCCACCTGTCATCCGCACAGCGAAGGGTCGTCGTCCTTCTTAAATGGGAAGTCGTGGACCGGTCGTCGTCCACACTCCCCACTCCGGCCCCTCTCTGCCCCCTCGAAACCCGACACCCTCGAAACCCTTGAAACCCTAAACTCTCCCCGTCGTCGACCTTGCCGGCCGGCCGTAGCCATGGGCCTTTGGAACTACGGCCGCAAGGGGAAGCACGACCGCGAGGCCGGCTCCTCCTTGGGCCGCCGTCGCGGCTCCGTGAAGAACGAGGAGCCCGCGTCACCGCCGCGCTCCTCCCGCCGAGCCCCCGCGCCGGCCCCCCTCGCCATCGCCCCTAGGCCCGTCGGCGAGCGCGCCCGGCAGTACCTCTGCGCGGACGTGTGTCGGCGGTACTTGGAGACGAGGACGCCGGTCCCGTGGAGTGACATCCACCTCCCCAACTGATGGCACCTCTCCGCTGACCAGGTCCCCATCCCGCCGGTGCCAGCGAGCAGCCGTGCCCGGCGCGATGAGATCGCGCGCCGCCGCCGCCTCCTCCCCGACGACCTGTACTACGACCACAGGTATGCCCCCGACTCCGAGCTCTGGGACACCTGGCTCCTGGACGAGCACGACACACGCCGCGCGTCCTACTTCGCCGGCACGGTGTCGGGGCCGCGGCGAGCACGTCGGGAGGTGCGCGGGCGCCAATGGGACGGCTTGGAGGAGGCCATGGCACTCTCTGCCGCCGGCGACGTCGCCTTACTGGAGCTGCAGATGGCGGCCGTCAAGGAAGAGGAGGAAAGGAGGGAGGAGGCGATGGAGGAGGAGCCGGTGGCCGCGTTCCACCCCGGCCTGGTGGGCCAGCAATGGAGCTGGTCGTGCACAGCGCCGGAGATGGCCGACGCCGTGGGGCCGTGAATTGGTGCCCCACGCCGCCGCGATCACCGGAGCGGGAGGCTTCGCCATGGGAGGAGGTGGTGCAGGCACCTTCGGCCTTCCAGGCCGCCCCTGTGTACCACGCGCCGCCGTCCCACCTCTAGGCGCCGCCGGTCTACGTCGACCTCGTCAGCGATGACGACGACACCGGCGGCCAGTGTAGACGGCGATGACGACAACATCGACGGGCACAAGCAGGAGCGCGCTGGCGGCGGCTGCTGTTTTTTATTTTCTTTTTCATGTTTAATTATGTCAAGTTGGACATGAAACTGGGCCGTTTTGTGGCATGGACCTAACTTAAGTTTTAAGTTTTTAAAATTGCGTTAATTTACTTTGTAAGTCATTTTATTTATGTTTTTATGTTTTTCTTAAACACGTCCAACACGGACAAGATTTGGGGTGTGGCCACGCGCTGGGCGCACCCATGACCCATGAATAGACGCGGACATGGGCGAACCCATTGCCGCCCCAAAGGGACAAAATCCGGTCAAACCGGACGTCCGTTTGGGGTCGTGCGGTGGAGTTGGCCTTAGAGCATCTGCAATAGTTTGTATGTACAATGGTTGGTATAAGTGTCCACGTCAACAGCCAACAGCACATCATATAGACTCTTCAATGAGGTGTATGTTAAATAACTAGGTGGGTCCACTAAATGTTGAAGAATTGAACAGACTTGCCTCGGAGCTTGTGCACGAAGCGTTGCTTCAGGTTCATACGGTTTCATTCTCTCTCTTCTTTTATTATGTGCCATGTTATCAAAATAGTCTACGTGGCAACTTTACCAACGATGATCATACAACTGTTGGAGATGCCCTTATTGATTGAGGAAATAACTGCTGCACGGGGACCAAGCTACAGTAAACTTACACCGGTCCTGTTTTTTTTTAAAAAAAGGAGAAAAACTTACACCGGTCCTCTGACCCGCGCTCACGCCTCCGCTCACCGGAAGGTGGGGCCACGTCGGGGGAGCCCGCGTGTCGGCGCCACGCTCCACGTGCGCGCGGCCCCCTCCGCCACGGCCGAGGCGACCCGCGCCGCTGACACCTGGGCCGCGGGCCCAATCCCGCCGCGCCGCGCACGCGGCCCCCCACGCGCGAGCGATCCCGATCCGACGGCCCGGGGCGCTTCAAGGGCGGTCAAAGCGGGCCGGGTCGGGGTCCCGGCCGGTCGCCCACCCGTCTCGCAGACCCAGGCAAGGCGAGGAACGAACTGAAGCAGAGGAGGAGCGACTGGAGCAGCCACCGCTCCGACGCCGGCGAAGGTGATGCCCTTTCTCCGCTCCTCGGCCGCCGCTCCGACGCCGCGACGGCCTCCCCACCCGCGCTCCTCCTCCCGCGGGGGTTCGTCCGTGCTCGGGCGTCCCGGGGGAGCTTCTTTTTTCCGTTTCTTGGGCCCGGGGAGAGGGGTCCCGGCGCCCCCAATGCAGCTCCGGCCGGCCGCCGGGCGGATTTTGCTCGGGGGTCCCCCGCCCTCTCCTTTCCCCTCTGTCGGGGTGGGTTGCGTCCGCGCCGGGCGAGCAAGGCTAGGGTTTTACTTTACCCGCGGCGGCTCCGGGAGGAAAGATTTGGGGATTTTTCCGTACGTCCTGCTCCGCCGGCCCGCTCAGCGCGGACGGTAGAGTTGGTAGAGGGGGCGAGGCTGTTTCCCGTTCATTATCTGTAGTTTATGTTGTTGTGTGGCAGGAGATTCTTGTTGCAGCACTTTAGCCTGCTGGAGGGATCTGTCTCTTGTGTGCTTCTTGTTCTCAAATCCCTCTTTTTTTTAAATAGTAGTTTTTTTTTATGTGCATTCCATCACGGTGTTAATTTTAGTTTCCTATAAGCTTGATGCCAATAAGCAAGATTCTTCAAGGTGTTGGTAGAAGATTCTTATTCTAGCACTTTAGCTGTTGGGGGCTCATATCCCCCCTTTCTAAAAGAAATTCTAGTTTTTTTATGTGCATTATGCCACGGAGTGTTGTCAGTTAGTGGTAGGTTGTGAGTGTGAATGTTTGTGTTAAATTTTGTTTCCTTAGCTTGATCCGGAAGATTATAGTCTTGGCAGTCGGTCACTAGTTCTTGGTGAAAGCTGATATAGACCGAAAAAGCAGAAGGATCACCTCTGGTGTTAGAAATGTCTAGCCTTAGAGGAGTCCACCAGTTGATTGCAGAAACTAAAAATGCAGTAACTTTTGATCCCCGTTGGTTGAATTTAGTAAGCCGTAGGACGAGCTAACTTCGATGTCCAGACGGATATTGGACAGCCTTTTTGCCGTCTTTCATGGTTCTTGGTTAGTGATTTGAATTCCTAGTGACTTTCGATCACATCTGAAAAAAAAATAATAATCAATGTTCCTTTCTCTGCTGCACGATAAAAATATGTCTTCTGAATTTCATATGATTCTCCGGCTAGGTAAATTTCTGTTCATTAGACTGACCCTGTGGTGAACTTGATCGTCCTGTAGATGCCACTTAAACTGTTTGTTGTTCTTTTGTTTTGTGCATTGCTGGGTTTCTTTGTATCTGTGGGTCGGTTTGTAGCTCAAATTTAAGAATTTTGTATTTTTCATCTTTCTTCTGCCTTGTTTTATGTCTACTATTGTTCTTCTATGAATTGTTTGAAATTGGTTGCATAATTAGAATTCCTTCTGGAAGTTCAAATTATTGTATTTCACCTGTTAGCTCTGATCAACACTTCATTTTTACGTCAGCTAGTTTGATATCTGATGTACGGAGAACACAAGGCTGCTCTAGTGTTTTCTTTTTTAGAAAAGGAGGATGACCCCCGGCCTCTGCATCAGGGCGGCTGCTCTAGTGTTGAGATCTAAAATTTAGAATCAGGACATTGTCTAGCTGTTGGTTCATAGACTGACTGCTTTGAGAATTTTTTATGTTGACAGCTTCCTTGCTGTCTTGCATGGCTTCCAAGTATTTACTGATAATCACACTTTTTAATTTTCCAGCTAAATATCCGAGTATCCTCAGTAGCACCCATCAAGTGGTGTTCTTTGCCAATAAGCAAGATTCTTCAAGGTGATGGTTGAGTTGCAACACTGCTGATCTCCATGTCTGTGGCTCCACACTTCAATCTTGGACTTGTTCCCAGGGACATGAATGGTAGCATTCCAGTTAGTTCTGCAAATTCCTCTGGGCCAAGTATTGGTGTTAGCTCTTTGGTTACCGATGGCAACTCATCACTCTCTGGAGGTGCCCAGTTTCAGCATAGTACGAGCATGAATGCTGATTCATTCATGCGCCTTCCTTCCTCACCGATGTCATTTTCATCCAATAACATATCTGGTTCGTCAGTCATTGATGGGTCTACCATGCAGCAAAGTCCACCTCAAGAGCAGATGCAGAAGCGGAGATCATCTAGTGCAACATCACAGCCTGGGATTGAGGCTGATGGTTCATTTCATGGTCAGAAGAAGCCAAGGGTTGATATTAGGCAAGATGATATCCTGCAACAGCATTTGATTCAGCAGCTGCTCCAAGGCCAGAGTTCTCTTCATTTCCAGGGCCAACATAATCCACAGCTTCAAGCGTTAATCCGGCAGCAGAAACTGGCACATATTCAGCATCTACAGAAGCATCAGTTGTCGCAACAGTTTCCTCAGATCCAGCAATCTCAAGTTGGCATACCTCGACAGCCGCAGTTGAGGCCGCCGCTAGCACAGCCTGGGATGCAACTACCTGGGCGTGTTAGGACACCTGTCGAGAGCGGGCTTTGTTCTCGTAGGTTAATGCAGTATTTGTATCATAAGCGTCAGCGTCCAGAGGTGAGAGTCTCTTCAATATATACATTGATTAGAAGACATGAGCCATTGAAAGATCAGTTACTCACATACTGTCTTGTAGAATAATTCCATAACATACTGGAGGAAGCTTATTGATGAATATTTTGCACCACAAGCAAGAGAAAGATGGTGTGTGTCGTCATATGAAAAAAGAGGGAATTCTCCGCTTGCTATTCCACAGACAGCTCAGGTTAGTTAACAGTCTTCACCTGAAATTTCCTTCGAATACTTGAAAGTTGCCATGTCAACATCACTTTCATATCGATGTTCAAAATAAAGTTATTTAACATCTCTTTAATGGTCTCATTGGATCATTGAACACTGTTTGATTATCAAGTATCTTTGTTGGTAGTGAGGAACACTATACTTGTATTGTAGCCGGCAATGGCTATTGTAATCTGTCATGCAATAATTAATATGATTGTAAAATATGTTCCATGTAATGAATTCATTGTAAGCTGTTAAAGCTGATTCTGTGTCTAGTCTGCATATATGGTCAATAGCAAGGGTAGTTATCCTTTGATGTTACATGATACCTATGAAATCATCTATCACATGGTCATATTTCTCCTTGTTGCAGGATACATGGCGTTGTGATATTTGTAATACACATACTGGGAAAGGATATGGTAAGTTGATTTCTTACTAAGTTTGCTCAATCCTTCTCCATGGATGCTTCTGGAAAATGAATGCTGATCTCTTATATGGGTTTATTCTGTAATAATCACCGAATTCAGTATTCTTGTAGTTCATGCGAAAACAGTTAAGCATGATAACTTATATAGGTTGTGTTACTCAAGCATGCTATAGTTTTCTTTAGCTGCACATAACACCTATAAGGAATTGTGGGACACATTCACGAATGAAAAACACACTCTTGGAAAGATGGTAGTGTTGCAGTGTGTGGTTTTAGCATTGCATTTCTTCTACAGCAACGTTTTGTTTATGTAGTCCTGCACTTCGCTCCTCCTGTTTTTGGTGAACACCTTCACATCTCTTTTTCGGGCTCTTTCTGTTTTGCTCCTTCAATGTGTTGTTCTCTTAGACTAGAAAACACACATGTGCGTGCGAAATGTGCATTTACATATCGTATGTTTTGTATAGTATATGCTCACATATGAAGAAAGTCATATCTAAAATATAAATCACCTAATTTTTTTAGGTATTCTTAGACTTATTTCTGCCATAAACAACTCCTAAGCAAAAAGAAGTTTGTAGGCTAAAAATTTAGTAATATTTTTTTTGCAAAAAAATTAAGTAGTAATCGGGAGGCTGTTAATATAGTATAAAAATATTTGTGGACGGTTCAAATCGGAAGTATACCAGCGGCCTAACTTGTACTTTAATTTGTACATATGTTAGTTAATTTTCTGTATTTATATCAAAATGTATCTCTTTGAGCTTACTCCTTTTCATTTCTTATGTCCATCTTACAGAGGCTACCTACGAAATACTTCCTAGACTCTGTCAAATTCGATTTGACCATGGTGTTGTAGATGAATATCTATTCCTTGACATGCCCAATGAATTCCGGTTGCCCAATGGATTACTTCTCCTGGAGCATACTAAAGTTGTTCAGAAGAGCATCTATGATTATCTACATGTTACGCACGAGGGCCAACTGAGAATAATATTCACTCCGGAACTAAAGGTATGTTGCTAGATGTAGTAGCTTGCCCATGCCCTGGCACCCATGTCTTGGGTGCCTTATTTTGTGGACCATTAGTGAGCATCTGGATGTTACAAATGAGGTCCAAGGAAGGACCATTCTTATCTGCTGATTGCCGCCTATGCAGATTATGTCTTGGGAGTTCTGTTCACGACGGCATGATGAGTATGTCACTCGCAGGTTTCTAGCACCGCAGGTATTAGACACTTCCTGGTTTGCGCATTTGGAAATCTTCTGTTCTTTTCTTTGACATTTTTGTATATATATATTTTACTTATGTAGCAAGTAGCAAATGTGTACCTAATTATAAATCTGAATCTGTGTGATAATCACACCCTCACATTCTCCTGCTGGACAAGTCTACAAATCACTTGGACATGCAAAGTATTGATGCTCTGGTAGTCGCTCTGGATGAATTCACTGGAGGTGTGGTCTTGGTTAGCCATGAGCCAGATATGGGTTGTGGAGGATGGCACAGTGAATAAATATGATGGCTCGTTTGAGGATTACAAGGATGAACTAATGTCAGAAATAACGAAGGAAGTCGAAGAGTTCTTTCTAGAATGAGCTGGTTTCTTCTCCGGAAATCCCATGTATTACTAGCAGCTTTTGTTTGCTCTGGTCTGCAGAATGTTAATATGGTTTTCATATGGCCAAATTAATCTATGTGGCCAAGATGAGTTTTTTGCGTGTGTGTGCCATTTCTATGCTACAAGATACTGGTAATCTGGTATTGTTTCTTCTCTAAGATTTTGTGCAAAACAATCATACCATGGGTGGTATACCTCCATATTGCATTTTGTTAACTTACTAAATAGTTACCATTATATATGTTGAGCTAATAGCGCCAGATTCTAATTAGTGAAATGCTTGGTAGTACTGACGAGAACGAGCCAAGACAGGCGTGTTTTCAACCAGCTGTTTAAGAGTACTGGTTCTTTGTTGCAGAACAGGCTCTGTGTATTTTTTTTATATTTATTGACTACATGAATTTAGTGTGTTATGGCTGCTGAAATTTGGAATCATTATTGGCAGAAGCTATTTCTTGTTTTGTGTATGTTTTGAGGAAATTAAGTTGTTTAGCATAGTGAAACTGTTTTTCTTCTCCTCACCTGCTGCTTCAAGGTTCTAAGTGTGGATACCACATCTTTGTTACTTTAAAGCTTATATTTTGGCAATTTTAGTCTTCTATAGTGTAGCTTCTGCTTTCCAGTTGCAGGAAATTATGAAAGACCAGTCTGCAAACTATATATGGTTTAATTTTGGCACCTTTATATTTTCTTACGTACATGCTTCTGTTTTACCAGGTTAATCATCTGCTTCAAATTGCCCAGAAGTATCAAGCTGCTGCCACTGAAAGTGGGCCTGCTGGGGTATCGACCAATGACGCACAAGCCATTTGCAACATGTTAGTAAACCTAGCATGCATTGCTAGTGTAAAATTCATTTGCTTCTTACAGTTCCTTTTGGCATTATAAATCACAGACGTATGTATTTCATTCTGTATAAGAGCTAGCTTTCTGTTATATTCTAATCAATGTGATGAATTTTTTTTGGTTGTTCTCAAAGGTTTGCGTCAGCATCACAACAACTAGCGAAAAATCTAGACCACCACAGCTTAAATGAACATGGGCTTTCTAAAAGATATGTTCGGTGCTTGCAGGTAATTAGAGTCCCCTTTGTAGTATTTATCCATCTCTTCCCTCGATATTATCTGAAAATTACTTTGATCTTTTACTTAGTTATATTGGATGCTTCTTTCCCTTATATGATTCTGTCTACAGTGTGTTGATTGCTTGTGTGCTCTTCTCAGATATCAGAGGTGGTGAATAACATGAAGGACTTGATTGATTTCAGCCACAAGAACAAGCTTGGCCCTATAGGTATGACCATGCACATTCACCAATCAGCATCATCTTAAGTGTTCACCTGGGTGCTGAATTATATTTTTGTAAAACAGTTTCTTCATGACCAATGATTTGTATGTAGTTTGCATCAGACTGTAGAACTAGGCATACTATTTGTGTTCACTTCTTTAAAAAACAGCCGATCTTTTTCCCTAGAAGATTCAGCAATGTTCTGATGCTCAGCTCTTCCTGTTTCGACCAAGTGATGTCTGGTGTAAATTGGTTAATGGTTTGCCTGTAACTGCAGAGAGCCTGAAGAACTATCCCAGACAAAATGGGCCAAAGCTTACAATGCAGAACATGCATGAGGAAAAGGGGGCCAACACAGAAATTAGCACCCATGGGAATAACGAGGCCCCAGGTGTCGGAACCATTTGTAGCAGTCCGCAGAATGCCGTGGCACAAAATAACTACCAGAATATGCTGAGAAGCTCAAGTGCAAACCAGGGTTTGCTTCAGCAGGAGGCGTCACAGAATGCCACGGCACTAAACAATTACCAGAACATGCTTAGAAGCTCAAGCGCAAACCAGCTTCAGCAGGAGGCATCGCAGAACACTGCGGCGCTAAACAATTACCAGAACATGCTCAGGAGCTCGAGCGCGAACCAGAGCTTGCTTCAGCACGAGGCATCGAGTATGTTCAAAGGTCCTACAGGAATGCACAATGGCGTTCAGCTGGAAGTGTCCAGATCTTTCCGTGCAGGTCAGCTCGGGCAGTTCCAGCAGCATCCCATGTCGTTTCAGCAAGCCATGCCCCAGCATCAGCAGAACAGTTTCGGGGCTGGTGCGAGCACACAGTACCAGCAGCACCTCATCCAGCAGCTGCTGCAAGAAGCCAAGAGTAGCAACAGCCGTGTAATGGCGCAGCAGCAGCAGCAGCCTCCTAGCGTGTCGGGACCCGTGATCACCAACAACCCTGCTAGTGGAGACCAGGCACATCACATGAATAACGGAGCCGTGGAGGGCGCCGCTCCAACGGGTACGACAGGGCCCAGCAATCTGATCAACAGTGGAGCCGGCATCATCCAACGATGCAGCAGTTTCAAGTCGGTGAGCAGCAACCCGGCTGCCGGCGTGGCCGCTTCCGGCGGCAACCCAGCGAGTCCCAAGGCGGCGGAGTCCATGCACGAGGAGGACGAGCTCGACCATCTCATCAGCAGCGAACTCGCGGAGAGCGGGCTGTTCATGGGGGAGCAGCAGGGTGGCGGCGCCTACTCGTGGAACATGTGACGGAGGGACTGCTAAATCTCTCAACCTAAAGTTTCTATCTACTCCCTGAGTCGTGCTTGATGTAAAATCGCCGCAAGTTATTCGGAGGTTTTCTTCTTTTTCTTTTGAGCTTTCGTGTCGCTGACCGGAACAGTTTCTGATGATCATGCACTGATTGAACCTTCAGTTGTGTGAGTGTGAGGGATCTGGCTGGGAAAGTTGAGAGCAGTGCAGTGCAATCCAGTGTTATTAACTAAGGGATGTCATGCTGTGTGTTGTCATTGTGCTGCATTCTTGCTGATTTTCTTGTGGCCCTCGGAAGAAAATATGCTCTCTTCTTCCCTTGTCGGTTTTCAATTTGAATCGCCTCTTGTTTAAACTTTGAATCACCTCTTTTTTAAACTAAAAATTTGCACACCATGGACAGATGGAACTTAAAATTCTTGTTTCGTCTTCCTAAATTGGAGCCATGACTGCAGTATCGGGAACGATACAAAGAAGATCAGAATGACCCCTGCAAGGATGCAGAAGCAGAGGATAAACGTACCTGTTCATCTTGTATGTGCTGTCCTGTTCATCTTGTATGTGCTGTCGAAGACGACAACATCACCATAGTCTAGATAATCCCGGCGTGACTGCAAATCACACTAGAACAGGTTTTATCACACTAGAACAGGTTTTGGAGCCTGCCTTCAGCATCAACTGTGTGCTCAAAGAAGAAGTCTGGATCTCTGTCCTTTCTGGTCAACATGATTCCTATGGCAGTATCAGCATCACCTTGTGCAAGCAATTACATCTTCTCCCTATAGCACATGTTATACAACTTTGTCCTCTGAAATGGTGACTTTGCATAGGATCCATACCTGCTAACGATGTTGTCAAAAATGATATATTTTTTTATCCCAGCTCCAGCCATAGCTAAGATCTCAGCTCTCTCAAATGCTTTGATCTGATTATGAGATCGGAGGAAAGGGACTTTGTCCGGTCGTGCAAGAGTGTGGCTGTGATCATCAGAGAAACTGCTGACATACCAAAGATTGAGCTTTTTATCAAGCTTAACTGTCAAATGGGCTTCGCATAAGAATCGACTCTCCGGTCTAAGCCTGCGGGTCCAGCCTTCCATGGTACAGAACTTGACCTATCGTTTTCCTGCGGCGGAACAAAGATACCTCCTCAAGCGCACAGTCCTTGCGCGATCCTTTGAACGTTTTAGCGAGTCCTTCCTGATGCTGAACCCACGTTCTCTCGCGTGCTTGTTGTAGAACGTGTGCACCTCGTCTAATGACCTGAATGTCTTTACCATCACTGCCCAATGCCTATCAAGTGACTCTTGCTGATATTCATCATAGCACATGTCAAGGTCAAACTAATCATCATCGCTCTGCTCATCGTTCCCGCTAGGACCATCAACACCTCCCTGCAAAATATGACATATAACCTTGCATGTCAATTTGTTCTTGTATTGTTACTAACCATAAATAATGTAAAGAACTTACTTGGCTACCGCTCCCACTACGAGATGCATCGACCTCGCTCTCGGCATTGTCATCATCTATATTATTACGCTCATTGTCATCATTAGCATTTATCTGTGCACATGTAAAGTAAAATAAGTGGTCATACAATTTTAATGTCAATCATTGCCCTACAATTTTTTCAACATACCTGACTCACACTATCTGTATAAAATTGTTCATCTATATCATATTCCTCATCGTCATCATTGCCATGTAGCTGTACAAATTTAAAAGGACATGTAAGTGACAAATAACTAGTTTGTATTCAATATGTTTTGGTCAACATTGAAGGCACTTACATTACCACTGTACGATTCATCCTAACTCATATAGTTGTCTCCGGGAGGCTGGTTCGCATTCAATGACGAGGATCCATTATCGCTACCGGAATCATCACTAGCGTATCCGGTTACTTGCTCCATCTATGCACATACAAATAAGGTGTGAGATCAATGCCAACATTCCACAACATCATCGCGAATACAGTAAATTCGTCAACACTGACATGACTATGTGGCATGCATACAAATTTGAACATATAAAATCATTATGAGGTCATTACGAAGTCACTACTCTCCTCTCTTATTTAGCTAAGTAGGGAATCATTTTGCATAAAAAAATGCAATGGACAAATCAAAAAGAAAAAAAAAGAGCCAGAGAACCTACTGTGCGCCGTAGAGGGGTCCTCGCCTTGGGTCGACGCCGATGCGCTGTTGCCACCCACGTCGTGGAGGGCGCCTACCAGGACAGAACGTTGACGCGGGAGCGTTGGGCGTTTCACCGGCGACACGGCGTGTGGGTGACTACGGACGTCGTCGGTGCTCGTGACTAGATAGGCACGTCGGGGTCGACGTCGTGACGGCGGTGGACCACGGCGGCGTTGATGCCGCTAGGGTTTCCTAGGCGGGGATGGGGTGTCGGTTTCATGCCACACCGGTGACACGGCGCGTGGGTGACTACGGACGCCGCCCGACGTCGTGACGGCGGTGGATGACGGTGGCGTTGATGCCGCTAGGGTTTCGTACGTGGGGATGGGGTGTCGGGGTGAGGTGTCGTTTTTCCCCTTTCCCGGTCGCACTACCGAACCGCACGGTATGCGTACGACGCGGGCGTACGGGGCGGGGCGTACACGGCCGGCCGGCCCTACAACGGACGGCGGGTACACAAATACATAATTTAGTATGGACAATACTACCCCTTCTACGTTTATTGGGGGAGGGGGGGGGGGGGTTGTACCGAAGTACTTCTCAAAATGTATTTGCAAGGGTCTCCACATACCTGACGAAAAAGAAGGCAAACATCAGTTTGTCTCTGTACATACTCGACTCTGAAGCTAGTATTGTATCACATACCTGAATAATTTAAAATCTCCAAATGTATTGATGTATTACATGTTGCTCACGTGTAAAATTTGCATTCTTTAGTAAAAGGATGGCAACCCTTTACCCTCAAGATTGATTCAGTATTAATGATGCAGGGTTCATATTGGGCGAGCCCCTCTCGAGCGTCCACCTTGTGCTGGAAGAGCATGTGCCCTTGAGAAAACATTAAGGGTAGAAAATTTGGCAGCAAGGTAAACAAAACCAGGGTAGTAAACCCCAGCCAGGGGATTTTCAAGGGCAGATGAGATTCCCTTCCCGCACAGGGAGCATTTTCCTAATTTATATTACACCATTTGGTGGCTCGTAGACGCAGGGGAAACGCTCCAGCTCGCTAGGTGGAGCTCGATCGCGTGAGAGAAGCCAACACGTGGATTTTCTCCCAGACCCCTCGAGCCATGGATTGCTCTCCCAGGGAAACGACGTGGATCGGGCCAGAAAGCCCTCCGGCGGTGAGCGACCAAATAGCGCGATCGTTTTCCACGGGCTGAATTGCCGCGCGGGCCATGCGCCCTGGATTTCGACGGGGATCCCCCCGGGATCTCGGGTAACCAAACGAGGCCTAAGAGGATATGCGGAAAAGAGAACAGATACCGTTGTAGTACCAGCTGTTGGATACAACTTGGGTTCATTGGGAGAGGCTTACGACTTCTATAACCTATATTCGTGGGAAATTGGATTGGGAATAAGATACGGAAAAAGTAGGCTCAACGTCGAGAGAACCAAATGTATGCAAGAGATAGTATGTGGATGCTCAGTGAGTTCGAAATAGATTTATTATCCAGTTTGCTGCAATGGTTTCGTGAAAATGCACTGAACAATTTAAAAGGATATGTGCCAGCAAGCTGCCCCATGCACATATGAAGGCAATATATGAGGTTTCTTTTTGATTGAGAGGCAAATGATAACTATGAAGAGCGACGACCAAAGATAGTGAGTTGCTTCGTTACTGCATTTAATATTAGTACTTGTAATTTAAGCTTTACGAATCTTGCTAGAAACTAACAAATAAAATTTTTATGTACAAGGTGAACACACCATTGGAGTTCCACGCTAGCAAGATCTACACTCGAGCTATGTTTGAGAATTTTGGTGAGATCCTGTATGAAGCAGGACAATACAAAATAGAAGTTAAAAATGGTTTGAAATATTACTTACACCGGTACCACCCAAAGAGATACGAGAAGTGGTGCAGAGTACTGTACATACTACATAGTGCATGTCGTCGCTGAGGATGAAGAACTCTCATGTGAATGTGGTAACTTCAAGCGCACAGGACTGTACGCTGCCATTCAGTTAAGGTACAGAATCACCATATTGAGACAAAAATTGTAGGATCAGTGTTCAGGCTTGCTTCAAAAAACCGTATATACTCAACAATTTAAAATTGTATTGCAGGTTCTTGATTTCTTGGGTATAGACAAAATTCCATCAAAGCATATCCTCAAAAGGTGGACAAAACATGCAAGAGATATACTTCCAACCCACTTGTCACACCTACAAAGAGACAAGATTTCAGCCAATTCCGTACCATTCAGACATTCAAATTTTTATACACATGCTTTAGAGGTTGTAAAACTTGGTGATGCAAATCCAATTGCATATGATTGTGCGATGGAACTTTTTAGGGCAGCAATGGATAAACTGACCTATTTAGCTGCTGAGCATGATGGTTTGGGTTTGCAACACAGAATTGAAATGAAGAAGACAAAAGGTACAGAATTGACTCTTCCAAGGAACACAACATGGACACATGAGCGATGATGAAGGTAGCGCCGTCGAAAATTTCATTGGATTATCAGTTCCAGAACAGAAACGCAAGGCCGGTCGACCAACAAACAGCAGAGACAAGCCTCCATATGATGACCGGTCTGCAAAGAGCAAACAAATTAAGGTCACATCACAAGTTGATACAGGTATTGGATGCAGTACAAGCAAACGAACACGGTTCTGCACTATATGTCATGGCCCTGGTCACAAGAGCACAACGTGTCCGCTAAGAGGGGACACTCCTCAAAAGAAAAGGAAAGAATCAAAATGCTCAATCTGCGGAGTGGGAGGGCATCGAAAGAACACCTGCACATGGAAAGCAACCTACTCATGATCCTGTTATCGAACCATGAGTAATCTATACAAGCAGCTAGCATATTTACCCTGTATCCTGACTGCTCTCTACCATGCACCTGAAATACTTATGTACTGTCATCTTTGTAATATGTATTTGCGTGAGCCCCTGAGCTGTCTAGATGTGTTGTTTAAAACTATTTCATGCTTCATGGTCCTGTAACAAACATCTCAGATTAATCTCCATGTGCTACTGATGACATATTCATCTACTATCCATTACATACACATATGCCTCCATTTTTAATTCCTGTTTTAATGGTAAAATCCCCTGAAATGTCGCCCTGTCATTCATCTATGCAAGTACCAATCATTTCAAATATTGCTGGATTTTCGCTATTTTCCCCTTGTATCCTGAAAGCTCACTTGCAGTGCCTGATAGCTAAATTATGTTCTATATTTGTCGGATGCCCTGAATTATGCGGATGTACTGTTGAAATGTAATTTTGAAGGCGATGTAACAAAAAAATTCAGATTAATCCTTGTATGCCAATCATGACATAATCAGCTGCTACTCCTTGGACTCACTAGCTTATCTTATTTTTTCCCTGGTGTTTTTTCCTGGAAGAAATAAGTAGTTAGAGACGGAGAGGCTGATTCGGTCCGATAATAAATGGGCTAGTTGGCCCGCACAAGCACCGCTCCCCACCGTAAACGGGATCAACTGCGCTGTTACCCCTGTTGCTGTTCCACTGGTACACCTTGGCACATAACCAATCCCCGCATCAGGGCCAAACGCCCGTTTAACCCCACCTCCGTTATGTACGTATGCCAATTCGTAACTCCGTGTATGCCCTGCATGCCTCATCAGGAAACATATAATATAGAGTACAGTACGCATCCCCACGTCAGGTTCCATGATGGGAGATAACAGGAGCGCTCGTCCTCTCCTACCAATTTTCGGCCGTGAATACCATCTCCAAGAAATGAAAGCTCGTTGTAAGCCATTGATCTCCGCTCCATCAGGTGTACTAGTTGGATTGGCTGCAGTTTTTGCATCTCTTAAAAAAAGAAAAAGGCTGCTTGCCCACCCCTCAAAAAGAAAAAGAAAAAGAAAAAGGCTGGTTGCTCTGCTGCCGGTGATACTTAAGAATTCGATCGGTGTGTTGCATGGTGTACTGGCTAGTTGAGCTGGTTAATTTTTGTCCAATCTTACATTCTTAAGAAGTTGATCCTCGCTACTGTCAATTCTCTCAACATGCAAGCTGTCCAACTTAGCATTCATTCAGGGGCGGACACAGGATTTGGCTAAGCCCTAGGCCCTAGGCTAGCTATAGTACGTCTACAGTGCTGCTACAGTACCTATGATGCTGTACTTAGTGCAGTTTTGTTTCTTCACGCCCAGGGCCCGGCCCAGCCCCCCCCCCCCCCCCCCCCCCCCGCGCCTGGGTCCTGGATCCGCCACTGCATTCATTCCCATGCGGCCACGTCAGCACTAATCCTTCACCCGCATGGTTTTTCATCGCTAATCCTGCTTACTCAGTGAGCTGGGCTATACGAAACCACAAATGAAGCGTCACCTCTGATTGTTCTTTTAGAAGTACTCCCCCGTTTGAAAATACTTGTCATCAAAATGGATAAAAAGAGATGTATCTAGAATTATTATTCTAGATACATCTCCCAGACGGAGGGTACAACCGTGGAAGATCAGCCGTCTGCGCTACCCCATCCGTCATCGCGCCTCCTCATAATTTGCAGAGCCGGAGATAGGACACACATCGGGTGCCCATCCAGGAGCGGCGCCACCGACTGAACAATTAATGGGCGCCCGGTGACCCTTCCCTTGCTTGATTCGAGATTGGGCCGCCGGCTTCTCCCGTCGAGCAGGCCGGTGACCCTTCCCGTACATCATACAGTGGATACAAATAACTTAAATTTCCATTACCTAGACAACATCTCAATTCAGTGTTTCACTCCAGACATGAAACTGTCCACGCCTTTTACAAACATCTCGACAGTCTTGTCTACCAAATGGCCCATATGAGAATTTTGGGGATGTTGGGCCTGGCCGGGCAAAAGCTTTACAAACCATGGTAATACTGGCTTGTCGAACGAGGTCAAAGGAGATATATGGAATATTTAATAATGCAAAAACAAGCAATGTGGATTTGAGACCAAGAAAATAATTCTAGGACAAACCATTAAACCTCATGCACTTGTCAATTCTTCTCTTAGCTACACCAAACCTAGATAAACCTACCCTGCAAACCTTTTTATGATATTTGTTGTAGACTTGTAGATTGTCAAAAATCTTGATCATGATATTTAAAGATACTAAAAACAGACACAAATACATATAAACACACTATAGTGCATCTAAGTGGCACAAATTACACCTTAGGTGAATGTTCTTTGCCGAGATTTAGATGAAATTCGGTTACAAAATGTTCACAAGAAAATTGTAAAAACAATAACAGAAGCTTAAAGAAAATCGGAGTCCCGCCGTACTAATTGTGTGTGTGTACTGATAAGAGTTTGAACTGTATATATTCATCAATTTTGAGTTGTAATATATACATGTGTTAAATGTTGTCACATACATAGAGAATTTGCCAAGCTTGTAAGGTGTATCAACCGAAAAACAAAGGGTTACTAATACACCATAGTATAAAATAAGTAAAAATGTTTAGTATAAATAACATATTACCTTTTTTTTAATTCTTAACCATTAATTAGAGTACAAGACGTAAATTAGATTATGATGTATCCTCATAATGAAGAAAAAAATATTGCAATTACAATATTCGGATGATAATTAATGGAATTTTCTTTGGAGAGGTGAATGTCATATCAACACATCATTGAACTCATATATATTAAAAAAATGCTAATCAATTTCATAGGTTCGACTAGATTACGCCTCATATGATTTAATTCAATAACCGGCCAACATAAAAAATACGACCATGGCAAATGAGAATGCAACAAATAGATAACTGTGATGTTTTTTTAAAATTAAATATATTAAAAACACGAAACAAACATATGCCTTCTACTAATTAAACGAAGTGTGCATGTGATGCTGTGAAATGGAATTGCTTATTTGCAAATTTCATAAAAAACAAATGTTTTGGATATCCTAGTTATTAATGCCCAATCCATAAAATGTTTCAGTTGACAAATTTTATTTTCAGCGAGTAGACGTCGTGCCCTACTATCTTTAAATAATGTCAATAGTCCCACTGCGCCGCTACACATTTGAGCGAGACCTCCTCTTTGGCACATGTAGTGTCGCTTACCTTCCGTGGCGCTCATGCATTGGCCGACTGCGCCTGGCCCAACACATGCCGATGGTTGCTCGTTCGCTCGTGTCCATGGCTCGTTTGCTCGCATCCTATGCTCACTCACTTTTCTATTTCCTTTTTCATTCGTTCACTTTTTTTTGCACAATTTTCTTTTCTATGGTTTCTTGTTGACTGCCAATTTTTAAAATAAAAAAGTTAATGAGTTTAAAACAATTCACGAATTTGATAAAAGTTCACAAATATTATGAAGAGCATTAACTTGATTTTTTTTCACGGATTTGAAAAATAAACCGTGAATCTGAAAAAGAGCACCAATATTGAAAAGTATATGAATTTGAAAATTTTCATGAAACTTCGAAATAAGTTCACGAATTAAACAAAAGTTCAAAATTTTGAAAATTTTCAAGAAAATTGAAAAAGTTCATAGATTTTGGGAAATAGTTCATCTATTTTGAAAAAAGTTCATGAATTTGAAAAAAATCATAAAAACTTAAAATATTTCATGGATTTGAAAACATTCATGCATTTGACAAAAAGTTCACAGATTTGGATAAAAGTTCATGGATTTGAAAACATTCATGCATTTGACAAAAAGTTCACAGATTTGGATAAAAGGTTCATGGATTTGAAAAAAGTTTGTTAATTTAAGAGAACGTTCATGGATTTGAAAAAATATTTACGAATGTAGAAACCAGAGTCTCACTTCCCGCACATTTTTTCCTAGTTGGTTGGTGCTGTAAGATGGGCACAATGATGTTTAGAGTTCAAATGTATATATGGCACTTGTGATAATGGATTGAAAGGTCGATGCCATTTGAAAAGTCAAAATTACTGTTGGTCTACATGGAACCAAATTTGTTTCAAATCAGAAAACAATATTTGAAACCTCAAATACGTATGTGTTGTATATATGTACACATTTTCATTAGCATGTATTTTATGTCGTGGTGTACACAAATAGGACAAATGTGTGGACCAAAATTGGGCCCTAAAAATTAGCATGTTATCCTATGAAACTTTCCACATATGTAAAAGCCGTATGTATGTATCTATGGAAACAATCTTTTTTTTTTCTGAATTTTCCCCATGTATATTTGAAGAGCAAAATTGCTACAGTCAAGGCCAACACCTTATGTATAAACAGTAACGAACTTTTTTTCCCCAGAAAGACAGTGACCATACTTTGTAGGAAGACACCATTTTGATGGCTAGATTAATTGTGCTCGACATTCGTTGGCGAAGGTGGCCTTATGGAAGTTATTTTTTTGATCCATTGCCACGACAAATGAGAATTAAGTGCCGTCGTTGTGCTTACATTTTTCTTTGAGATTTTGATTTGAAGCAAAAACAAGACCACGCCCCCTCAAGCAAGTAAATCACAACAAGAGTGAATTACATTTTGAGCTACTTGGAGACATCACTGGCAATATAGGCTTGGCCCAAACCAATGGCGTTGCCTGCCCCAAACTCAGCCACTCCCTGCACCGTCCTGGTCTCCATGTCAACGGCGAGCACCCACGCCGTTTGCTCGTTGTCCTGGTAGTCGATCTTCCCAAGCAAGTAAACGATGCCGTCGTCTCGCAGGCTGCGGACGGGCAGGCCCGTGTGGAGCCTCCGCAGCGTCGGCCGAGGTGCCGCGCCGATGTCGGACTGCACCTTCGTTTCGTAGATCTTGGCCGAGTCGAGCTTGTAGTCCCTGCGCCAAGCCGGCGCCGCCGCCGCTATGGACATCGGGTCGGCGCCGTTGAAAGGCATGCTCCATGTTGCGGCCCTCCAGCTGGGTGAACCTGATGGAGCCGCCGCCGATGGACACGTCGCGGCTGCACTGCGGGTCGCCGGTGCCGACCCCCTAGCTGGGCGGCATCAGCGGCGGCAGGCGGACGGGACCATGGACCGTGGGGCTCTCGGCGAGCGCATCGCAGAGGAAGATGCCCAGATCGAGGTCAACCCACGCCACCATGCCGCGGTCTCCTCCAATGGTGATCGCCTTGTGCGTGACGTGGTGGCGGTACGGCGCGTTCCCCGGCGGCGCCGTCCTCTTGATAGTCCAGGCCCCGGTCTCGGAGTGGTACAGGCAGAGCTCGTATGGTGTCCTCGCGACGGACGCGCAGCGCCTCGCGACCACGACGTAGCCGCGGCACGCGTCGTCGCAGTCGTGGCTGGCGGCTCCGTCTCCGTGGCGGAGGCAGCGGCGCAGGAGGGCGGCCGAGGCCTCTACGAAAGTGTGCAGGTAACCGGGGCTGGGGAGGTGCTCGAGCGACGGCCCGGCGGCGTGGTACACGAAGTACTCCCTGGTTCTGCGGTGGACGATGTCAGACGGGCAGGGGAGGACGGCGCAGAGGAAGACGAGGGGCCCCTCAATGGTGAGGACGGTGAGGTTGGGTTTGACTTTGTGTGGCCGTAGGCGGCGACGTGGACGCAAAGGTAGGACCGTAGGAGACGTGCGGCGGAGCGGCGGCGCAGAAGGTGACCTTGATGCTGCCCTCGAGGCCGCAGCCCCGCAGGTCGCAGCTGGCCGTGGTGGCGTTGTCACGGTCGGCCAAGTAGGTTGATTTCTCCAGGAGGACGAAGTCCAGCCGGTGGGCGTCGGGGTAGCCGTGCCCGTAAGCCGGCGGGGGCAGCGGCGAGTCCATGACTAAGTTTCGGACAGATGGATTGGTGCCTGTCGTGAGCACCTGTTTCTACGTCGACGATCGACTTCAAGTAGAGAGGAAGCAGTGACCATTGGAATTTTGAAACAGAATTCGACACAACATCAGCACAGAATTTGAAAGTTTAGGCCAGGGCGGACCCAGGTTATAGGCTGTGGGGGCAGCTGCCCCCACTCCATTTTCCAGCTGCTTAGAGCATCTTCAACAGCCGCACAAAAATCCCGCGCCCAATAAACGTTATAGCGCGTCACTGTAGCGCTTTTAAAGCGCCGGGACCAACTTTGGTTTAGCAAGCGCCCAAAAACACATGCCCAAAAACAGGCAGTGTAAATTGTGAAGCGCGCACAATCTGGCGCCCCAAATATGCTGCGCGCGATAGCGTTTTTCAGCGCGCGTCTAAAAACTTTTAGCGCTACAGCTTTTGCTGGAGCAGTCCGACGCCAAAACAAACAAACTTTTAGTGTGCGAAGCTCTTTTATGCGCCTCTTGGAGATGCTCTAAGGTGGTCTGATGTGTATTGGATGTGCCCCCATTCGGGAGAATGCCCTGCCCCCACTCAGTCAAGTATTTGTTTATTTTTAAAAGCCCAACTCCAAAGAAGAAGCCCGCCTAGTGGCAAGGGTGGGCGGTGGCGCACCCTGCGGCCAGGGTCCGAATCCTGTCAGGGTTGAATTTCTAGTCCTCAACCGGGTGGCGTCTTCTATAAAACTAAGTCTTGGGTGCTAGTGCCCATGGATCTTATTTTTTTATATATAAGAAAAAGAATTGCTACAACCCCCAGCATACGTCACATCAGATGCCTCTTTCCTGTAGCCTACACACGTTAGCTAGCTCAATCCAATGGCCAGGTTTCACCTACACGCACGCATCGTCCACTCAAAGGAAACCCACCCACGCAGCCATGACTTTGGGAAGCCTTGACCTCGCCTCTCACGCCGCCGCGGAGTCATCGCCTTGCCTGCTCGCTGCCGCAAATCGCAGACTTGCCGTCGCCGGCCCCTGCACACCATTGCGGCCTTGCAATACTCCAACTGAGATCTCAATTCCACAGTTCCCTAGTTCTAATTGACATCAAGGTAAGCCGCTAATTCTCCAATTCCAAATCAACTCATATGTATAGTTTATCAATTCGGATGATTATGTAAGTTTGAACAATTTTTTGAACATATAAAATATTGTATACAACTTACTACTTACCAGTAATGGCTAGACCAAAAAACTCCAATTTAATATAGATCATCTATTGCTCCCTACGATCCGAATTAATTGACTCAGCTTCTTAGTTCGTAGCACAGGTCATCTTCATGTATGATGTATGAAAATTTAGTCATTCATTAAACATCTATTTTTTCACCTAAAGTTGCAGGGAAATAAATGGAGAGTTTTTTTTATAAAAAATCAACAACTTCCGAGATACCTAAACTAGTTGATTTAGTCAAGCTTCCTAGGAATCCATATAAAAGATTAGAATTCCTATCGAAAGTGATACTAAAACATTTGCATACAGTGAAAGATCATCGTGGGATAATGGGCTAAAGATTTTCTTTTTCAAAGTAGTGGCTTTCTTCAATGTTTGCATCTTTTCTCAATTCGATAATGTTTTCTCTTACAGGTTGTAGGTTAGATTGTTAGAAAAATGTTTCAATGTTCACTTTTGCAACTTCAAAACAAGATATTATCAGATGCAGTTCATATCATCCCAAATGGTTAGTCTTCTTTCACTTTTCGATGAATTTGGTTAATGCGTGAAAAATTAGGTGTTTATGTCCGTATTCTGTTTACATGAATGTTTTTGCCTTGCTGGTTCATGCATATGGACATACATTTTTTGCCCCCGCTCAATATTTTTCCTTGGTCCGCCCCGCCAACTCTAGCCCATCTCCTAGGAGGATATAGAGGAGCATATTTACTCCATTAATTTTTGGCCGGACCTATCTGATCCTCTAAATATAACGGAGTATAATTTAGTTTTTTTTCCAAATTATGCAATTATATTTTACATTGCAACTTCATATTAGCACACATATAAAAACTAAACATAAATATGAAGGTTCAAGCAAATTACATACAAACCAAATTATTTAAATTTAAACACACTGAATGGTTCAAACGTAGCAAATAACATGTAAAAGCACAACTAGGAAGTATTATGAACTTGCCAGTGATGCTCAATAAGATCTTCTTAGAGCCGAGTATGAACTTGTCGGTTCTCGATCCTGTGATGCCCTTTAAGGAATGCTTGGATCCTATTTGAATCATACTCTGTCTCAACAGGAGTCATGTTAGTGACGTATCAAAAGTTCGCAGGCATATCTCTCTCATCTTCAATGATCATGTTATGCAATATGATGCAACAAGTCATGACATGTCATAGAACCTTGGAGATCCAGTACTCGGCAGGGCACAAACAATTGCAAAGCGTTTCTGAAGCACAACAGGCTATCCCCACATCTTCCCTAGCCACTTCTTGATAATGGGCAAAGTGAATATTTTTGTTACCTTCTACACGCGGAATGGTTTTGACTAACGTGGCCCATGGGGGATTGATGTCATCTGCAAGTTAGTAAACCATTGAGGAGTTGTGCACATTGACTGTATAGTTGTATGCAGGAGCCTAGCAAACAATGGTGATCTTGACAACACATTCAAGTCATAGTGAGAGCCAGTCAAACCAAATAATGAATAACATATCCAAAGATCATGTGTTGCAACTGCCTCAAGAATGATCGTTGGATTGTTGCAGTGATCTTTGTACTGACCCTTGCACCCTACAGGACAATTCTTCCAGGTCCAGTGCACATAGTCAAGTGACCCAAGCATCCCAGGCCATCTTCTTGCTTCACTCTCTGTCATTAGCCTCTGGTGTTGGGGAACGTAGTAATTTCAAAATTTTCCTACGCACACGCAATATCATGGTGATGATATAGCAACGAGGGGAGAGTGTTGTCTACGTACCCTCGTAGACCGAAGCGGAAGCGTTGACTCAACGTAAAGGAAGTAGTCGTACGTCCTCCGGTTCAACCGATCCAAGTACCGTTACTCCGGCACCTCCGAGTTCTTGACACGCGTACAGCTCGATGACGCACCCTCGATCTCCGATCCAGCAGAGGCGCCGAGGGGGAGTTCCGTCAGCACGACGGCATGGTGACGATCTTGATGTTCTCCTGTTGCAGGGCTTCGCCTAAGCACCGCTACAATATGACTGAGGTGTAATATCGTGGAGGGGGGCACCGCACACGGCTAAGGAACGATCAATGATCAACTTGTGTGTTCTAGGGTGCCCCCCTACCCCCGTATATAAAGGAGGGAGGGAGGAGGTGGCCGGCCCTAGGGGGGGCGCGCCATGAGGAGGGGGAAACCTACTCCAAGTAGGTTTCCCTCTCTTTTCCTTATCTTATTTGGAGGGGGAAGGAAAGAGTACTAGTATTAGGAAGTAGTACTACTAGTAGTAATAGGAAGAGGGGGAAGGAGAAAGGAAAGGGGGGGCCGGCCCCCTTCCCCAATTCGGATTGGGCTTGGGGGGCGCGCCCCCTTCCCTTGCTCCTTCTCTCTTCCTCCTACATGGGCCCAATAAGGCCCATATACCTCCCGGGGGGTTCCGGTAACCTTCCGGGGCTCCAAACTTCTCCGGAACCTTTCCGGTGTCCAAATATATCCGTCCAATATATCAATCTTTATGTCTCGACCATTTCGAGACTCCTCGTCATGTCCGTAATCATATCCGGGACTCCGAACAACCTTCGGTACATCAAAATACATAAACTCATAATATAACTGTCATCGAAACCTTAAGCGTGCGGACCCTACGGTTCGAAAATGATGTAGACATGACTGAGACACATCTCTGGTCAATAACCAATAGCGGGACCTGGATGCCCATATTGGTTCCTACATATTCTACGAAGATCTTTATCGGTCAAACCGCATAACAACATACGTTGTTCCCTTTGTCATCGGTATGTTACTTGCCCGAGATTCGATCGTCGGTATCCAATACCTAGTTCAATCTCGTCACCGGCAAGTCTCTTTACTCGTTCTATAATGCATCATCCCGTAACCAACTCATTGGTTACATTGCTTGCAAGGCTTATAATGATGTGCATTACCGAGAGGGCCCAGAGATACCTCTCCGACAATCGGAGTGACAAAACCTAATCTCGAATTATGCTAACTCAACATGTACCTTCGGAGACACCTGTAGTACTCCTTTATAATCACCCAGTTACGTTGTGACGTTTGGTAGTACCCAAAGTGTTCCTCCGGTAAACGGGAGTTACACAATTCTCATAGTTATAGGAACATGTATAAGTCATGAAGGAAGCAATAGCAGAATACTAAACGATCAAGTGCTAGGCTAACGGAATGGGTCATGTCAATCACATCATTCTTCTAATGATGTGATCCCGTTAATCAAATGACAACTCTTTTGTCCATGGCTAGGAAACTTAACCATCTTTGATTCAACGAGCTAGTCAAGTAGAGGCATACTAGTGACACTATGTTTGTCTATGTATTCACACATGTATTATGTTTCCGGTTAATACAATTCTAGCATGAATAATAAACATTTATCATGAAATAAGAAAATAAATAATAACTTTATTATTGCCTCTAGTGCATATTTCCTTCAGTCTCCCACTTGCACTAGAGTCAATAATCTAGTTCACATCGCTATGTGATTTAACACCAATATTCACATCTGCATGTGATCAATACCCATAGTTCACATCATCATGTGATCAACACCCAAAGGGTTTACTAGAGTCAATAATCTAGTTCACATCGCTATGTGATTAACACCCAAAAGAGTAATAAGGTATGATCATGTTTTGCTCGTGGGAGAAGCTTAGTCAACGGGTCTGTCATATTCAGAGCCGTATGTATTTTTGCAAACATTCTATGTCTTCAATGCTCTGCATGGAGCTACTCTAGCTTAATTGCTCCCACTTTCAATATGTATCCAGTTTGAGACTTAGAGTCATCTGGATCAGTGTAAAAGTTTGCACCGATGTAACTTTTACAACAAACTCTTTTATCACCTCCATAATCGAGAAACATTTCCTTAGTCCTCACTAAGGATATTCTTGACTGCTGTCCAGTGATCTACTATTAGATCAAAATTGTATTCCTTTGTCAAACTCAGATCAAGGTATACAATAGGTCTGGTTCACAGCATAGCATACTTTATAGAACCTATGACTGAGGCATAGGGAATGACTTTTCATTCTCTTTCTATTTTTCTGCCATGGTCGGGTCTTGAGTCTTACTCAACCTCACACCTTGCAACACAGGCAAGAACTTCTTCTTGGACTGTTCCATTTTGAATTATTTCAAAAATTTATCAAGGTATGTATTCATTGAAAAAATCGTATCAAGTGTCTTGATCTATCTATATAGATCTTGATGCTCAATGTGTAAGCAGCTTTACCGAGGTCTTTCTTTTAAAGAACTCCTTTCAAACACTCCTTTATGCTTTGCAGAATAATTCTACATTATTTCCGATTAACAATATGTCATTCACATATACTTATCAGAAATGTTGCAGTGCTCCCACTCACTTTCTTGTAAATATAGGCTTCACCGCAAGTCTGTATAAAACTATATGCTTTGATCAACTTATCAAAGCGTATATTCCAACTCTGAGATGCTTGCACCAGTCCATAGATGGATCGCTGGAGCTTGCATATTTTGTTAGCACCTTTAGGATTGACAAAACCTTCTGGTTGTATCATATACAACTCTTCTTTAATGAATCCATTAAGGAATGTAGTTTTGACATCCATTTGCCAAATTTCATAAAATGTGGCAATTGCTAACATGATTCGGACAGACTTAAGCATCGCTACAGTTGAGAAAATCTCATTGTAGTCAACACCTTGAACTTGTCAAAAACCTTTTTGCGACAAGTCGAGCTTTGTAGATAGTAACACTACTATCTATGTCTGTCTTCCTCTTGAAAATCCATTTATTTAACATGGCTTGCTGATCATCGAGCAAGTCAATCAAAGTCCATACTTTTGTTTTTATAGATGGATCTCATCTCAGATTTTATGGCCTCAAGCCATATCGTGGAATCTGGTCTCATCATCGCTTCCTCATAGTTCGTAGGTTCATCATGGTCAAGTAACATGACTTCCAGAATAGGATTGCCGTACCACTCTGGTGCGGATCTTACTCTGGTAGACCTACGAGGTTCAGTAGAAACTTGATCTGAAGTTTCATGATCAATATCATTAGCTTCCTCACTAATTGGTGTAGTTGTCACAGGAACCGGTTCTTGTGATGAACTACCTTCCAATAAAGGAGTAGATACAGTTATCTCATCAAGTTCTACTTTCCTCCCACTCACTTCTTTCGAGAGAAACTCCTTCTCTAGAAAGGATCCAAATTTAGCAACGAAAATCTTGCCTTCAGATCTGTGATAGAAGGTGTACCCAATAGTCTCCTTTGGGTATCCTATGAAGACACATTTCTCCGATTTGGGTTCGAGCTTATCTGGTTGAAGTTTCTTCACATAAGCATCGCAGCCCCAAACTTTGAGAAACGACAACTTTGGTTTCTTGCCAAACCACAGTTCATAAGGCGTCGTCTCAACGGATTTTGATGGTGCCCTATTTAACGTGAATGCGGCCGTCTCTAAAGCATAACCCCAAAACGATAGCGGTAAATCGGTAAGAGACATCATAGATCGCACCATATCAAGTAAAGTACGATTACGACGTTCGGACACACCATAACGTTGTGGTGTTCCAGGTGGCGTGAGCTGTGAAACTATTCCACATTGTTTTAATTGAAGACCAAACTCGTAACTCAAATATTCGTCTCCGCGATCAAATCGCAGAAACTTTATTTTCTTGTTACGATGATTTTTCCACTTCACTTTGAAATTCTTTGAACCTTTCAACTATTTCAGACTTATGTTTCATCAAGTAGATATACCCATATCTGCTCAAATCATCTTGTGAAGGTCAGAAAATAATGATACTTGCCACGAGCCTTCATACTCATTGGTCTGCATACATCAGTATGTATTATTTCCAATAAGTTAGTAACTCGTTCCATTGTTCCGAAGAACGGAGTTTTAGTCATCTTGCCCAAAAGGCACGGTTCGCAAGCATCAAATGATTCATAACCAAGTGATTCCGAAAATCCATCTTTATGGAGTATCTTCATGCGCTTTACACCGATATGACCCAAACGGCAGTGCCACAAATAATTTGCACTATCATTATTAACTTTGCATCTTTTGATTTCAATATTATGAATATGTGTATCACTACGATCGAGATCTCATGAACCATTTTCATTGGGTGTGTAACCATATAAGGTTTTATTCATGTAAACAGAACAACAGTTTATTCTCTTAAATGAATAACCGTAATGCAATAAACATGATCAAATCATATTCATACTCAACGCAAACACCAAATAACACTTATTTAGTTTCAACACTAATCCCGAAAGTATAGGGAGTGTGCGATGATGATCATATCAATCTTGGAACTACTTCCAACACTCATCGTCATTTCCCCTTCAACTAGTCTTTGTTTATTCTGCAACTCCCGTTTCGAGTTACTAATCTTAGCAACTGAACTAGTACCAAATACTGAGGGGTTGCTATAAACCCTAGTAAAGTACACATCAATAACATGTATATCAAATATACCCTTGTTCACTTCGCCATCCTTCTTATCCACCAAATATTCAGGGCATTTCCGCTTCCAGTGACTATTTCCTTTGCAGTGTAAGCACTCAGTTTCAGGCTTTGGTCCAGATGTGGGCTTCTTCGCGGGAGTGACAACTTGCTTGTCATTCTACTTGAAGTTCCCTTTCTATCCCTTTGCCCCTTTTCTTGAAACTAGTGGTCTTGTCAATCATCAACACTTGATGCTCTTTCTTGATTTCTACCTTCGTTGATTTCAATATCACGAAGAGCTCGGGAATCGTTTTCGTCATCCCTTGCATACTATAGTTCATCACAAAGTTCTACTAACTTGGTGATGGTGACTAGAGAATTCTGTCAATCACTATCTTATCTGGAAGATTAACTCCCACTTGATTCAAGCGATTGCAGTACCCAGACAATCTGAGCACATGCTCACTAGTTGAGCGATTCTCCTCCATCTTTTAGCTATAGAACTTGTTGGAGACTTCATATCTCTCAACTCGGGTATTTGCTTGAAATATTAACTTCAACTTCTGGAACATCTCATATGGTCCATGATGTTCAAAACGTCTTTGAAGTCCCGATTCTAAGCCATAAAGCATGGTGCACAAAACTATCAAGTAGTCATCATATTGAGCTATCCAAACGGTCATAACGTCTGCATCTGCTCCTGCAATAGGTCTGTCACCTAGCGGTGCATCAAGGACATAATTCTTCTGCGCAGCAATGAGGATAAACCTCAGATCACGGATCCAATCCGCATCATTGCTACTAATATTTTTCAACACAATTTTCTCTAGGAACATATCAAAATAAACATATGAAAGCAACAACGCGAGCTATTGATCTACAACATAATTTGCAAGATACTACCAGGACTAAGTTCATGATAAATTAAAGTTCAATTAATCATATTACTTAAGAACTCCCACTTAGATAGACATCCCTCTAATCCTCTAAGTGATCACGTGATCCATATCAACTAAACCATGTCCGATCATCACGTGAGATGGAGTAGTTTCAATGGTGAACATCAATATGTTGATCATATCTACTATATGATTCACGCTCGACCTTTCGGTCTCCGTGTTCCGAGGCCATATCTGTATATGCTAGGCTCGTCAAGTATAACCCGAGTATTCCGCGTGTGCAACTGTTTTGCACCCGTTGTATTTGAACGTAGAGCCTATCACACCCGATCATCACGTGGTGTCTCAGCACGAAGAACTTTCGCAACGGTGCATACTCAGGGAGAACACTTCTTGATAATTAGTGAGAGATCATCTTAAAATGCTACCGTCAATCAAAGCAAGATAAGATGCATAAAGGATAAACATCACATGCAATCAATATAAGTGATATGATATGGCCATCATCATCTTGTGCTTGTGATCTCCATCTTCGAAGCACCGTCGTGATCACCATCGTCATCGGCGTGACACCTTGATCTCCATCGTAGCATCATTGTCGTTACGCCATCTATTGCTTCTACGACTATCGCTACCGCTTAGTGATAAAGTAAAGCAATTACAGGGCGTTTGCATTTCATACAATAAAGCGACAACTATATGGCTCCTGCCAGTTGCCGATACTTCGGTTACAAAACATGATCAAAATATAGCATCATATCTTGGCCATATCACATCACAACATGCCCTGCAAAAACAAGTTAGACGTCCTCTACTTTGTTGTTGCAAATTTTACGTGGCTGCTACGGGCTTAACCAAGAACCAATCTCACCTACGCATCAAAACCACAACGATAGTTTGTCAAATAGACTCCGTTTTAACCTTCACAAGGACCGGGCGTAGCCACACTCGGTTCAACTAAAGTGAGAGAGACAGACACCCGCCAGCCACCTTTAAGCACGAGTGCTCGTAACGGTGAAACCAGTCTCGCGTAAGCGTACGCGTAATGTCGGTCCGGGCCGCTTCATCTCACAATACCGCTGAACCAAAGTATGACATGCTGGTAGGCAGTATGACTTATATCATCCACAACTTACTTGTGTTCTACTCGTGCATATAACATCAACACATAAAACCTAGGCTCGGATGCCACTGTTGGGGAAAGTAGTAATTTCAAAATTTTCCTACGCACACACAAGATCATGGTGATGATATAGCAACGAGGGGAGAGTGTTGTCTACGTACCCTCGTAGACCGAAGCGGAAGCGTTGACTCAACGTAGAGGAAGTAGTCGTACGTCCTCCGGTTCAACCGATCCAAGTACCGTTACTCCGGCACCTCCGAGTTCTTGACACGCGTACAACTCGATGACGCACCCTCGATCTCCGATCCAGCAGAGGCGCCGAGGGGGAGTTCCGTCAGCACGACGGCGTGGTGACGATCTTGATGTTCTCCTGTTGCAGAGCTTCGCCTAAGCACCGCTACAATATGACCGAGGTGTAATATCGTGGAGGGGGGCACCGCACACGGCTAAGGAACGATCAATGATCAACTTGTGTGTTCTAGGGTGCCCCCCTACCCCCGTATATAAAGGAGGGAGGGAGGAGGTGGCCGGCCCTAGGGGGGCGCGCCATGAGGAGGGGGAAACCTACTCCAAGTAGGTTTCCCTTTCTTTTCCTTATCTTATTTGGAGGGGGAAGGAAAGAGTACTAGTATTAGGAAGTAGTACTAGTAGTAGTAATAGGAAGAGGGGGAAGGAGAAAGGAAAGGGGGGGCCGGCCCCCTTCCCCAATTCGGATTGGGCTTGGGGGGGCGCGCCCCCTTCCCTTGCTCCTTCTCTCTTCCTCCTACATGGGCCCAATAAGGCCCATATACCTCCCGGGGGGTTCCGGTAACCTTCCGGGGCTCCAAACTTCTCCGGAACCTTTCCGGTGTCCAAATATATCCGTCCAATATATCAATCTTTATGTCTCGACCATTTCGAGACTCCTCGTCATGTCCGTAATCATATCCGGGACTCCGAACAACCTTCGGTACATCAAAATACATAAACTCATAATATAACTGTCATCGAAACCTTAAGCGTGCGGACCCTACGGTTCGAAAATGATGTAGACATGACTGAGACACATCTCTGGTCAATAACCAATAGCGGGACCTGGATGCCCATATTGGTTCCTACATATTCTACGAAGATCTTTATCGGTCAAACCGCATAACAACATACGTTGTTCCCTTTGTCATCGGTATGTTACTTGCCCGAGATTCGATCGTCGGTATCCAATACCTAGTTCAATCTCTTCACCGGCAAGTCTCTTTACTCGTTCTATAATGCATCATCCCGTAACCAACTCATTGGTTACATTGCTTGCAAGGCTTATAATGATGTGCATTACCGAGAGGGCCCAGAGATACCTCTCCGACAATCGGAGTGACAAAACCTAATCTTGAATTATGCTAACTCAACATGTACCTTCGGAGACACCTGTAGTACTCCTTTATAATCACCCAGTTACGTTGTGACGTTTGGTAGTACCCAAAGTGTTCCTCCGGTAAACGGGAGTTACACAATTCTCATAGTTATAGGAACATGTATAAGTCATGAAGGAAGCAATAGCAGAATACTAAACGATCAAGTGCTAGGCTAACGGAATGGGTCATGTCAATCACATCATTCTTCTAATGATGTGATCCCATTAATCAAATGACAACTCTTTTGTCCATGGCTAGGAAACTTAACCATCTTTGATTCAACGAGCTAGTCAAGTAGAGGCATACTAGTGACACTATGTTTGTCTATGTATTCACACATGTATTATGTTTCCGGTTAATACAATTCTAGCATGAATAATAAACATTTATCATGAAATAAGAAAATAAATAATAACTTTATTATTGCCTCTAGGGCATATTTCCTTCATCTGGGTGTCTTCCTTGTTGGCTTCCCTCAAGTAATCCGGTCCAAAAACATTGATCGCTGCTTTAGTGAACCTTCAGACGTCCTCAAAGATTATGTCTTAACCATGCAGACATGCCATCCATTGCATCGGCCAAACACCCATATGCCAAAACTCGATCGAACTTTGTCACTATCAGAGGGCTTGCTCTTGTTGTTGGGGAACGTTGCAGAAAATAAAAAATTTCTACGCTTCACCAATATCAATCTATGAGTTCATCTAGCAACGAGAGAGAGGAGTGCATCTACATACCCTTGTAGATCGCGAGGCATTAAGAATAAACCATTGACCAGCGGGGCATGACCATAAAACATATCTCTCATATAAGTAGAACAACCATTATTCTCGGATTTAAATGAGTAGCCATCTCGCATTAAACGAGATCCAGATACAATGTTCATGCTCAAAGCTGGCACTAAATAACAATTATTGAGGTTTAAAACTAATCCCGTAGGTAAATGTAGAGGTAGCGTGCCGACGGAGATCACATCGAACTTGGAACCATTCCCGACGCACATCGTCACCTCGTCCTTCGCCAGTCTCCGCTTATTCTGCAGCTCCTGTTTTGAGTTACAAATATGAGCAACCGCACCGGTATCAAATACCCAGGAGCTACTACGAGTACTGGTAAGGTACACATCAATTACATGTATATCACATATACCTTTAGTGTTGCCGGCCTTCTTGTCCGCTAAGTATTTGGGGTAGTTCCGCTTCCAGTGACCCTTCCCTTTGCAATAAAAGCACTCAGTCTCAGGATTGGGTCCATTCTTTGACTTCTTCCCGACAACTGGCTTATCGGGCACGGCAACTTCCTTGCCGTCCTTCTTGAAGTTCTTCTTACCCTTGCCTTTCTTGAACTTAGTGGTTTCATTGACTATCAACACTTGATGTTCCTTTTTGATTTCCACCTCCGCTGATTTCAGCATTGAAAATACTTCAGGAATAGTTTTCACCATCCCCTGCATATTGTAGTTCATCACAAAGCTCTTGTAGCTAGGTGGGAGCGACTGAAGGATTCTGTCAATGACCGCCTCGTCCGGGAGGTTAATGTCCAGCTGGGACAAGCGGTTGTGCAACCCAGACATTTTGAGTATGTGCTCACTGATAGAACTATTTTCCTCCATCTTACAACTAGAACTTGTCGGAGACTTCATATCTCTCGACGCGGGCATGAGCTTGGAAAACCATTTTCAGCTCCTCGAACATCTCATATGCTCCGTGTTGCTCAAAACGCTTTTGGAGCCCCGGTTCTAAGCTGTAAAGCATGCCGCACTGAACGAGGGAGTAATCATCAGCACGTGACTGTCAAGCGTTCATAACGTCTTGGTTCTCTGGGATGGGTGCTTCACCTAGCGATCCTTCTAGGACATATGCTTTCTTGGCAGCTATGAGGATGATCCTCAGGTTCCGGACCCAGTCCGTATAGTTGCTGCCATCATCTTTCAGCTTGGTTTTCTCTAGGAACGCGTTGAAGTTGAGGTTGACATGAGCGTTGGCCATTTGATCTACAAGACATTTTTGCAAAGGTTTTTAGACTAAGTTCATGATAATTAAGTTCATCTAATCAAATTATTTAATGAACTCCCACTCACATTAGACATCCCTCTAGTCATCTAAGTGATACATGATCCGAGTCGACTAGGCCGTGTTCGATCATCATGTGAGACGGACTAGTCATCATCGGTGAACATCTCCATGTTGATCGTATCTTCCATACGACTCGTGTTCGACCTTTCGGTCTCTTGTGTTCCGAGGCCATGTCTGTACATGCTAGGCTCGTCAAGTTAACCTAAGTGTTTATGCATGTGTAAATCTGTCTTATACCCGTTGTATGTGAATGTTAGAATCTATCACACCCGATCATCACATGGTGCTTCGAAACAACAAACTTTCGTAACGGTGCACAGTTAGGGGAAACACTTTCTTGAAATTATTATGAGGGATCATCTTATTTACTACCGTCGTTCTAAATAAACAAGATGCAAAAACATCATAAACATCACATGCAATCAAATAGTGACATGATATGGCCAATATCATATAGCTCCTTTGATCTCCATCTTCGGGGCTCCATGATCATCTTAGTCACCGGCATGACACCATGATCTCCATCATCGTGTCTCCATGAAGTTGCTCGCCAACTATTACTTCTACTACTATGGCTAATGGTTTAACAATAAAGTAAAGTAATTACATGGCGTTTAATCAATGACATGCAGGTCATACAATGATTAAGAAAACTCCTATGGCTCCTGCCGGTTGTCATACTCATCGACATGCAAGTCGTGATTCCTATTACAAGAACATGATCTCATACATCACATATATATCATTTATCACAACTTTTGGCCATATCACATCACAAGGCATATGCTGCAAAAACAAGTTAGACGTCCTCTAATTGTTGTTGCATGTTTTTACGTGGCTGCAATAGGGCTCTAGCAAGAACGTTTTCTTACCTATGTGAAAGCCACAAGGTGATATGCCAACTTATATTTACCCTTCATAAGGACCCTTTTCATCGAATCCGCTCCAACTAAAGTGGGAGAGACAGACACCCGCTAGCCACCTTATGCAACTAGTGCATGTCAGTCGGTGGAACCTGTCTCACGTAAGCGTACGTGTAAGGTCGGTCTGGGCCGCTTCATCCCACGATGCCGCCGAAGCAAAATAAGACTAGTAGTGGCAAGAAAGTTGACAACATCTACGCCCACAACAAATTTGTGTTCTACTCGTGCAAAGAGAACTACGCATAGACCTAGCTCATGATGCCACTGTTGGGGAACGTTGCAGAAAATAAAAAAATTCTACGCTTCACCAAGATCAATCTATGAGTTCATCTAGCAACGAGAGAGAGGAGTGCATCTACATACCCTTGTAGATCGCGAGCGGAAGCGTTCAAGAGAACGGGGTTGAGGGAGTCGTACTCGTCGTGATCCAAATCACCGATGATCCTAGTGCTGAACGGACAGCACCTCCGCGTTCAACACACGTACGGTTGGGGAAGACGTCTCCTCCTTCTTGATCCAGCAAGGGGGAAGGAGAGGTTGATGGAAATCCAGCAGCACGACGGCGTGGTGGTGGATGCAGCAGCGATCTCTGGAGGGCTTTGCCAAGCACTACGAGAGGGAGAGGTGTTGCGGAGGGAGAGGGAGGCGCCAAGAGCATGGGTGCGGCTGCCCTCCCTCCCCCCTCTTTATATAGGGCCCCTAGGGGGGGCGGCCCTAGGAGATGCAATCTCCAAGGGGGGCGGCGGCCAGGGGGGAAACTTGCCCCCCAAGCCAGGTAGAGGCGCTCCCACCCCTAGGGTTTCCAACCCTAGGCGCAGTGGGGGCCCAAGGGGGGGGGGTGCACCAGCCCACCAGGGGCTGGTTCCCCTCCCACTTCAGCCCATGGGGGCCTCCGGGATAGGTGGCCCCACCCGGTGGACCCCCGGGATCCCGGTGGTCCCGGTACAATACCGGTGACCCCCGAAACTTTCCCGATGGCCGAAACCTGACTTCCTATATATAATTCTTTACCTATGGACCATTCCGGAACTCCTCGTGACGCCCGAGATCTCATCCGGGACTCCGAACAACTTTCAGGTTTCTGCATACTTAGATCTCTACAACCCTAGCGTCACCGAACCTTAAGTGTGTAGACCCTACGGGTTCAGGAGACACGCAGACATGACCAAGATGACTCTCGGCCAATAACCAACAGCGGGATCTGGATACCCGTGTTGGCTCCCACATGCTCCTTGATGATCTCATCGGATGAACCATGATGTCGAGGATTCAAGCAACCCCATATATAATTCCCTTTGTCAATCGGTACGTTACTTGCCCGAGATTCGATCGTCGGTATCCCAATACCTCGTTCAATCTCGTTACCGGCAAGTCACTTTACTCGTACCGTAATGCATGATCGCGTGACCAAACACTTGGTCACTTTGAGCTCATTATGATGATGCATTACCGAGTGGGCCCAGAGATACCTCTCCGTCATACAGAGTGACAAATCCCAGTTTTGATCCGTGTCAACCCAACAGATACTTTTGGGGATACCCGTAGTATACCTTTATAGTCACTCAGTTACGTTGTGA
This sequence comes from Triticum aestivum, assembly GCF_018294505.1. Classification (NCBI taxonomy): domain Eukaryota; kingdom Viridiplantae; phylum Streptophyta; class Magnoliopsida; order Poales; family Poaceae; genus Triticum; species Triticum aestivum. The sequence continues at coordinate 713,003,336 of NC_057813.1, read as the reverse complement.
CGTTTGGTACACCCAAAGCACTCCTACGGTATCCGGGAGTTACACGATCTCATGGTCTAAGGAAAAGATACTTGACATTGGAAAAGCTCTAGCAAACGAACTACACGATCTTGTGCTATGGTTAGGATTGGGTCTTCTCCATCACATCATTCTCCTAATAATGTGATCCCGTTATCAATGACATCCAATGTCCATAGTCAGGAAACCATGACTATCAGTTGATCAACGAGCTAGTCAACTAGAGGCTTACTAGGGACATGTTGTGGCCTATGTATTCACACATGTATTACGTTTTCCGGATAACACAATTATAGCATGAATAATAGATAATTATCATGAACAAGGAAATATAATAATAATCCTTTTATTATTGCCTCTAGGGCATATTTCCAACACTTCTCTCTCCATAATCCGCAAGCACTTCTTCGAAGCTTGAAACATTCATCATACTTCTCAACGGCTTTTGCAATGGTCAGAAAAATACTTGTGTGCATCCGAAAGCGCCGATGAAGTACTTCTCGGGACAGGTTGGATTTGCATCAAAGTAGCCTCTCATGATCTTGCATGGCCCTCCGCTCTATCATGGTTGAGTTGTATGCGGCCAAACTGCATCCTCTCCTCGGTCGCCAAATATCATCATTGAAAATCATGCCAAGAACGGTTTCAAAGTCTTCGTCGTCGTCTTCCTCTTTGGATGACGATGAGTACTCAAAGACCATCTCTCTGAATGTCTTCATATTCAATTCAAACAGCGATTGTACAAAAAAATATGAAAGAACAAATAAAATTTTAAAAAACTCACCTAGGAAAACCATCGAACACTTGCAAGGAGGTGGTGGTGCACCGGCCGGTCGGCGACTTTTAGGACAAACCAGCAGGCGGCGACACGTGGGAATGATTTGCAACGGTGCACAAGCAAGGTCAAACGAGGAGGCCGCCAAAGAGGAAGAAGATTCGAGAGCAATTTGATGAAAAATATAAATGGGATTAGTAAACTAAACCTAACAATAGTTAAGTTCTTTGGTAATTTTTTCTGGTGCCCTTGGTAATATTGGAAACCTGTAGGAATAGTACCTAGCACACAACAACGTAGCAGGGTAATACTGGCAGTTCTATAGAATCTGACAACGTTGACCAATTGGATGTATCCTTCAATAATTTGCAAGGCGAGGTGCCACATGGAGGTGTTTTTAGAAACATCACTTGCATAGAAATTGCTGGAAATGTCAATTTGCGTGCTGGCACACCTCAACTTCACTTGGCTCCATGCTCCACAGGCCCCTTAAACAAGAAAAAAGAATAGGATGCCAAAGTCTCTTTTAATTTCTCTAGCAACAGCTGGATCAATCTTGTTGTTACTTCCGGTTATTCTTCATGAAAGAATCCCATAGCAAGCATTATTTATAAGAACTAATGGGTTTTCAGAAGCTAACATACTTGGGAGAGGAAGTTATGGTGCAGTTTACAAGTTTATTTGATCTGCAACAACTCGGATCTTATAAGAGTTTTCAGGTTGAATGTGAGGTCATGAGAAGGATACATGACCATTATCTAATAAATATCATAATGTGTTGCTCAAGTGTCGACAATGAAGGTCAAGATTTTAAGGCAATGGTTTTGAATTTATGTCAAATGGTAAGTTAGATGGTTGGATTCAACCAATGTGTCAAAAACTCACTACAAGAAACATGCTCAACCTTGCCCACAGGCTACATATTTACCATCAATATCATGGATGCAGTAGAACATCATCACCTCCACTATCAACCGCACTCAACAGGTAATCTGTTATGATCTTAAGCCAAGCAACAAAAGTGGTACATCGGGGTCAGATCGATGTACATATTAATACTTGCAATGTTTGTATCTTAGCACGATTTTATAGGTAAAAATCTTAGTAGCACGATTTAGTATTAGTGACCTGATTGATTAGCTGTAGAACCACCATGTTGCACATGCTACTACATATGGGATCGGAATCCGACACTACCATGTTGCACATGCTACTGTATATGGGATCGCAATCCGACGCTCCATCGACGTGATGTGACAGAGCAGACCACAACTTGATCCCCTAGAGACAAAAATAGGATGAATTAAACAAAATCTAGTTGCCTCCCAAGTCCCAACAACTAGATTCCCTAGAGCCAATATTATTTGAAGGTTTTCGATCGACGTTTTGCCCATAAATAACACAGGAGCTCTTCACATCTCGATCGGACTAGCTCTAGTTGCATTTCCAATCTTTCAGCATCCATCTCTCCCAAGACTCAACATGACTTCGCCTTCAGCTCTGAAGGTTCTCGCCGTCCTCTGCATCGTGGCGCTGGTCGGCCTCACTATGACTAGTCCCAAGTACATGATACCGGTTATGTTACCCCCACTATGGCTAGCCTAAAGGAAAACAAATTTAAATGTATTGAACAATGTCCCACCTGTTATATAAAAACTGAGGCCGTCAGGTCACGAACCCAAGACAACACGCTAGTACAGAAGCCGCCCTAGCCACTACAAACTCCACCTATACGACTTTAAAAGGGAAAAGTAGTCTTAATCTCACGTAAAAAAAACTACTCTTAATCTACTAGAACAAACACCCTCGTGGAGTTGAAAGCCCATTTGGCACCTATTCGTTTTTATAGAAGTATGTAGATATTACGTAAATTATAATTTCAGTAATAAAAACAACTTCTAAATATATGTGTTATAAATATTTTACATACAAACAAAATAGCCTACTTTTAAAAAATTGTTCATGTATTATTCTAAAATATTCATATATTTATAACAATATTTTTGAATTATAAAAATGTTTGTGTAAAAAATTTATTCAAAACTAAAATTTTAAAATATTTATATGAATACTCAATCGTGTCTAATATTTAAATTATATAATTTCTTGAATACAAGTCTTGAGTAAAAATTATACATAAGTTAATATTCATAAAAGTTTAGTAAATGTTTGTATTCATTATTTTGTATAATTTATATATAAGCCACGAGTATAATTTTGTAAGGTTTCATTTAACATATTTATTTAATAAAAATATTCAATGTCCATATTAATTAATTATTTTTATATAATACACAAGTTTATATTTAAGTGTTTTTATTTACTAATGATTGTTTGTATGTACGCTATCTTTTAACACATAAGTGTTTGAACATAATTGTATTACTTATGTTTTACAAATATCTTAAATATTTTTTACTTATGTTTAACTTACAAGTCTATATTCAAATGTTTCTATTTACTAATCATTGTTGTATGTATTATTTATAACACACCACTATTTAGGCATAACTTTCTTTACTTACATTTGCAAATATTTTTCTAAAAATAGTGCATGCAAACTGGGCTGCAGTATCTGCAGCCCATTTAAGCTTGACATGGGTTACTATTCATACATTTAAATTTGTTATCCTTAGCAGACACGAGTTTATGATGGGTGGGGTGGCTGTATTGGCCGAGGGCTGGTTAAAGGGTGCGGGGAATGTATCCGGTGCACCCGCACTTGTGGTGTTACCGGTGCACTGGATGCCATAGAATATTTTAGAAAATCTGGGGGGAAATGTAGCACGTTAACGCACCATCAATGTATGACGTCATAAAGTTTCCTATAAAAACTTGAATATTTTTTTGAGATACAATAATGACAAATTTGGCATCAGTGTGATAATGGGCCAAATCTAAAGCCCAAGTTATGTTATGTACTATTCAATGTTGAATTTGTCATTTTTGTTTTTTGAGTTATGTTTCGAATTATGACTTGAAATTTTGTGACAACCTACATTTATGTTCTGTGAGTGTGCTAATTTTTTTTAAATTTGTTTTGAACATTTTAAAGCACAATGTGAGCTCGGTGCACCGGTAGCACCACAAGCTCTGATGCACTAGATATTTTCCTAAAGGGCACGTATTCATCGAGACCTAGTGGCCCTTTTTAGCATTAATTTTCTCAGTCCAGTGGTTAGTTTTTCTGCAAATAAAAAAACACGAGGAGCTTTAGTGCAAAAATGGGTTGCGGCCGGTTAGCTTTTTCATGAATTAAAATAGATACAATGATGTTTTGTGGAAAAATGTGTTCGTTGAGCGCCATCAGTCACTGACAGGTGAGCCTATACATATGGATACGCCTGCATGTATTTTGTGACCATGTGCCTATAAATTTTTAAAGAAGTCAAACTTTACCAAGTTTGGCCAAATTTCTAGAGAAAAACATATAAACGTGGAATAAGAAATACATACTATTAGATAGATCATAAGACATATTTTCATATCGTAGACATAATAGTTTTATCTACAAACTTTGTCAAAGTTTGTTATGTTTGACTTTCAAGAAAATCTATATGCACTACATCATGGAACGTAGTAATTAGTGAGTTGGTGTACTGAAGTACTCCCTCATGTCGTTTTTACTCGACATATTAGGTTTTTGTCAAGTCAAACTTTATAAGGTTTGATCAAATTTATATTAATAAATATTAACATCTACAATACAAAATATATATACTATGAAACTACATTTCACGATAAATCTAATAATATTGATTTGGCATTGTGAGTGTTTATACTTTTTTCTATAAGTTTGATCAAAGTAGAGCTATTTTAACTTCGGACAAAACTTATATGAAAACTAAAAAGGGCCGGAGGGAGTAGTACTGTGTTGGTGGTCAGATCGATCCATCGACAAAAGTGGTACATCGGGATCAGATCGATGTACATATTAATACTTGCAATGTTTGTATCTTAGCACGATTTTATAGGTAAAAATCTTAGTAGCACGATTTAGTATTAGTGACCTGATTGATTAGCTGTAGAACCACCATGTTGCACATGCTACTACATATGGGATCGGAATCCGACACTACCATGTTGCACATGCTACTGTATATGGGATCGCAATCCGACGCTCCATCGACGTGATGTGACAGAGCAGACCACAACTTGATCCCCTAGAGACAAAAATAGGATGAATTAAACAAACTCTAGTTGCCTCCCAAGTCCCAACAACTAGATTCCCTCGAGCCAATACTATTTTAAGGTTTTTCATCTACGTTTTGCCCATAAATAACACCGGAGCTCTTCACATCTCGACCGGACTAGCTAGCTAGTTGCATTTCCAATCTTTCATCATCCATCTCTCCCAAGAGTCAGCATGGCTTCACCTTCAGCTCTGAAGGTTCTCGCCTTCGTCTGCATCGTGGCGCTGGTCGGCCTCAACCTGAGCCAGCCGGCGTCGGCGGCGAGCTGTGCCGACTGCTGGTACGACGGATGGTGTGATCGTTTGTGCGGTCTTATTGAATACGGGTGCCATGCGTGCGAACGCATACAAATGAGAGGGTGCTCGCCCAGGTGCTACCAGGGTTGCCTTGCAACCTGCAGGAGCGTAGATGCATCGTCCGGATCGATGTCTGCCTAGAGCGTGCGTGCGTCTTCCAGTCGTTCACCATCTTTTAATTCTATATAATCTTGCCTTTTACTGTATTAGTTTTGCATTTCAGCCACACATCCTGTGTTCATGCAATCGATGCGCATCCATCCATATGTTCATCGTTGTTACTCCACAGAATGGTTAATAAAGCTCCATCGATCTGGATCAGTGTAATCTGAGGGTTTGTCCCACCATTTCAATATGCCATGTATCACGTGTGTTTCTTTACTCGTTGTTCATTTTGCTGAGATCTGTTTCGCGCGCACTCTGCTTACCTAGAAGCCGAGTTCAAAACCCTAGCTCTCAGCAATATAAAACCGAGTTCAAAACGCTGCCCGATAGAAACAGAGGTGCAACAGCCGCATGAGCAGCCGGCGGTGAGCAACAGCCACCACTGCCCATCCAGTCGCCGTACAAGCAGGACATGAGAGGCTCGCTGCAACTGGACTGCACGAGGGTTTTAAGCAGCCTTTCCGTTCAGCGCGAGGATGCTCCGCTGCAGGCTGATGCCGAAGCGCATGTGCCGCCGCAGCACAGCGTGCACAAGCGCCATCACTAGATACGCCACGAGAGACGGAGGATGAAAATATTTAAGGTGGGGCCAAGTCTTAAGCAAAGAATTTTTTTTATGCAAATTAAAAGAGTCAATACACACTACAAACGACCAAATACAATGAAAATGTAGACATGTTTCGATAAAAAAATATCTAAAACATACTGATAATGAAGCTTTCAATGGCGTCTAGAAGACCTAGGCAATGACAGTGCCCTACCCCCTTTCTAAAAATCTTCCTTAATTTTACGAAGAACGGTACTTTTGAAGAAAGAGAAAGAAAAAAAATGAAGTACAACAAAGAAACAAAAAGTAAACCATAGAAAACTGGTGAAAAATAAAAGAAAATCAAGTATAACAAAGAAAGAAAACCCAAAGAAAAAACAAAAGAAAGAAAATCGGAGCAAACCAGCGATCGAAATAAACAGAAAAACGGGCCGGCACAGTTGCTACGCTCGAGAAAAAAAATATTTCCAGCAAGAGAAGCTATCGACTCGCACTAAGCGAGAAATAGCGAGAAAAAACGGAGAGTAACTAGTTGAGGAGTACTAGTTGCAGGTTACCGCAAGGGTCATTTTTGGTGGGTTGAGAGCGCGTCGCTTGGTACGCTCTCAGCCACTATCACGTGTCGCGGGCTGGCGCTTCCTCGTGAGTTTTTTTTTCTCTGGACGTGTTTTCGGGTTTTAGATGACTCTTTTATGTTTTTTTCTCAGTTTTTCGGTTTTTGCCACGTTTTCTCTAGGTTTTTGGACAAATAATTTTTCAAAAAAAATTCCGTAAAAACATGTATTACTTTTTTTATTTTGCGAGAGGCACATATTTACTTCTCGTGGAGGCATAGAGCTGCGCCTCTCGAAAAGTGAAAAATGTGTTTTTTTTTTGCTTTCGGGAGAGGCACAGTTTTACTTCACGTGGAGACATAGATTTAGTTCTGCGCTGTGCCTCTCGAAAAGAGAGAAACATGTGTTTTTTATTTTTTTGCTGTCGGGAGAGGCACCGTTTTACTTCACATCGAGACACGGATTTGCTTCCATGAGAGGCACAAATGTGCCTCTTAAAAAGGAGAAAAACCTGTTTTTTTGCTTATGTGAGAGGCGCAGTTTTACTTCAGGTGGAGGCAGATATTTGCTTCCGCAAGAGGTACAACTATGCCTCTCGAAAAAAAAGGAAAAAAGACACATTTTTTTCTTCCTCGAGAGGCACAAATTTACTTCTTCAGGAGACATAGATTTGCTTCTGCGACAGCTCTAGAAAAAGGAAAAAACACATTTTCTTTTTTTATTTCTTCCGCGAGATGCATAGATTTGCTTTCACGAGTGCCTCTTCGGAAAAGGGAAAAAGTGAAAAAAAATGCTTCCAATTTGGGTTTTTTCTGAAAAGAAGTTCGTCGAAATTATTAATATGAGATCTAGTTTCGAATATCTCAATGCGAGGAATCCAACGGCGAAAACGATTCGTGATTTAGACGTATGGTTAAAGAGATAAAACATTTTGAATAAATGAATATACAAAAAAAGGAAAAACTTTCATGTTACGACAAGTGTGGGAGTGATCTTTACGAAGAGTGTTCCTTAATAAGTTTCTATATATATTAGTCCTTAATTGGTGATGCCGGAAAAAATGATGTCACTGGAGCAAAAGGAAACGAAAGCGAAACAGAGGGCCTGGGGAGTCCCTGTCGGATGCCCGTGTGCGTCAAACCGACGAGGTTTCGCGTACGACGTGGGATCTGAATGTGCCGGCCCATGATCGGGAGTAACTGATCTGTACCACTACATCACATAAAAGAATGTGTTCAAATGAAGCACAAAACTTTAAGAACTATAAAGGCAGCGGCAGAGAAAAAAAGGAATAATTTCCACCATTGAACATTTTTCTGATTTAGGCTGAATAATTTTAAATACTCTTTGAACAATTTTTGTGATCTATGGGGAATAGTTTTTTTATACACATTGAACATTTTGGTGATATACGATGAATAGTTTTTAAGTACACATTGAACATTTTCATTATATACGCTGAACACTTTTTAAGTACACAATGGACATTTATTAAAATAAGATCAACATTTCCTTAATATATGGCGATCATTTTGTTAAATGTATGATGAACATTTTTGTAATACACAATGAACATTTTCTAATGCGTGGTGACTTTCTCATAAAGACAATGAAGATTTTCTTAATATACAATGAACATTTTTGTAATATGCGGTGAACTTTTTAGACAACAAAACAAAAAGAGAAGAAGAAAAAAGATAAAATAAAGTAAACGAAAAAGAAAAATGCAAAGGAAAATGGAACCAAAATAAAAAACCCAGAACAAAACGTCTGAAAACCAGATAAAGCATTGAGAAAACAGAAGCAAAAAACCGCAGAAGAAATACAAAAAAAACAGCAGGAAACAGCGAACGACGAACACATGAATCCCGTACGTGGGCCGGCCCAACCAGATGTTCGCTTCAGTGAAGGGACGACCTTTTGACGTTAACGAGCGTCAAATAGGATCTGCCGGTGGGCCTGGTCTCTGGTAGGTTTAGGCAGCGTGGTTTGGGCCAGGTTCTATTGTTGGGCTATGCATCGTTCCCTAATCGCTAATGACCATTAACAGTTGCTCCTGTAGTGGCCAAATATGGTTTAGCTGCTCTTATAACAAAAGAATTCATATTTACAATGAAAATTTGACCGGATTTTTTATGTGCGATTTAAATAGACATACATTTTCACAAGTCCAAGGTGAACTATTGCCAATGTCTCTTCCCAAGAATCATGATGGACAAAGTGACAATTCAAAAGGAATGGATCCACCATTATGTTACTATCGAAATTAGAAATCCTTTTATTTTCATCTATTAAAGAGTATTTAAGTTCTTGGAGTACTTGGAAGGTTTGTTTTAAATTGTCAACGAACAAATAGGCGGTGTAGACTTGCGAGGGTGGCCGAGCGTCGAGGAGACCGGGAGATCCGGTCGATGGACGAAGACCAGGTCTCCAGGTTCCAGTGTAGGCTAGGGGGGCACCATTGGGAGACGGCGCAGTCCATGGCATGGGCCATGCTTGAACGAGACCAGTGCAAGGATCATGCAGTGGGCGCCATGTTGGTGGAGCAGTCGCTGCGACCAGAGGCGGGGCAGGTGTTGATGTAGAGGAGCTACTGATCGATGAGGGCGTGACAGGTCAAGCTTGTCGTGGCCGGTACACTGGGTTCTTGCCCCTGTAGTTAGGGTTTGGGCGCCAGCCTAAAGGAGGCTGCGCAAGTGCATGCGCAGTGTTGGTGACGGGAGCGGAGGTCTTGTTGCTGGTGTGGAAGACCTGGGGCGGACGAGCAGCTTTGCATGCTTGTGTCATGGATTCCAGCTGCAACATAGAGCGAAGCTCGGTGAAAGAGGGGAGAGGGCGCATCATTGGTATGAAAGCGACCTGCTTCTCGAACTGTTCTCCAAGATCGACGAGGAGGGCGTTTATGAGGGTGCGATCCTCCACACGATCGCCAAGCTCCCGAAGCTCATCACCGATGGGCGATGGTCTTGACCCGTGGCAGAAGATAGTAACTAGCGAGTCCCCTTGAGTGATGGTGTGGAGCTCCGTGTGTAGCGCGTTGATCCAGGGGTCGATGTTGTCTTGAAAGAGCTGACGAAGAGAGGCCAAATAGATCGCCAGCTGTGGCATCGTTGTTGGAGACGAGATTGAAAAGCTCCGTAGAGATGCATCAGTACTATCCGACATAGGCCACCCAACACTTTTCAAAAGCGGCACTTAACTACAAATTAGCCTCCATACACAAATCAGAAAGATGCATCCACTGGCATATACCTGTTTCTATTTAAGGAAAAACGACTGGTACGGATTGATACCATAACAAGTGGTGTCTATCTCGTCTGTGAGGCTGATTTCATTTCATTTCATTATCCAGCTGTGAGGCAGCTTACTCGTGGAACATGTGATGGACGTACTGTCAAACCGGTTGTGTTTATGTAAAATCGCCTTAGGTTACTCTGAGTTTTAGTTCTTCTTTTTCCGAGTTTGTGTGCCGCTGACTGAACATTTTCTGATGGCCATGCACAGATTGACGGATAAAGCCTTCAGTTATGTGAGAGTGTGAGTGTGAGCGATCTGGCTGGGAAACTTGAGAGCAGTGCAACCCACGGTCCTGTTAAATATGGAATGTGTCTGGGATGGGTGCTGCATTCTTGCCGATTTTCTTCGATTCAAATTGCCTCTTGTTTGAACTAAAAATCTGTGCAACATGAACGGGCAAAACTATACTCTCGTTGCATCTTCAGCTAGGTGCCATGAATATGCATAGTTGGAGGATAAATCAGCGTTGCATTCCACTGGAGGATGCATTGTTGCGTATCTTTTTTTAGAACGAAGCTCAAGAAGAGCCCGGCTTTGAATTAACAAAGCCATCAACCTGCCAGGATTATAAGAACAACCGCTTACAACGAAAAGCAAAGGAAAACAAAGCGACGGGTACAAGGAGCTCGAGCCAAACAACTCAAAGGCAGCAGCAGAAGGGAGCCAAAGCATCACCACGCTGCTGCCAAACAACCTACAGGACGACCTACACCAGCAGAACTAAACCAGGGTCTTGGGAGGAATGCACCACTGAGCGAGCTTCGTGATCACAGCCACCCTCGAAGACAGACCTGGACCAGTCCACCAATTGTTACTGCCTCTGCAAAGGGTCCCTACCCCTTCATCCTGGCTCGAAGGATGTCGCACCGGCAGTCGGCAGCTCGGTTCACCCTAGAACCCAAATGGAGGGCATCCAAGCTACATGGAGAAGAAACTAGAGCAATACCGCAAGCCCGGGACACACTACTCACGAGCACCGTTGTCTGCGGTGCAGCCACACCAAAGGGCGAGAGCTGCCGGCCATAGTTGCAGAAACAAGGGAAACAACGATAACCATATCAGAGGCCAGAGCTGGATTCGCCGGACCGCAGGGCTCCCACCAAAAGGTATGTCGTTGTCTCCATAGAGGGGAACCCGATCCCCTCTCGCCCAGGCTCATGGGCGTCGACCCTCCGGCGACCTCGTCAGGGACCCTCCAGCCAACAGCCTATGAAGAAACAATGAAGAACCCAAACCAAGATGTCTCCCACCACCATCACATCCACAACCAAACTCTCTCGCCGCCCCTGCAATCCCCGGGCAGTGCCTCCAAGAAGGGACATGACACGGACGTGCCGTCGCTGCCCGAAGCAGGGGACCTAGGCTTTCACCTAGCAGGGGATGAAAGGAGGGGATATGATCCACACCACATCATCCAAGGAGGGGAACGGCGCCCAAGGCGTCGCCTTTGGTGTGACCGCTGCGCCGGCCAGGGGTTTCCCCCGGATCCAACCCCGCCCGACGAGATCTGCGCAGCCAGCAACCGGGAGCAGCGGCCTAAGACACTAGGACCCAGATCCGGCGATGGAATGAGCAGATCGGGGCGAAAGGGGTGGGCTTCATCTGGCGGTGGCATACCTGCGGGGAGGGATGCACACCAGCAACCATGGACCGATGTCGCCTCATCACCCGTGTGACCGAGGGGGCGCCTAGCCAGCACCAGCAGGGCGACCCGCCGCCAGGGCCACCCCGCGCACATCCGCCGGGGCCGCCGCCCCGGATGCCGAGGCCCTCCACGAGACGTGCAGCCGCCGAATCCCCGCCGCCACCTTCATCGGTGTCGAGCGTGCACGCCGGAGCACACCCCAGGCGGCGGCAGAAAGGAAGGAGGGGGGAGGGGCGCGGCGGTGGCGGCTAGGGTTACCCCCGAGTCGCCTTGGAGGAGGCGGCACGCGGGGGGGGGGGGGGGGGTGTTCTTTTCTCATTGTATATCTGACTAGTATCTCTGAGAAATCAAAAACCTCCACCCGCGGTATATATATGGCTTCGCTGGCAACGACAGTAATTTCTGCATCTCTTATTCACACACCTTCAAATTAAATTGTTGAACAAGGATAATTATCATATCCAGGAGGAAAATAATCATCAAATCAAAATTTTAAAAAGTAGAAAATAATAATCAAGTCAAGTAGTAATGCAAAATCACTAAATTTTATATTTTTGAATTGGCAAGGGCCACGCGAACACGTACCCCCTCTATCACAAATTATGACATCCACTCTCCCGTTTGAGGAGATGGTAGATCAACGAATTCACCAAGTGTAATGTGAGCCATTGATCTAGGCCACGGCTTTTCCTGAACAGTCATCGACCCTAGGTAAGTATGTTGCAGCGTCGCACCTAGCGGTCCTAATGTAGCCAGCCCTCCTCCTCTAATCTTCTTGTGGCGTCGATGTGGTACTAAACAAGACAAGAGGGATGCTGCTGCTGCAGCTTACGGGCTGCTGGGACGTGCACCTGTTTCGTGTTGGACTTGTGGCTACTGATGGGCTCCTGAGGGCTAGGCCCAGTTCCCCGAATAGGAGGAACTTGAAAAGAAAGAAAAACTTAACTCGTTGACTGGTGGTTGCTCTGCTGCCAATTATACTCAATAATTCGATCGTGTGTTCTTTTTTGTTTACCTTTTTGCGAGGCAGAATTCGGTCGGTGTTCGCATGGTGTATTGGCTAGTTGAGCTGGTTAACTTTTGTTAGATGCGTGTGCGTATGCATGCATGGCGTGGTCGTGGGTTTGTGATTTGTTGTATAACTAGTTGAGTATGTGCACGTGCGTGCCAGACCATGTACAGACAAAAAAAATGTATTGGTCGCCTTTTTAGGGTAATAATGATCGCTTTCTGCCATTGTGTGTGTTTTTTTGGGGGGGGGGGGGGGGGGGGGGGGGGGGGGGGGGGTTAACTGATGGAACAGTTTCCCGTGACAATGCACTGATCGACTGATGCAACCTTCAATTATGTGAGAGTGTGAGTGATCCGCCCCCACAATTCAATCCTCCTCCTCCTCCTCTAAGAAAGAAAGTTAGGGTTCGTGGCCCTAGGGCATGGAGGCGCGGTGGATCCTGCCAAGGGCCGGCGGGAGGGCTCCGTTGTTAGTCGTTTTTTTCAATTTTTTTAGGATTTGTGTCCTACTCAGGAAGGCAAGACGGCGGCGGCTCCCAGAAGATGGAATAAAGGTCTCTCCGCCTAGCCCCCGTTCCGGCGATGCGTCTAGTATCGTTGGTGGGCGTGTGGAGGTGTGTTTCCGGCAGATCTATTTTTGGTGGATTTGCTCGGATCTCATCGTTGTTCGTCTACGTTCATGTGTCTTCGGTTTGGATCCTTCCGATCTACGTTATTTTTCATTGGCGGCGGTTGCTGTTCTGGGGTGTTGGTCCTATGGGACCTTAGCACGACGACTTTCCGACTGTCTACTACAACAAGTTGTGCCCGGATCCGGTGATGGAGGGGCGATGACGGCGGCGCGCCTTCGGCTCGCTTCGGTACTTGTAGTCGTCGCTAGGTGGTCTACGAATCTGGATGTAATTTTTATTTTTGGTATTCGTTGTACTGCCATGATTGAAGATGAATAGATTGGAAGTTTTTTCGCAAAAAAAAGAGTGTGAGTGATCTGGCTTAGAAATTCGGGAACAGTGCAGCCCATTGTTATCGCCCTCCGAAGAAGATATTTTTTTTATGTTTTTCCTCGCCAAAAGAAAAAGAAAAAAAGAAGATATGGTTTTCAGCCGAATCTCCTAGTTCGACATATATTTCCTTATTGATTGACCAGTGAAAGGATACTTCTCAAGTTACAACTCCATGGTCGGCAGTGATATAAGCTGGTAACTTATTAATTTCTAATACCTCATTTTTTGATCGACTAGATAATTATGTTGATCTCATTTGTATTGAGACACGTTCACATATGTGTAAAGGCGATATTTGAAGTTTGAATCATGCTATCAGCTTGGACATAGCACCTATGACCACTAGTTAACTAGTCATAGTCCCCAAGGATTTGTTGGGAGAGGGGTATTTCAAGCCCTAGGGGTACTGGATTACATGAGCCAATTTCCTTGAATTATCTTCCAGTCATAGTCCTCTTTCTACTGAAGTACTTTTTTAGTGGGCACATATCGTAATCTTGTAAATTAATATCGTTTACAATCAACTAATAATCCAATTGTTTTGAACACATGGTATTTAAAAATTAATGATTACAACTAATCTATCATCCTCGGTCTTTGGATGATAGATCACTGGAAATAGTTGAGGCAAGGCAACATCTTAGGGCCTGTTCTGATGTCCTCCAACTCCACGCTTCACAAACTTCACAGACAAAATTGCCCCGAACAGTTTTAGCCTGAGAAGCTGAATTCGCGGAGCTGCTCGTTCCCTACGTGTAAAAAGGAGAAGCAAGGCCGGCCCAGCTCCACGGAAACGTGAAGCGTGGAGTTGGCTCTATTTACAGCGAACTACCACCGGTAAGGATACCGGTTCGCTGCCTCCCCTCGAATAGAAACAGAACCTCTCGAATCGTTACGTGAATCCTCGATCGAACAGCTAGTCCCTCCTAATTGGGCTGCATCCAGCCGGCCCAACCTACACCTAACAGGCCACAACCCTCTCAACTGGGCTGCAGTTGTGGGAGAAGCTGCCCAATGTCCTGAACGCTCCTGGAATCGCTACATGAAGCTAGAAGCGAGGAGAAGAAGTTGAATCTGTGGAGTTTTGTGAAGCTGGAGAGAATCCGAACACACCCTTAGTTTCTTGGAACATCATAATTGCTGGAACATCATATTGTGGATACAGAAAACTTAAATTTCAGTTACCTAGACAACACCTTGATCCAGTGCTTTATTCCAAACATCAAACTATTCACACCTTTTTACAAACATCTTGACAGCCTTTTGTTCCAAATGGTCCATAGGGCAATTTTGGGGATGTTCAGCCTGGCCCTGCAAAAAGTCTACAAACCATGTCAAACACCGGCTTGCCGAATGAGGCCTAAGGAGAAGTATGAATATTTAACCATGATAAAACAAGCAACGTGGATTTGACGGCGCGAGAATAATTCGAGGACAACATTTAAACCTCATACGCTTTTCAATTGTTCTCTTAGGTACACCTAAACTAGATAAAACCAACTCTGCAAACCTATTTTATGATTTTTGTTTTGGACTTGTACGTTGTCAAAAAATCTTGATCATGATATTTAAAGATACTAAAAACAGACACAAAACATATAAACACACTATAGTGCATCTAAGAGGCACAAATTACAGCTCTGGTGAATGCGATTTGGCCAAGATTTAGATTAGTTCAATGATTTTTTTAAACAAATTTACAAAAACATGAAGAAGAAATGGAGTTCCACCATTCTACTTTTGTATGTGTACCGATAAGAGTTTAACATGTATATATATAATGATCAATTTTGAGTTATAATAGAAATATATGCGTGAAATGTTGTCACATATATTTAATAGCTTTCCAAGATTGTAAGGTGTATCAACGGAAACATAAGGCTAGTGATAGTATAAAATAAGTAAAAATATTTAGTATAATACGCTCCTCCGCTTCCAACTTCCTCTCTTCGGCCGCAACCTTTGACCTGCATTTCTTCTCCTCCAACTCATCTTGTCGTCTTCTCTTCTTTCCTTCGCTCTCCAAGGCTTTCTTGGTCTCAATCATCACAAACTCTTCTTTTCATGTGTCACCGAATGCTCCTCTTTTATGTCTCTCTTTTGCATACTTGTTATCATCTGGTCTTTTGTTGGGATTTTTATCATCCTTGTCAACATCTTCAATGGGTGTAATTAACCTTGATCTCTTTCGTGTGGTCTTTGAGTTTCTCCTAATGCATTTCTTATTTATGGAAATTTCGTTGTAGCAATGAAATAATGTGAAAGGCTTCTGACCAAACTTCTTATTTTGTTGCTTGAAAAAATCTTGTATGATAGGCCCATACTCCGTTTCACACCGCTCGGTGGCGCATGGTTGACTTAGATCACAACCGGACCATCGATTGCATTGACCTTGGATGGTACACCAACGGTGTCGAAGAGAGCCTTGGGTGTGACTTGAAGTGACGTCCACGGTGTTGTCTGAAGACTTCTTTTTTGGGTCAAAAGTTGCCATGGTGTTTGCACTGAAGTTGCCATCATATGTTTCTACTATTTTTTATTCTAGGTTTAAAGTAAAATTTAACATGTTACAAAAGAAATGAATTTTGCCATGTACGAAAAAGGTAAAATTGTCGTGATGTGTAGACTGCACTTGCCCTAATCTCATAAAAGCTACAAATTGACATGGTTTATAATTAAAAATAATTGTCATCAATTACTAAAACAATGTCATGGTCAATAGCTAAAAGTTGCCATGCACCATAAACTATAATTGCCATGGTGAATTACTCAAATTTGTCATCATCCATGCACTAAATTTTCCATGGTTCATAGAAAATAATAATAGCAATGGCCAAAGTACTAAAATTGCGATGGTCAAAATACTAAAATTCCATGGTGGATTACTCAAATTTGTCATGACCCATGCACTAAATTTGCCATGGTTCATACCAAAAAAATAATTGTCATGGCCAAAAAACAAAAATTGCAATGGTCAAAATAATAAAATTTCTGTGATGAACTACTAAACATTTCAGTGATCCATGAAGTACACATGTTTATTTGCCATCGCAAGAACACATCTTAAATTGCCATGAAAAAAAATATTTGCATTGGAGAAAAAAGGGGAAAGAGTTTGCCATGGGTGATAGATGTGTATAGTAGATTTGCCATGGACAGAAAAAAGAGTCGCCTGTTGGGGAACATAGCAGAAATTCAAAATTTTCTACGCATCACCAAGATCAATCTATGGAGATTCTAGCAACAAAAGAGGGAGAGGATGAGCATATTCATACCTTTGAAGATCGCTAAGCGAAAGCGTTACTAGAACGCGGTTGATGGAGTCGTACTCGCGGCGATCCAAATTGCGGAAGATCCGATGTAGCGCCGAACGGACGGCGCCTCTGCGTTCAACACACGTACAGCCCGGGGACGTCTCCTCCTTGTTGATCCAGCAAGGGGAGAGGAGAAGTTGAGGGAGAACTCCGACAGCACGACGACATGGTGGTGGTGGAGCTCGTGATATTCCTGCAGGGCTTCGCCAAGCACTACGGAGGAGGAGAAAGAGTTGGAAGAGGAAGGGGGCTGCGTCAGGGGAAGGGTGCGGCTGCCCTTCCACCCCTCCACTATATATAGGGGGAAGGGGGGAGGAGGAGGCGCCCTAGGGTTTCCCTAGGGGAGGGGCGGCGGCCACAGGGGAAACCCTAGATGGGTTTTGGGCGCCCCCACCCCTAGGAAACTTGCCCCCCAAGCCGGGAGGGGTGGCTGCCCTAGGGGTGGCGCCCTCACCTCTCCAGGTTACGTGAGATGGGGTGGGAGGGGCGCTCAGCACCTTAGTGGGCTGATGTGCCCCCTCCACTTGGCCCATAAGCCCCCCCCCCCCCAACGCTTGCCGGGGCCTCCGAAACCCCTTTCGGACACGCTGGTCATCATCTGGTACTCCCGGAACAATTCCGAACTCCAATACCCTTCATCCAATATACCGATCTTCACCTCCGGACCATTCCGGAGTTCCTCGTCACGTCCGTGATCTCATCTGGGACTCTGAACAACCTTCGGTAACCACATACTATTTCCCATAACAACTCTAGCGTCACCGAACCTTAAGTGTGTAGACCCTACGGGTTAGGGAATCATGCAGACATGACCGAGACTTTCTCCGGCCAATAACCAACAGCGGGATCTGGATATCCATGTTGGCTCCCACATGTTCCACGATGATCTCATCAGATGAACCACGATGTCGGGGATTCAATCAATCCTGTATACAATTCCCTTTGTCAATCGGTATGTTACTTGCCCAAGATTGGATCGTCGGTATCCCAATACCTCGTTCAATCTCGTTACTGGCAAGTCACTTTACTCGTTCCGTAATGCATGATCCCGTGACTAACTACTTAGTCACATTGAGCTCATTATGATGATGCATTACCGAGTGGGCCCAGAGATACCTCTCCGTCATACGGAGTGACAAATCCTAGTCTCGATTTGTGCCAATCCAACAGACACTTTCGGAGATACCTGTAGTGCACCTTTATAGCCATCCAGTTACGTTGTGATGTTTGGTACACCCAAAGCATTCCTACGGTATCCGGGAGTTGCACAATCTCATGGTATAAGGAAATGATACTTGACTTAGAAAAACTCTTAGCAAACAAACTATATGATCTTGTGCTATGCTTAGGATTGGGTCTTGTCCACCACATCATTCTCCTAATGAGGTGATCCCGTTATCAATGACATCCAATGTCCATGGTCAGAAAACCATGACCATCTGTTGATCAACGAGCTTGTCAACTAGAGGCTCACTAGAGACATGTTGTGGTCTATGTATTCACACATGTATTACAGTTTCCAGTTAATACAATTATAGCATGAACAATAGACAATTATCATGAACAAGGAAATACAATAATACCATTTTATTATTGCCTCTAGGGCATATTTCCAACATCGCCGCGGGCCCAACACCACACCGCCGACCTCTCCACCCGACCCACAACCCCTCTCCCCCTGCCACCACACGTCGAGACGCACCTGAGAATCTCCTCGACGCATTTGTGTCCCAGGAGCCCACCATGGTGCGCATCCCCCCCCCCCAATATTTGCTCGGGGTCCACGGGTCATCGCTGTAGCTCACCAAGACCCTCGTCCGATGAGTGAAAAGTAGCTGAAATGCAATGGTAGCTTTGAAACTAGGAGAAAAGATAGTTGAAACAACACATGGTAACTGTAGTGTAAACACCATGGCATTTTTGTGCTATAGACATGGTAGCTTTTGCCCCCCAAAAAGTTGGCGAAGCATACCAATATGTGATCTAATTTTAAAGATCTCATCACGGTGAATTAAATGGTGACAACAGAATTTTAATCAGCTTTTTATTTAAGAGATGAAGCATTTTAGAGTCTGAAAGAACAAAAAGATTCCTGCTGCCATCATCTCTTTCTTCTTTATATGCATGCATATGTGAACGGGAAGGGGAAATGTGTGGCACGAACCCTTAGTGAATCTACAAACGGGCATCCCATACTCTCCTCAAATGTTCGGGTGTGCCGCCCGGTCGCTGACTGGTCATGGAATTTCGACCCAGCCGGGCGTCTCAAACGGGTCTCAAACGCTCGGACTGACCGGCGCCCCTCATATCAAGCCCAAATATGTGGGGCGGATAGTGGGCGCATGGGCACGCTCAAACGCTCTTGCCACGTTGTATACGACCCACACTGGCCCACCCGACCCGACATATATTACTCCCCATCCGCTTGTCGGACCAAACCCTAGCCACTCGACTCGACTCCCCTCCTCCACCCAAGCTCGTCTTCGGCGGCGTCCGACCGTCTCTGGCATGGCAGGCAGTAGATCCGAGTCCTTCACCTCGAGATCCGTCAACCCCAAGCTCATCCCACATGGCCCCGAGGAGGAGATGGTCGTCCGGCTTGCGCTCCGCCGCTCACGGGAAGAGGCCCGTGCACGGCGGCGCTCAGACTCCTTCCGTCGGGAATCCATTGCGTCCGCCCAAATGGCGCATGGATCCGATGTTGGGGCAGCGGTCGCTGCCTCACCAGAGGCGGTGCGGTCCGTCTGACGTTCGAACATGGTGGTGGACACGCAACCCCTCTGTTGGCGTGCCGAGGCCATGGACGCATCATGGGTGTTGTCCGATGCAAACATGCATGGCGCGCATTCCCGCCGTGCATAGCAGCGGGCGCTGGAGGTGGCGGCAGCGCTTGCGCCAGTGGATGTTGGCGAGGTGGAGTCCCATTCTCCGGCCCCCCATATGGTGCACCACTCCGGGCGCCACAAACCACGTCGTGGTGGATGTCACCGGCTCGTCCTAGGACGGATCCATCATCGATCTGACATCCACCGGCACCCAACGGGTTTCGGGGTCCAATGAGGGATAGTAGGGCATGGGAGACGACGGCGCCTTGAGTCCCCTCAGCCGGCTCGTGCCCCATGCCCTACTATACCTTGCCGACGACCGGACCAATACTCTGGGGAGCACAGCCGGCCGTCGGGCATGCCCACGGCGAGTCGCCGACCGGACAAGATCCGCTTAAAGATCGCTACGTTGCATGTAATAATATGGATTTAAGGTTTCTAATTTGAGGTATCCGGATGTGAATTGCATTATCTGAGGCTTGACAGGTCAGTGTCCGCGGACGCACCCGGGCGCGGAGTGGTTATAGATGCTCTTAGGTGCCACACGTATGGCTGCTGGTTTTGTTTCAATATTCATATGCTAATTGATCCAATGGTGATTAAGGCGTTTGGACCGAATGCCTTCGTGTGACACATGTGGCACTTATCATATTTATTTTTTGCCCAGATACAACACATTTATTTACTCTATTATAATCTATTAAATTTCTAAAGGAAATTGAAAGTCGGAGGAAAAAGTTTGTTCTACGTCTTTATGTTAGCGGCTGAAGTGGTCCTACATTTTGGTAAGCGAAATATGCTGATTTTTTGGTAATATTCTTCTTCATCTATTCAAAGGATAGCACTTGCCTGTTTGGAAAATTTTCGCATTGGATTTGTCTTGAAGATTTCCTTTTGTGGTATGCCCTTTTTTGTTATGCTTTCATAACATATTATAATTGAGAATTGTAACAAAAATTTTGCATTGGACAACGCAAAAAAAAAACTTGACAAAAACATAATCGATCAAACTACTCATAGGCCACATATCAGAGTTTGGCATGTCCCCTGATTTTCAGACTGTGTTTAGTTGATGACTAAGAGCATCTCCAGCCGTTGCCCCCCCCCCCCCCCAGGAGGCATAAAAATCGCCGCCTGGGGGCGAGCCGGCGGTATAATCCGCTTTGGGGGCGGTTGGGCACCCAGCAGTCGCCCCCAGGCGCCGATATTGGTTCATTTTTCGGCCCACTTTCGTCGAAAAATGGCTTGATATCGGCGCGAATCAGCCCATATTGGGCGTGGTTCGACATGGTTCGGCGTGAATTCTCAACATAAATAATTTTTTTATCACGTAGTTCATCACAGAAAATCAATAGAAATCAAATAGCTCAACAACAAATAGTTCAATACAAATTATATAGTTCAAAAAATAAAAACTCATATTTCATCACATGTCGAGCTAGGCGTCGCCCTTGATCATCCATAGGTGCTCCATCAGATCCTGCTGCAGTTGTTGATGCACATGTGGGTCTCGGATCTCCTGACACATATTGAGGTAGGCAGTCCAGATTGCCGGTAGCTGGTGACCAATTTGGGCAAGAGGACCCTCGCTGTAGTATGTTTCAGTGTCAAACACTGGCTCTTCCTGCTCGCTCTCAATGATCATATTGTGCAAGATGACACGACAAGTCATGATCTCCCACATTTGATCTTTTGACCAGGTCTGAGTAGGGTACTAGACAACAACAAATCGAGATTGGAGCACACCAAATGCCCGCTCGACATCCTTCTTGCAAGCCTCCTGAACCTTGGCAAAGTGGGACTTCTTGCCTCCTGGCACAACGTTTGAGATAGTCTTCACAAATGTCGACCATCTTGGATAGATGCCATCAGCTAGGTAGTACCCCTTGTTGTAGTGCCGCCCATTGACATCGAAGTTCACAGGAGGAGAATGACCTTCAACAAGCTTAGCAAAGACAGGGGAGCATTGCAACACGTTGATGTCATTGTGAGTTTCTGGCATACCAAAGAAGAAGTGCCAAATCCAGAGCTCCTGTGTGGCCACCGTCTCAAGTACCACACTGCAACCGCCTTTGGCGCCTTTGTACATCCCCTGCCAAGTAAATGGGCAGTTCTTCCATTTCCAATGCATGCAGTCGATGTTTCCAACCATCCCAAGAAATCCCCTTGTTGCATTCTGTGCCTAGGATTCGAGCTGTGTCTTTCGCATTGGGTGTTCGCAAGTATTGCGGTCCAAACACTGCCACCACAGCCCTGCAGAACTTGTAGAAACACTCAATGGTGGTGGACCCGGCTATGCGCCCATAGTCATCGAGTGAATCACCGGGAGCTCCGTATGCAAGCATCCTCATCATTGTCGTGCACTTCTGGATTGAGGTGAATCCAAGTTTGTTGGTGCAATCCTTCTTGCACTTGAAGTAGTTGTCGAACTCCTGGATGGAATTCACAATCCCGAGGAAAAGCTTTCGGCTCATCCGATAACGGTGCCGAAATACTTTGTCGCCGTGCAGTGAAGCGTCGGCAAAGTAGTCGGAGTAGAGCATTTAATAGCCTTCCAGACGATGCCGGTTCTTTGCTTTCATCCGCCCCGACGCCGAGCCACCTCGTTGGGGCTTTTCATTGCTCGCGAGCAGGCCGACGAGGGTGGCGAGGACCATGAGATGTTCCTGACGACGGCATCGGCTTCCTCCTCCAGCAGCGCAGCGAGCGCCTCTCGTCGTCCGTGTCCATTGCTGAGCAGGCAAATCGCCGAACACCTTGTGGGTGTGGTGGGCGCACACCTGCAGGTACACTACCCTGCTCGGCCGGAACGCCGGAAAAATCGCCCGGACGGTGGTGGAGAGGTTGTCGCGGCGAAACCTCTTCTCTTTTCCAGCGGGGAATGACCTATCTAGCTGTGGTGGGCGGGATTGGCAGGGTGGCGGCTGAGCACGCGGGGGGTGGGAGGCTAATCTGGACGATTGGCTTGACTTTTCGCTTGACAGTGTGGCCCAGGTGTGCTTTCCCCTTGCGCCGAAGACCCCGAGCGCCCCCCCCCCCCCCCCCCCAATGCGCCGGGTTCGTCCTGCAATCAGCGGGCCGAAAAACGGGCCAAGCCGGCGGATTTCGGTGTCTTGGGGGCGCGACTGGGACGTTTTTTCGGCGCCGGTGCATAAAAAGTCGCCCGGGGGGGGGGGGGGGGGTGTTGTGGGCGCGGCTAGAGTTGTTCTAACTTTGGCCCGACTGTTCTTAGGCAAAGTGTGGCGAACAAAATGTTCACCATAAGATTTGGCAAGAATTCTAGTATTAATTAGCATGTGAACTATATAGTTCAGGAATTGTGGCAAAGCCACAACTATAACAATGAACCAAACACATGTCTGAGTTGTTATGGGATGAAACCTTAGGCTACAAACCAAGAATTGCCCTCCAAACAACTCAAGAAACCATGAATGAAGTACAAATATTTTCCATTTTATTCCACCGTCAAAATTTCAACAGACTAATAAATAAGTTTGGAAAATACATATATCGAATGCCAATATGATCTATCCGGCAGTTCCCAAAATGGTACATAAGCATTACAGCGAGTCCGTTATTTTTTCCCACCAGTGTCAACAACATGAGCTACAAATCAGTACAGGAGGCAAAACACTGCATCCCAGAGACAAGTTTACCACCTTTCATGGACAGTGCCTCAATATCAAACTGAGCAACCTACCATAACAGGATTCATATGGCATGAAAATGCATTTTGAATGTTTGGGTGGGCATCTGGCCTGTGGCCAAAACCCTTGTGGGTGGGCTGGTGCTGGAGTTTCTGCTTGAATGATCACGAGCTTCTGCAAATGGGGCTGATGTAGAAACTGTAATAGGGAACCAAATACCATTTATGTTTCCAAAGGACCACCAGGAACTAGAACACACACTCCAAGCTCTAATCAAGCATAAAACTGTTTTTTTAAGAAAATACATTATCATCTCATGAACTTCTTGTTTCATAGAAACGAAAATTACAAATATACATCAATAATGGAAAAAATACATCTAAAAAAACTGGATTGATTTCCGTTCAAACAAAAACACGGAGGAAAAACCTAACTGGTTGTCTGCAAAATCATAAGGAAAAAGAAAGATGTGACAGAAAAATTCAAATTTTAGGTTACTTCTCTATATACTTTGTGTGGAAACAACTCTGCAACTAATCGATGCCAATATCAAGCCCACGTTTCTGGCGTATATTAGATCCTTCAAGATAATCAACTTGGTGGTTTCTTCTTTGCTTCAAGATCCTTCACAATATTGGTAAGAGATCTTGCATCCCGAGCTTTTGCCAGTTTACCACGTTCTTCAGACTGCAGAAAGTACAGATCATTTTAGTAATAACACATGTTCAGTCTATTCATTTGTTTCAAAGATATGTATTTATTTATGACAATATTTAAATGCAAATAAGAGGGCAGTGAAGAAAGATATGTTACACTTTGCAAATTGCAAGATCAAAAGCCTAACCTTCTCCAGCTCTAGAGCACGGTCATTCAGCTGATCAGCCGTCAAAGCTTTCTTGTGAATCACCTGAAGGACCTTAAGCAGGTGCTGCTGGAGACACTCTGAACAGTGATCCTCGAGGTTATGTTCAGGGAACGAAGAATCACAACCGAAAGGGCACTTCATGGGCCTCATGGGGCAGACAGTAACGCAATGTCTATCCATATCACGCCTCAGAAGCCGTTTCTCGCAGTTCTGCTCGCACTGAAGGATCTTGAAGAGACAAGCTGCATCATGATCCTGCATGCACCGGACAGAAATTTTCGCTCGGCATCCATCGTTCGGGCAAGTGACAGGCCTGAAGCTACACTGTGCCTTGTGATGAGCAAGACGTTCTTCATCTTCATATTTCTCAGGGCAGTGGAACTTGGTTTTAATGTCCACATTCTTGAGGAGGACCCCGGCGATTGCTTCTCTCCTCTCTAACGGCCAGAAGCGGGTCATATCCATTTCTTGGACAAAATCATCGATCTTATCTTCGCGACTGTCGCTTAGCAACCACCCAGAGACATGGCCAATGATATTCCTTTTCGTGCGACTGAAATCATCCATGAAGATTGATATGATCTCATAAGGGTCATCTGGCATTTGATTCTCGGCGTTTTGTTCCACCTCCGATTCAATGAGAGTATCAGCTATGAACGTTTCACTTCTTTGTGTAACGTAGTCCACCATTTCTTGCCTGAGGTCAACAGCAACAACAGACGGGTTCCTGAACAGATCACCCGTCGTACCGTCGACACAGACCGCAGCCAAACCAGGGAGCAAGAATTGCGCTAGTTTGTGCATTGCTTCGGAATCACAATACGGGCACTGGAGAAGCGCACCATCATCCCTCACTGGTCCAGGATTGGCAACTGGAAGATCCATTTCACCCTTAGATCCAACACCTGCAAACACATAACTTGGAATCACCATCAGTGACTTAAAGTTGATAAACAATGTTCGTCATTCTGATATGTGTTGCTGACCTTCATCCTTGGTCGGTCCAGGATCGGCAACTGGAGGGTCCATTTCAACCTGTGATCAAACACCTATAGATGCATGAGAACCAACATAGTCAGGACCAGGATTAACTAATCATGCATAGTGGAACAGGGGACGTGATCTCCCTGTTACTCTGAAAAGAAAAGAAAAGGGCGATGATCAACAAGAGGAGAAGCTTAAAATTCTAAGATGCATTTGACATTCTGATCTGGAGGCCCTGGCACCGCCCCTGGATGGTACTATTTCTACCCAGGAATTGTGAATAAACATCTAAAGAAAGAAAAGGAAAAAAATGTGAACAAAACCCGGTCAGATAGTACTGAAGTTGCAAAACAGGGGCATGGAATGGGATGGCGTCGACTGGGATTGATTGATCTTCGAAGGAAAACAGATCTAGTTGTTCACAGCAGAGAGAACAAGAGAGCGAATCGAACGAACAGCGATCCAAGCAAGACAGGTTTCCTTACCAGCAAACAGGGATTGGGTCCAGATGGATCGAGAGACTGCTTTGCTCTGGGGAAAACTGACAGAGACAGAGACAGAGACAGAGATGAGGGGAATGACAGTGTTTAGAATGTTCCTATAATTAGCCAGCAAGGGATTGACCCCTCTATCTATTATTAAACTGACTGAGAGGGGGGAAAGAGGCAACGTTCAGAATGTTCTATAATTAGGAAACCAGTTATTAGCGCAGATAAATGCTACACCACTCACTCAGTTAATCAGTCAGCACAATAGCAAGAATAGAATGCACAAGCCCATCCCTGCTGAAGCCATGGACACACATCTTCATGACAAGTTCATGCACGAGCCACTCTATTCGCCACACGGTAACAACATAGCAACTTTTTGTAGATACTACAAGGTATTGCAATGCAGACAAGTATACTAAAACAAGAGCATGATATGCTGTAAAAAGAAAAAGAAAAAGCAGGGGTACGCTAGCTTGACAAAGTACTAGAAGATGGGCTAAGACCGTGCCCATACTCAAATGCGGAAGTTGAGATGAGCTTTTCAGGAACGGGGAATCACGGTCTTCAGGAATCGAATGTTCAAGGTATGGTGAGTAGTTGGGGACAACAGTTGAAATCGGACCGTGGACATCCTAGCTAGCAATGGGGGAATCAGAGTGCTCGGGAATACAAATCCCCGCATTGACCGTTTCTGGGTGTATGCAGAAACGCGATTTCAGAGGCCTAACCTGTGGAGACGGCGGCGGCGGCGGCGGCGCGGGTCCGCGACGGCCGGGGATCGGCGGGAGAGAAAGGGGTCCTGGGCGACGATGTTGACCTGGGGCTCACCGCTCCGACGTCGAGCCGAGGCTCGAGAGAGGCGTCGGCGTCGGGGTAGGGGGAGGCCCGGCGGCGGCACGGTGGGGGAGCGGTGGACGGCGGAGGAGTCGAGTTGGACGGGAGAGGAAGAAAGGGGCCCCTCGCAGATCTGCTTTCTTTGTTCTTCGGAGACCTTTAAAAATTGTTGTTTTCATTCATGGAAAACGCATTCTTACTGTTTAGAACGAAAAAGGAGTATAAAAGCAACCACCGCACCACCAGTTCAACAAGTCAGAGCAACAACAGAGGTAAAACGCTAGCTGGTGTGTGTGTATAATGTCATTCGTGAAAAATCTATTTCTTTTTTTGCAAAAAAGATTAGATCTATTTCCTGTTCAAGAATTCATCCGATTAACCAGTTAACTTGCCGATTAATCCCTACTCGTAGGGTCACCGAGTAGCCTATAAACCGATAAATCGTCCGGTTAATTGATTAAATGCCCGATTAACTTGCCGATTAGCCAATTAATCCCCTACTCACCAGCCAACCGAGCAGCTACCAGTTAACGATTTCCTCAACAATGGATCTATTATAAAGATTCACCGGAAGTACAAAGCACCTCAAATATAATAAAAATTACATCGAGGTCCATGAACCATCGAACGACCATTGCCATCACCAAAACGAGCCGCCGACGCGCCGCTGTCACCACTCCATACCGGAGCCGGCCTGACCTTGTCGATGACGACCGGGAAGTCTTCGTGCACGTGTCCTAAGGACCAGCGCCTCGGAACCGCAGTCGTCGTCGTTGAATCCTTGAATTGATCTGAAGAACCTGACACCAAATATCGCCGTTGCGTATGCACGGCGAAAAACCCTAACCTCGCCGCCCCCAAGGAGCTGGCAGGAGTCTACGTCGGAGCTCCATCTAATCCATCTCAACAGACGAACTTGAGGAGGATCGGAACAAGACTGACATGAAGAAGGAGCAGCGCCATCCGTCCAAACGTCGCCCCTGCGAGAACTAAAACCCTACCGATCTACTAGCAGGAGTCGAGACATCAGGATTTTCCTCACTGCCATCGACCGCCGTAGCGGCAAGCGGAGGGGAGGCGAAGATGGGCTCGTCGGCAAAGATCAAAGGGAGGAAGGTTTCTCCAAGTTGCCTTGGGAAAGAAGAAAGAGATGAATCTGTAACCTATTTCATTCTTAATTCGGTTTATGCAGATGAGGTAGCTGGTGTGTGTATAAAGTCAGCGAATTCCGAAATACTCCCTCAGTAAACTAATATAAAAACTTTTAGATAATTACTTTAGTGATCTAAAAGTCTTATACAATATTAGTTTACACAGGTAGTATAATTTTTACATGTGCAATGAACTCCATGTTATGAGCTTGAGGGTAGTTTGATTTGTTAACGAGGTCAATGCGAGGGAAACGGTTCCGGAGGCCACTCCTTAAGCAACCTTTCAAAACCCTCACCACCATTATATTGGAGGAGGCCATCGGATGGCGGATGTTGTCGGCAGGGCTTATCCCTCGATCGTATTTTGTCTTCTTCATCGTTAGCGTCTTGCTGGCCAGATCAGTTTGGACGCGTGCTCCCCTAACCTATGGCAGCTTGGGCAAGGTTTAGTGTTTGTGTCCTAGAGCTACGACGACTGCTCTGCGCTGTATAACATGCCTCCCATGTCCTAGCAACACCCCTTCCTGGATTCGGCCTGTTGTGTTATTTCTGATCCTGTCGGTCATGGTGGTGGCGGTGAAGCAGCCTGGTTGTGTCCCTCATGACGAAGTTGGGAGTTCTACTCCTCTTGCGCATTTATGGTTTGGGACATTCTCGCATCCGGTGAGCTCAGCGCTTGCGAATAGGGCCGACCATTTGCTCGACATGGCGAAAGATGGAGTATTACGTATACGACACACCATATATATGAAAATGCGTATAATTTGTGAAAAGTCTATATTGCCCTTTATACATTTAATGAAGGGGTTGTATCGAAGTGGGTCTCGAAAGAAAAACGGAGGGCTAGTGTTCAGCAAAAAAATACGAATAATTGATATGTACCCCTGATATAAGTGACTAGTTAAGGCGAAACGCATTGGGGCACCCAGCTGCCACGCACTCCTATATGAAAATAGCATTGAAAATTATCAAAAAAAATTCAAAAATTCTGAATTTTTGGGGTATGAAACATGGGTGCCCGTTGTACACCCGTGTTCATTTTCGCGGGGGTTTCAGGGATATAGTATATATGCATGTTATATCCATGATAAACGACTGTTGCGGTGGTTGATACGTCTCCAACGTATCTATAATTTTTGATTGTTCCATGCTATTATATTACCTGTTTTGGATGTTTATGGGATTTATTTTATACATTATTATCCTTTTTGGGACTAACCTACTAACCGGAGGCCCAGACCGTATTGCTGTTTTTTTGCCTATTTCAGTATTTCGAAGAAAAGGAATATCAAACGGAGTCCAAACAGAATGAAACCTTCGGGAGCGTGATTTTTGGAAAGAACGTGATCCAGAGGACGTGGAGTGCAAGTCAAGAAACAATCGGAGCCTCCACGAGATAGGAGGGCACGCCCCCCCTATAGGGCGCGCCCCCCTGTCTCATGGGCCCCTCGGGCATCCACCGACGTACTTCTTCCTCCTATATAAGTCTACGTACCCCAAAAAACATCCGGGAGCCACCTGAAACACAATTTCCACCGCCGTAACCTTCTGTATCCGCGAGATCCCATCTTGGAGCCGTCGCCGGAGTTCTGCCGGAGGGGGAATCCACCACGGAGGGCTTCTACATCAATATCCTTGCCCCTCCTATGAGTTGTGAGTAGTTACGACAGGCCTACGGGTCCATAGTTATTAGCTAGATGTCTTCTTCTCTCTTTTTGGATCTCAATACAATGTTCTTCCCCTCTTTTGTGAAGAACTATTTGATGTAATCTCTTTTTGCGGTGTGTTTGTTGAGATCCGATGAATTGTGGGTTTATGATCAGATTTATCTATGGATATTAATTGAATCTTCTCTGAATTCTTTTATATGATTTAGTTATCTTTGCAAGTCTCTTCGAATTATCGGTTTGGTTTGGCCTACTAGATTGATCTTTCTTGCCATAGGAGAAGTGCTTAGCTTTGGGTTCAATCTTGCGGTGTTCTTACCCAGTGACAGAAAGGGTTGCAAGACACGTATTGTATTGTTGCCATCGAGGATAACAAGATGGGGTTTATATCATATTGCTTGAGTTTATCCCTCTACATCATGTCATCTTGCTTAATGCGTTACTCTGTTCTTATGAACTTAATACTCTAGATGCATGCTGGATAGCGGTCGATGTGTGGAGTAATAGTAGTAGATGCAGGCAGGAGTCAGTCTACTTGTTATGGATGTGATGCCTATATACATGATCATGCCTAGATAACGTCATAATTATTCGCTTTTCTATCAATTGCTTGACAGTAATTTGTTCACCCACCGTAATACTTATGCTCTTGAGAGAAGCCACTAGTGAAACCTATGGCCCCCGGGTCTATCTTTTATCATATTTGCTTCCAATCTACTTTTATTTGCATCTTTATTTTCTGCATCTATATTATAAAATACCAAAAATATATTTATCTTATCATATTATCTCTATCAGATCTCACTTTCGCAAGTGGCCGTGAAGGGATTGACAACCCCTTTATCTCTTTGTTTGTTTGTGTAGATTCGTGGGACTTGTTGAGGAGCCTCCTACTGGATTGATACCTTGGTTCTCAAAAACTGAGGGAAATACTTACGCTACTGTGCTGCATCACCCTTTCCTCTTCAAGGAAAACCGACGCAAGCTCAAGACGTAGCAGTGGTGCTATGTTAAAATTTGTATTTATATTGGTCAAGTAATCAAGAAAATCTAAGAAATATTATCCTGGGTCGGACTAGCTTCCAAGAACTCTGAAAATTCCAGCAACATGGTATGGCATCAACAATCATCACACTAGGTACAAGTGTTCCAACTCCAAGAGCACAACCAAACTATAAACATCATAGCCTCTCAACAATCAAACATATAAACCCTTAAGAACTGCTAGGCAGGAGAAAGCCCTCCATGTCGCCCCTAAATCGCCATGAACAGTGTTATGCCACCGCTTGTGAATTCCGCACCCCACCGAGGGCATTTTAGTCTTTTCGGGCAGCCAATCGAGTGCTTCCTTTCCACACCGCCCTCCTCAGCCAATCGAGCACTCCCTTTCCACATCCCCTTCCTCCTCCATCCTTCCCCTCTCTCATCCCAGGCGTGCGGGCGCGGCGGCGACAACGTCTTTCCCACGCGAACCCTAGCTGCCTCCTCCTCCATTTGCCCACCACAGTTGCCCCCTCCCCCTGCCCCCCCGCCCCCCCGTCGCATGGCGGCTCCCTCCCCCATAGCTCGCCTTGCTCGCGTTCTGGATCCAGCGTCGTCGCTCGTGGTGGTTCTAGATCCAGCGCAGGTCGTCCCATGGGTGAGGATGGGAGGCCGGGTCTTCAAGGTTGGTGGAGGACCCCCACAAAAAAAAGGTTGGTGGAGGAGCATGGGAGGCCGGTAGGGTGGGGGAGGAGCATCGGGCCGGGAGATAGGGAGAGGCCAGAGTCAGGAACAAGAAGTAGCGGGGCCAGCGATCTCATCGCGGTGGTTTGGAGGGAGAGGGACACTAGTAGAAAACAAAGGTTTATTACTGGTTCTTAAGGGCCTTTAGTGCCGGTTGGGCAACCGGCACTAACGGGTGGGGACTAAAGGTCACCCCCTTTAGTCCCGGTTCAACACGAACCAGCACTAAATGGCCACCACGTGGCACGAACCCGCGCCGGGGGCTGGGAGACCTTTAGTACCGGTTGGACAGACCAACCGACACTAAAAGTTTAGGGGGGTTTTGGGTTTATGATTTATTTTTCCATTAATTTTTTTTTCCATTTAATTCTTTTCATTTGCTGGTATTTTACGATACTACATATTGTACATGTTATGCATATATATAAATAGAATTTCTCGTAGAACCACCGATATATATATATATCATCGAATGTCTCACACCACCATTCACACATACATACATACATACATACATATATATTATATATATATATATATATATATATATATATATAATTTGGTATATATATATATACAATTTCTCCTACATGGAGGCATTACTCCAGTGGTAGCGGGTAATGGAATTCTCCTTTGGGATCTATGACTTGTTCAAGCAAAAATCTCGCTATTTCTTCTTGAAGTTCTCGTACGCGATCCCCTGGTAGGAGCTTCTCCCGCACGTCCTTGAACTTTAAAGAAGGAGATCAAATATGCATGTATTAGTTGTGTGTATATATATTAGATATCGATAATGATGTAAAAATTGTGAATAGTGCTCTAGCAACGTACCCATTGATGTCTATCATCTTTGCTCCTTTCGAACGCCATCATGCGAATGTTCTCACAAACGTAGTATGCACATAGACCATTCCCTGGCAACTGCTTCATGCACTTTACGAGAATAGAATTCAATCAAATAATAATTAATCAAGCATGATAACTAATGGTATATTGAAACTAGAATTAAAGAGATGGTAGCTAGCTAGTAGCACTTAATTAATTATACCTTGGGTTTTTTTTGCGGGGTCGTCTTTTTTTTTGTGGGGACCTTGGGTTGAAACCAATACAGTCTTTCTTTCCATGGACCGGAAACCTCTTTCCTGAACTTTTGCCAAGCCCTGCCCGCCGGCAAAGAAAATGAATAAAGGAGTTATTAATTAGTTGATATCAGGAAATGAAGAACTAAAGAGGCCGACATATAGTTTGATGATGATTGAAATTACCTGTTGACTATCCCCTTCACGATTTTGTACTCCTCGACTAGTTTAAGTAGCAAGTCCAGAACTTCAACTTCTCCATCTTCAACTCGAATGATTAACAAGATCCAGTGGTAATTGCATGCACACACGTTTGCATCTATAAATTAAGCGAGCATGTGCATAACACTCATCAACTACTGTCGTGGAATAGTGACGGCAGATGTCCTCGTGAAAGGACTTAGTCGTTGAGCCATCACCTCTAAGTTAGCTTAAAGGGTTAAATGGGACAAAGGACATAGGAGTTTAAACTGGTTTGGCCCCTTGTGGTGAAGGTAAAGGCCTAATCCAGTTTGAGGTGGTATTGCTTATGTTTCGATTACCAGGGAGGGAATCCACTTGACCTAGCTTTTGATCTATTGTCTCTTGTCCTGAATCGTCGCCGGGTCGTCCCTTTATATACACAGGTTGACACCCAGCAGCTCACGGGGTCCCGACCGGCTCATAGACAACATGTCCGACTCGGTGACTATCTTTGCATGCCTTACAATACAAGCCTTTACATATATGGCAGTTTATTCCTATGGGCCTTAAGTCGCCCTTGGGCCTTGGGCCCTTGGCTTAAATCGTCATCTTTGATATCCTTGTAGGCTTCATATGATGAATCGCCATAGGTATAACCCGGCCCCTCCTAGGCGGGTCATACCTAATAGTTATATCCCCAACATTAGGCCCCAGGTTGATTGGAACTTGTTCATGTCAATCTTCACCACTTAAACAAGAATCTTCACTTGTGCGAGAACTCATAATCCGCCATGACGTTATCTTTTGGACTTGTGATAACCCGCCATGATGTCACTTGTCATTAAATCCACACAATATCCAACATATCCCAACAGATCTTTGTTTTAATAGCCGTCCTGAGAATCGAGGCGCTTGAGCAGCTGGATAACCATGTTTTTTGGCCTCCTCTTTTTTCGCGCGCTTCTGTTACCTTTCCTTATAAATAGGGTCAACCGGCCGCTTCTCATTCTTGCATCTTTCCTTCGCCTTTCTCCTCTCGCAACCCTCTATGCTCAAACTCCGCCGCCGCGAAGCACACTGTCGTCCTCGTCCTTGGCTGCTGCATCACCCTGGACGAACCAGAGAACGACAGTGCCCGTTCACAGTTCATCTGCCTCCGTAAGTTCTTTTCCCCATGTACTCTAGATCTGCATTAGGGTTTTCGCAGTTCTTCATGTTCTTCGTGGCTGTTCGTAGTTTATCTCCAACCCGAGCATCGTTTGATCTGGAAATAGCATATATCTTGCGCGGTAGTAGTTTTGCCCCTGCTTTCAATACCAGCGGACCCTTTTTCATTGGGATAAGATCTCATTAGAGCTTATGAACTCCCCTGTACTAGTTTTAGGTCTTAATTTATTTTCCTTTTCTGAACTGCCGCTGATTTGAAATAATAATTGTAATCTGTGAAACCTGTTGGTACGTTACTTAGCAAAAATCTGCACTTGCTGCATTTTGATAGATCCACCTAGTCATGGCGGCTCATATCACCGGTTGTAGTTAAATTCAATGCTCAATAGATTTCTCCTTTGATAGACATAAAAATAGCTCATGGCGGTTTACATAACCCGCTGTAACTAGTCATATACCATTAGGCCCCTTCTTAAGCCGCCATTCTGCATATGTGCTGTAATACTTCCCGTCCGGCTTAATTTGAACCGGCAAATTTATTCTTTTCCCTTTTAGGCTTTCTTCTTCATAATGCCGCTTAAAACAACCACTTCCTGCAACTGGGTTCCCTCCATCGTCACGGAAAACACACTTGAAGACTTTGTGAAAACCAGTTATTTCCCGAAGAAGTCTATCATGTCTTACCGCGCCCCCAATTTGTCAGAAGATAAACCTCATCCAAACGAAGGCGAAGTCATTGTCTTTACTAGTCATATGAACCGGGGCTTCTCACCCCCGGATCCAAGTTCTTTCGGGATGTTCTGCACTTTTTCAACCTTCACCCTCAAGACATCAGACCCAATTCCGTGTCAAATATCTACAATTTCCAAGTGTTCTGTGAGGTGTACCTTCAAGAGGAGCCTAGCATGGAGTTGTTTAGAGAGTACTTTTATTTGAACCGCCAGAACGAATATTCAAACGGACCCAGTCTGGAGCTTGGTGGAATCTCAATTCAGAGAAAAAGAGACACCATCTTTCTTTATGCTCATCTGCCAAGTCATCCCAAGGACTAGAATCAAACATGGTTCTATTGTGAAGATACTTCTCCGGCTGATGAGAATCCACTGCCCGGCTTTCGCGCCCTGCGCCTGGACTCCAAACATATTCTCACTGACAAGTTAACAGCGGCTGAACACAAGAAACTTTCCCCTTCCATTGGCAAGGTTAAGGCTCTGTTAGGAAACGGCTTGACCGGCATTGACTTAATTCGATGCTGGGTTTCATGGCGGGTCATTCCTCTAAGCCGCCGCACTGGCTTAATGTGCACTTATACTGGCGCCAAAAAAGATCCACTGCGCCACATCTCCGATGACTTAACTGACGATGCCATCAATGAGATGACGAATTCTCTTCTACATGAAAGCCCAGCGGACTGTAGCAAGGTGGGCCTGAGCCCTTTCTGCAAGTCTAACCCGACACCAGGGGTAAGCCGCCAAGTCTTTTGCATTGCCTTCATCCTTGAATAATTTGTTTTAACTCAACCTTGATGATTTTTACAGGATGATGATGACTTTTGGAAAAAAGAATACGATCATGAAGCCGCCAAGAAGGCCAGGAAGGCCAAGAAAGCCGGCAAGAAAACCTCTAAGAAGAAAGGAAAGAAACCCAGCGCTTTTGAGTTGCTTCCACTGGATGACACCTCTGAGTCGGAGGTAGCCCTTGACTCTCTTGGCTCCTTTTTCAACCATCTTACTAACATTGACTATCATCAGGATGACACGGGGACCAGTCAAGCTCTTGAAGAAGAGGTAACTATCACTTCATCCAGCTCCGAGCCTTTGCCAAGACAGAAAATCCGAAGAGTCACCCGGAAAGTAAGATTTTCACACCCCTTAGCTTATCAAGATCCTCACTTTCTTTTGAAGCGATAGCAGCACGAGAACCGGCGTCAGACTCAGACTAGCAGGGATGAAGAACTTTCTTCCGGCTTACCGAATACTCCAAGGAAGCACCAAAATGAGGTCACTCCTGACTTAGATTCTTTATATCCTCTGGCGGGTCTCACCCGTCAACCACTTAATTCCTCCGATTCAAATTATCAGGAAACATCTCGTTCCTCTTCCGGCGACTCATCCCAATCTCATCTGCCAGCTTTCAAGACTGCTCCCGAGTAATAATAATTATTTACTTGCTTATTTATACTCCTTGACACTTTTACTGACCTCGTATGACTCATGTAGTGGAAAAGCCAAGCCCAGCAAGAAGGCAAGGGTGAACAAGTCAGTCGAGGACCCGAAAGTTAGTGAGCCGGATCAATCAACTGCAGCGCCTGAGGCCTCTGTTCCTCAACCATCAGATCCGGTTCTTAATGACCTGCCAATGGCTTCTGACCCTCCTATGGAGCAATCCAACATTGATCCTTTGAACCCTGAAACACCCAGTCCCATGAAGATGGCTGATACCCAAGATGATGACATGGTTATCACCAACACCGGCTTTAGAGAGCCGGGAAGACCCACTGTCCTAGCCAAGCATTCCGCCAAAGAAGAAAACATTGAACATCGAAAGGTGAGGTTTGATGTTGCCAACTACTCCCAACTGAGAATTGGTGAAGTATATTATGGCTATCTCAGTCAAGTGCACTCCAGCCGTGACGTTGAAGTTGAGATGGTGAAGCAGATGCATCAAAAATTTGAGGTATGAGCTCTTCCTTAGTAAATTATGCACATCCTGCCAACCCCCAAGTCTACTGTTTATGATGAATTTGAATATGATGTAGACTTGATTTTCATGAGCATAAATAATGAGCTTTGAAAGAATCCTTCAAATCTGTCTTAAACCACCCGGTTCAAAATAAATCTATAATTATAGATGCTGAATCCGTAGCCCCCAAGGGCCGGCTTAATCAGCATGAATGAGCCGGTCCTTCATACCTTTGAAAACATTACTTACTTGCATAGTTCTCATGAACCGACTGTGACCGTTTGTAGCAAAGTTATAACAAGACAAGCAATATGCATTAGCCCCCAAGTGCCAAATATTCTTGCTCGCAAAGTGCTTGGGACTTATTCACATAAGCCGTTGTATGAACAATTTTTTCAGTAAACATTAGTTCCCAAGTGCCAAGTACTCTTGCTTGCAAAGTGCTTGGGACTTCCTTGTTTGTGACTCATATTTTTGAACCGGCATATGCACAGGACACTAATGCTCAACTGGAATCTCAAATGGCTGACTTGAAATCCCGGCTGGAGTTGCAAGAATCTGAGACCCGGAAGGCCGACTCCAAATTTCAGTTTAGGGTGGCTGAAACGGAGAAATTGAAAACCAACTTTGAAGCTGAAAGAAGCACTTGGGCTGAAGAGAAATCTGTCTTAACATAGCGGGCTGAGAAAGTAGAGGCGGCTCTTCAGGAAGCAACCACTGAACTTACTGGCTTAAAACGCCATGTGTCTCAGATGGTTGTGGCTATCTTTGGTAAGTCGCCTTGCTGATACTCATTGTGAATGTCTTTATTGATGACATAAATCCCCTCTGACCCGTTGATGATTATTATGCAGGCCCCAAGAGCACCAATCTGAACCAAGATATGTTGGTGAAACTAAAGCAGTTTACATCCTTGTTGAACAGCTCTACACTAGGGCTCAACGTGCATTTGCCACCATTTCTCCATCCAACCAAGCACCGACTCTCCTGGTTGAGGTTTTGAGGAAGCTGTCTATCTTACCTGAGAGGTTTAGTGAGATGAAGCGTTCATCGGCGAGAGCCGGAGCTGTGACAGCCTTAAGCTGGGCCAAAGCTTGGTTACCAGAGCTAGACCCGGCCGATATATCGACCGGGTATCCGAGCTTGAAGGAAGACAACACCTCGTTTGACAAGAAAGATTTTGGCGCCTGTGTGAAGGACATACGTCCCTTGGCTAGTCTGATTGCTAATGAGACATACCTGTCCAAATATCATCCGACTTATGACTTGGAACATCAAAAAATGGCAACACCGCCTTATAAAGTGCATGATCTAATACCCCCAATCCGTAAGCATGCTTTCGCTCCTGAAGTTGACCTAGAAGAGCTCATTGATGATGAAGCTGAATTCCAAGCTTTAAGTGGCATTGACTGGTCATCCCCAACCTTCCAGGAAGCAGAACAGGATGAAGACGTAGAGAGGGATGATCTAGAAGCTTCCGGCCATCAGAGCCAAGAGGATTAAGCCGTTTGGGCGGTTTATATTTGTGATATGCTGAAAAACAGTTAATCATTTGGACTCATTGAGTCATGTAATAGAGTAGCCATAACTTTGCTATGTCATGCCATCGTACACATTTATGTTATGCTCAACGTTGTTAAGTTGCCACTTGAGAATGTCCTGTTACACTTGTCATGATGTTGGTTGGTGCAGATGAAAAATTTGATGTATCCTGCACACAAGTAAATCGCAAGAGCCCTTGGTGGTTCACCACAGGGCGGGTCATAATATCTCATATATAACCACTCATGTTTAAAATAATCATAGATAGGGCTAGTGTTAACCAGAACATAAACATAATGATAATAACAATATCATACCTGTGATATTGAATTATAGTTCCGGTTTAAGATATTTGCACGGTAAGGGTAATAACCCCAACTGTAGCAGCCAATACTCCCAAGTTTTGAATATTATCATATACTGGCGACTTATCGTCCAACGCTAGGCCGGGTTAATAGAAACCACATATATGCTTCAGATATGAGCAAGAGTATCAAGAGAAACCCGGAAAACTGTTGTCAAAAAACTCAAATCAAAAGGAGAGAAAACACGAGGCTCTGATTCGAATACGATCATTAAGCCGAACCAAAAGGGTTAATGGCTATGATTCGAATATGACCAGGAAGCCCCCAAGTGGTTTGTGGCATTACGCCGATCAAAGGGGTACCGACAGCTATGATTCGAATACGATCAGGAAGCCCCCAGTGACCAAAGTATTTGATGACTCTGATTCGAATACGATCAGTAAGCCGGACCAAAAGGGGTTAAGCCATGATTTGAATACGATCTAGCCCCAAAATGATCAAAGTGTTTGAACGGCTATCATTCGAATACGACCAGGAGGCCGTGCCAAAGGGGTTAAGCTATGATTCGAATACGATCTAGCCCCCAATGGTCTAAATGTTTAACGACTCTAATTCTAATACGATCAGTAAGTCGGACCAAAAGGGGTTAAGTTATGATTCGAATATGATCAAGCCCTCAAATGATCAAAATATTTGAACGACTATGATTCGAATACGATTAGGAAGCCGTGCCAAAGGGATTAAGCTATGATTCGAATACGATCCAGCCCTCAATGGTCATGGAATTATGATGAAGAGACTCATTATTGAAGATGAAAACGACAGAGGCCCTGCTTTATTATAATCATCATAATATATACATTGTCAAAATATGTACATCATAAGAGCCAGTGGTTCAAGTGTAATAAGGCCGAAGATGAGCAATATTCCACGACCGGCGGGTCTCCTCCTCCGACTTATGTGAGTCCTTATGCTCTCAAATATCGATAAGGTAGTATGACCCATGGTTCAAGTTCTTGCTGACCACAAAGGGCCCTTCCCAAGGCGGGGATAACTTGTGCTCATCAGTTTGATCCTGGATGAGCCGGAGCACCAAATCTCCTTCTTGAAAGGTTCTGGACTTAACCCGACGACTGTGGTAACGGTGCATATCTTGTTGGTAAATTGCTGAACGGGCTGCCGCAAGGTCGCGCTTCTCATCTAACAGGTCAAGTGCATCGTGACGTGCTTGTTCATTATCAACTTCAACGTAAGCCGCCACGCGGGGCAAGTCATGATGGATGTCACTAGGAAGAACCGCCTTTGCTCCATAAACCATGAAGATCAGAGTGTAACCCATAGATCTATTTGGGGTAGTATTGATACTCCATAGCACTGAAGGTAACTCCTCCACCCAACAACCCGTCGTCCGTTGCAAAGGAACCATAAGCCGGGGCTTGATGCCTCTCAAAATTTCTTGATTGGCTCTTTCAGCTTGACCATTGGACTGGGGGTGAGCTACTGATGAAACGTCAAGTCAAATATGTTCACGTTAACAAAACTCCTCAATGGCACCCTTGGACAGATTAGTGTCGTTGTCAGTTATAATACTGTGAGGAAAACCAAAGCAAAAAAACACCTTTTCAGGAATTGAACCATCGTGGCTGCGTCACACTTACTGACTGGCTCTACCTCCACCCATTTTGTGAATTTATCAACCGCCACCAAAAGGTGGGTCTTTTTATCCTTGGATCTTTTAAAAGGCCCAACCATATCAAGCCCCCAGACTACAAACGGCCAAGTAATTGGAATCATCCTCAATTCTTGAGCCGACACATGAGCTCGCCGTGAGAATTTCTAACAACCATCACATTTACTGACCAAACCCTCTACATCAGCATGAGCCATCAGCCAATAAAATCCATGACGAAAAGCTTCGGCCACAAGGGACTTTGAACCAGCATGATGACTACAGTCCCCTTCATGAATTTCACGGCCTTCCTCAGGAGAGACGAAACGTTGAAATGCCCCAGTGACACTGCGATGGTGTAACTCGCCATTGGAAATTGTCATTGACTTAGACCGCCGGGTTATCTGCCTGGCTAAAGTTTCATCCTCAGGTAACTCGCCCCAGGTCATATAAGTCAAATAGGGTATTGTCCAATCTGGGATAGCGTGAAGAGCTGCCACCAATTGTGCCTCTGGGTCAATAACAGCCAGACCTATTCTGTAGGCAATTTAACAGAAGGGTTATGCAAAACATTCAAGAAAGTGTTAGGTGGCACCAGTTTACGCTGAGACCCCAACCGGCTTAAAGCATCAGCCGCCTCATTCTTCCTGCGATCAATGTGCTCCACTTGATAACCCTTGAAGTGCCCAACAATAGCATCAACTTCGCGGCAATAAGCCGCCATCAGCGGATCCTTAGAATGCCATTTGCCTGAGACTTGTTGAGCCACAAAGTTTGAGTCGCCGAAACATCTCACACGGCTTAAGTTCATCTCCTTAGCCATCCGAAGACCATGGAGCAAGGCCTCATACTCAGCTGCATTATTAGTACAGGGAAACATCAATCTGAGAACATAACAAAATTTTCACCTCGAGGGGAAGCTAAGACCACTCCAGCCCCGAGCCCTCCAATTGCCTGGACCCATCAAAGTGAATAGTCCAATATGTGTTATGTGGCTTCTCTTCAGGCATCTACAGTTCTGTCCAGTCACTGATGAAATCCACCAGCGCCTGAGACTTGATAGCGGTGCGAGGCACGTACTTCAAACCATGAGGTCCAAGCTCAATGGCCCACTTGGCTACTCGCCCGGTGGCTTCTCTGTTTTGAATAATATCTCCCAAAGGAGCAAAACTAACCAGAATGATAGGATGACCCAGAAAATACTGCTTAAGCTTCCGGCTAGCCATGAACACCCCATAAACAAGCTTCTGCCAATGTGGATATCTCTGCTTGGACTCAATGAGGACTTCACTGATATAATAAACCGGACATTGAACCGGATATTCCTTGCCTGCTTCCTTTCGTTCCACCACAATGGTTACACTGATAGCCCGGGTGTTAGCGGCCACATATAATAACAACGGCTCCTTATCAATAGGAGCAGCAAGGACTGGCAGCTCATCGAGCTGTTTTTTCAAAGCTTCAAACGCATCATTAGCCACATAACTCTAGACAAAGTCATCTGTTTTCTTCACCATCTGATACAGTGGTATGGCCTTCTTACCCAACCGGCTTACGAACCGGCTTAAGGCAGCAATACGACCCGCCAGACGCTGAACATCATTGATACACGCCGGCTTTGCCAAGGAGGTAATGGCCTTGATCTTCTCCGGGTTAGCCTCAACGCCTCTGTTAGAAACCAGAAACCCCAAAAGCTTGCCTGCTGGCACACAAAGACACACTTGGCCGGGTTAAGCATCATATTGTAGACCCGGAGATTGTCAAAGGTCTCCCTCAAATCATCTATCAAAGTTTCCTTCTCTCTGGATTTCACCACAATATCATCCACATAAGAATGAACATTGCGCCCAATCTGATTGTGAAGAAAATTCTGCACACATTGCTCGTAAGTCGCCTGGGCACTCTTGAGCCCGAAAGGCATAGACACATAGCAGAAGGCTCCAAAGGGACTAATAAAAGTTGTTTTCCCCTGGTCCTTAACTGCCATCTTGATCTGATGATAACCAGAGTAAGCATCCAAAAAACTCAAACGCTCACAACCCGCAGTAGCATCAATGATTTGATCAATACGAGGGAGAGCAAAAGGATCAGCCGGACAAGCCCTGTTTAAGTCCGTGTAATCCACACACATACGCTAAGTGCCATTCTTATTAAGCACCAACACAGGGTTAGCTAACCACTCCGGATGAAAGACTTCAATAATGAACATAGCTGCCAAGAGCCAGGCCACCTCTTCACCAATGGCCTTACGCCTCTCCTCATTAAAGCAACGAAGGAATTGCTTGACCGGCTTAAATTTCGGATCATATTGAGAGTGTGATTAGTGAGTTCCCTCGGTACACCCGGCATGTCAGAAGGTTTCCATGCAAAGATGACCCGGTTCTCATGGATGAACTCGATGAGCGCGCTTTCCTATTTAGGGTCCAGATTAGCACTGATATTAAACTGCCTGGATGAGTCGCCAGGAACAAAGTCAACTAGCTTTGTATCATCAGCCGACTTAAACTTCAAAACTGGATCATGCTCTGTAGTTGGCTTTTTCAAAGATGTCATATCGGCTGGGTCAACATTGTCCTTGTAGAATTTCAACTCCTCTGCTGCACAAATAGACTCAGCATAAGAAGCATCACCTTCCTCGCACTCCAAAGCTATCTTCTAACTCCCATGCATTATGATGGTCCCCTTGTAACCCGGCATCTTGAGCTGTAAATAAACATAACACGGTCATGCCATGAACTTGGCATAAGCCGGCCGTCCAAACAGAGCATGGTATGGGCTCCTGATCTTGACCACTTCAAAAGTCAACTTCTTAGCCCTGGAATCATGCTCTCTCCAAAGGCCACTTCCAGCTCAATCTTGCCTACAGGGTATGCCGACTTACCGGGCACCACTCCATGGAAAACAGTATTGGATGTCTTAAGATTTTTATCAGTTAACCCCATGCGACGAAAAGTATCATAATAAAGGATATTAATGATGCTACTTCCATCCATGAGCACTTTGATGAATTCGTACCCACCAACTTGAGGCGCCACCACCAAAGCTAAGTGACCCGGGTTATCAACTCGGGACGGGCGATCCTCTCGGCTCCACATAATGGGTTGTTCAGACCATCACAAGTATTGAGGAGCTGCCGGCTCAACGGCATTCACAACCCTCTTGTGAAGCTTTTGGTCCCGCTTGCAGAAACTTATGGTGAAAACATGATATTGCCCACTATTCAACTACTTTGGATGACTCTGATATCCAGACTACTGTTGCTGCTGACCCCCCTGGCTGGATTGTTGATTGTAACCACCCTGATTACCTTGATTATAACCACCTTGATTGCTCTGATTATAACCACCCTGATTACTTTGGTGGCCCTGGAAGCCAGAATTAGAACCGCAACCTCCACAACCCGGGCAATGAGAGCCGCCGCCCGGCCCCTGAAACGAACTGGATTTTTTGAAAGCCCTCACAATTGAACAATCCTTCCAAAGGTGAGTGGCTGGTTTCTCCTGCGAGCCATGCTTTGGACAGGGTTCATTTATCAACTGCTCAAGAGTAGGATTTGATCTGCCGGCCCGAGGAGGTGGCCTCCCCTTACGGCGCTGATTATTATTATGTGCATTGGTGTTGGCCACAAACTCCGAGTTACCATCAGCCTTGCGTTTACCGTTGCCCCCCCCTGACTCGTCGGATTATGCTGCGGACCCTTGGCGTTGCCATTATTCTTTCCCTTTCCCGGCTTGTCATCATCAGACTC
Source organism: Triticum aestivum (assembly GCF_018294505.1). Lineage (NCBI taxonomy): Eukaryota > Viridiplantae > Streptophyta > Magnoliopsida > Poales > Poaceae > Triticum > Triticum aestivum. The sequence continues at coordinate 712,959,953 of NC_057813.1, read as the reverse complement.
GGGGTCCTTGGTACTATCAGAGTCGGCATATTTGATTAGAGCCGCCATCAGCTGCCCCATATCATTACAATCATGCTTGAGCCACCCCAGCTTCTGCTTAAGAGGCAAAAAATGGCAATTTTTCTCCAACATTAAAACTGCAGAACCAACATTCATGTTATCATATGAATGAATGATAGCTTTGACCCGGCGCGCCCAATGGGTTGTTGATTCACCCTTCTCTTGGGCGCAAGTAGCCATGTACACAATCGACATGGGCTGTTTGCACATGTCTTTAAAGTTCTGGATAAACTGGGCCTTTAACTCAGCCTATGACCTGATGGAATTAGCCGGCAGCCTCTTTAACCAAGTACGGGCCATTCCATCCAGCATCATGGTGAAGTACTTAGCGCACGCGGCATCACTAACCTCCAACAGCTCCATGGCCATCTCATAGCTTTCAATCCATGCCTCAGGGGGTAAGTCGGCTGTGTAATTAGGCACCTTACAAGGTCCTTTGAAATCCTTGGGCAAACGTTCATTACAGAGAGCCGACACCAAATAGGGCACACCTGTAGATCTAGAAGTCATACCTGCGTCTACTGACGTCGTTGGGTAAACCGGAAGGGGCTGTTGAGCTGCCCGCTGAGCCGCCTGCTCAGCCTCTTGACGCACTCTGCCCTGATCGACCATGTTATGAGCTCCATCACGCGCCGGGTCATGCCCACATGTCTGACCATGGCGCTAGGCGTTGCGTGAAATGGCTGGTGAGTCCATGTGTGTGCTATAACTCCGGCTTGGGAGAGGGGTTGAATGAATCCTATACCGATTGTAAGAATATGCCTCCTACTGCACCAATGCGGTTTGAAGAAGCTCCCTGGCCCTTCGTGTTTCAATCACCGCTGGAGAGTCGACATTTACTGGGAGAGCCGCCAGCCGTGTTGCCACATCGATCATGTTATCCAACGGGTTAGAATAATGACCCGGCGGTGTTGGCACATGCTGAGGCAGAACAGTGTTCAAACGTGGTAGCTCTGCTACGCGTGGCTGAACCGGCGTTCCGGCCCCAGGTGTTGCAACCCGGTTTAACTGCAGCCGGTTACTGGTCCCCGCTCTAGGCATGCAAAAGAGATTTCTCGCCTCATAAACTGAAGGTAGATGAGACATGTTCCTCCTTCTCATGACTTCATTCGAAGCGTTCTGATCCATCGTAAGCTGGTAAGCCTCTGCCTGAATCCGCTGCGCTTGAGTATCCAGGGCAGCCTGCTCCGTGGCCATCCTAACGTCCTCCGCCGCTAGGTCTTCCTTGGCTTGCGCTACCTCATCACACAGCTTTGCAATCTCTGCAATATGCTGAGCTTGATTCGCTGGGTTGACCTCTGCTGTCAACAAATCTGTCAATCTATCCACTAGATCCGATAAAACTTGAGCCGGTGGGCACACAGGGCCTCCTGCCCCGGCTGCCATCACCGCAGCTGACCCGAAAAGCATTGCTGCCACAGTCAAAGAATTCTGCACAGGTTGTGTCCCAGTCATGAAGATCGCAAACCTGTTCGGCAGCTCATAGGGGTCCGGAATACTGTCACCACGGAATAGCCCCCAAGCCTACCATCTTGCAGTTGATACAACGAAGTAGTCTCGCCCATGGATGACTCACCATCCGAGTAGATGGCCGTCTCACCACCAGACATAGATCCTTCCTCAAATTCTCCTCCATGGATGCATCCCATGAAGGCATGTTTCATGGCGGGCTGAGCTCGGGTGGGTCTTGCATGCTGAGCCGTCTCGATAATGTCAGTGCAGATGTCCGGCTCAGGGCCCGGCTCGCCGATCTTGCCGATGAAGACATGGATTCCGCCGAAAGGGACCTGGTACCCATACTCAATTGAGCCGGCTTCGGGGCCCCAGCCTGTGTCGTCGATGTAAAGCTTGCCGAGGCGACTCTTGGTCATCCGGCCCATGGCGTATCCCTTGATCCCTTTGAAGCTGCCCTTCAAGAACTCAAAACCACCATGTGATGGCCCCATGGTGGGCGCCAACTGTCGTGGAATAGCCATGGCAGATGTCCTCGTGAAAGGACTTAGTTGTGGAGCCATCGCCTCTAGGTTAGCTTAAAGGGGTTAAACAGGACAAAGGACACAAGAGTTTATACTGGTTCGGCCCCTTGTAGTGAAGGTAAAGGCCTAATCCAGTTTGAGGTGGTATTGCTTATGTTTCGATTACTATGGAGCGCATCCACTTGACCTAGCTTTTGATCTATTGTCTCTTGTCCTGAATCACCGCGGGGTCATCCCTTTATATACACAGGTTGACGCCCAGCGGCTCACGGAGTCCCAGCCGGCTCATAACAACGTGTCTGGCTCGGTGACTATCTTTACATGCCTTACAATACAAGTCTTTACATATATGGCGGTTTATTCCTACGGGCCTTAAGTCGCCCTTGGGCCTTGGGCCCTTGGCTTAAATCGTCATCTTTAATATCCTTGTGGGCTTCATATGATGAATCGCCATAGGTATAACCCGGCCCCTCCTGGGCGAGTCATACCTAATAGTTATAGCCCCAACAACTACCCTAAACCCCTATACACTTATTAATTAACATCTAGCTAGTAAGCAAAAACAGAAATTGTAGTACAAGACAGTGTGACTCACCTGAAGTGGTAAGGAAGTAGTATATCTTGATTGGTATTTAGGCGCTTCAAGAACTCTAGGAAGCTAGTCTCTGTATCTTGTTTATAGAATGGCTTTGACCATGTCACTTGATTAACAATATTTGGGTCAATGAACCCAATGCCATAGCGTCCAGCTTTTTTCATTTCATAGATCTTCATTCTGCATAATAGCACAGAAAAGAATATAGTGAGGATAATATTATAGGTAATGATCAACGAGCACTACAGGTAGCTAGAGACTTAATTAAATTACAGAAAGAAATCACTTACAGACAATAACAACTGAAGAGAGATTTGTCAAGTGCGTCTTGATTGAATAACTGAAACAGTCCTGTAAGCTCAACATACAGAGCATTCTCATGGTAGTAATGATCTGCCTTGACTTTCACCATGAGGGACTCTCGATTGGTAGTGTTGGTAATTTGCATGTACCATTCATGCAATTGATACATTCTCGTTGAGAGATTCTTGACCTCCTCAGGCTTGACCAAAGGTTTGCCGCAGGCATATTTCTATTTTATTTTCGCCTCTGTAATCAATGGTGTGGGCTCGAGCTCTAGGAGTTGTTCCACAGTGACACCAGCCTCTTCAGCCATCCTTCTATGATCGTCGGTTATTACCGGCAGATCGTAGCCGGTACTCGCATGTGTTGATGGTACAATGAGCGGGGGGATCGATTGCACCGCATGTTCTCCTAGCTGGGGAATAGTTTTCCCACTTTTCTTAGCAGTTGCATGGCTGGAGCTCGAGCTCGAATCCTTCTTTCGGCGCTCATGTGCCTTCCTTATTTGGCTCTCATAGTATGAGTCAATAGGCTTGGGAACTAGTGGTTTAGCCATACGAATAAAGTGCTCAATGACATGCTCAGGCACTTTCTCCTTTGGCGGCAGTGGCGGTTTCGGTCCAAAATGGGCGCCCAATTGTCTCCTGACTTCGGCTGCGTTTTCCTCTTCGCTCCTGTCGTAAGGCCTCTGCGAAAGAGACGCGAGGCTTGGACCATAATGGAATATCTTGCCTCCTTTACTTGTACCGCCAGCTGCCATAGTTGCAGCAGCTCTCTTTCACTGTTGCTTAGGCGGCAGAGCCTATTGAGGCGGCGGAGACGGCTTGCGCTATGCCCGACTTGGAGGGGGAGGCCTGGGCTGACGCGGTGCCGGACGACTTGGAGGAGGAGGAGTGGGCTCACGCAGTGCCGGACTTGGAGGAGGAGGAGTGGCCTCACGCGTTGGCGGACTTGGAGGAGCAGGAGTCTGCAGAGGCGGTGCCTGACTTGGAGGATCTGGAGTCGACTGCTGACACGCTGGCGGACTTGGAGGAGGAGCTAGCTGACGTGGTGTCGGTGGCCTTGGAAAGATGATGCGATCCTTTCTCCATAGAACGATATGATGTAATGCCTCTCCCAGTGTGCGCTCGTCCTCACCTCCAGGAATGTCAAGCTGTAGCCCCCTATATTCTGCCACCACTTCATCCACCCCGACACGAGCATAGCCAGCTAGAATCGGATTGCAATGGAAGGTTGCTTCAGGGGTGGTTGTATAAGAAATGTCGTCTGCCACCTTGATGGATATGTTCTTCACTAATGTATGTAGCTCACAATTAGTGTTCTCAGTGATGTCATCCACAGGGTATGTATCCAACAGTGCGTCATGGCCCGGTGCGGAACCCACGCTGCTTCTCGGCATGGATGGGACGGTGCTATCCAATGCTGGATCCGCGACCTCCTGCCGCTGCAGAGACCCCCTTCCCCGGCTGGTGATTTCGTCAATCTGCTGCTGCTGCAACTGCAATAGGAGTGCCAACTCCGCGTGCGAAAGTTCTAGGCCTTTAAGACATTCTGCTTCCTGCTTCCTCTGCTCCTCCTCCAGCTTCCTCTTCTTCTCCTCCTCCTCCATCTTCCTTCTGGAACGACTTCTGTAGTTGGCGTTCCAGTCTGAAAACCCCTCATACCACAGAACAACGCCTACGCCTCGTGTTCTTCCCGGGTGTTCAGGATTTTCCAGGGCGCGCGAAAGCTCGTCGTTCTCTCTGTCGGGCGTGAACACCCCCGTTTGAGCCTCTTCTATTGCAACAAGTATTTTGTCCTCGACTCCTTTAAAACTCGCCTTCTTCAAAACCTGGCATGTCTTTGGGTCCAACGCCCCCCCGATGCGCATAGAACTAAGTCCTGCACCTAGGGGCTAGCTCAATGTAATTGGAACAACCCCTACATCTTGCATCTCTTCCTCAGACTTATCCCACTTAGGACGGGCCACCACGTAGCCACCTGGCCCCAGCCTATATAACTGCTCCTTTTTCGCGGAATTGATCGTGTTTATTCTCGACCGTTCCTTAGCTAGTTCTGATTCCCTGAATTTCACAAAATCTTCCCAGTGATCTTTTTGCTTCTCCAGTGTTCCCGTGAATTCTGGAGTCTTCTTTCCTCCTTTGACATACGCGGCCCATACAGTTTTCTTGTGGTTGTTGAATGCAACCACCATCTTCCAAAGAGCAGCGTTCTTGACTTTCTCCACATCTTCAGCTATGAAATGATCTCGTAGCATGAAATGTGAAATGAGAGCTTCCCAAAGCAGTTTTTTTGGCTCTATCATCAACACATGTAAGATATGTACGTGGCTTTGCGGGCTTTTTCCATTCTTAAATGGAGATCGAGAGTTGGTCCTTCACAAGAACTCTGCACTGACGAATGAACTTGTTCGCATTCTTCTTAGGCTTGCTTGGTTCGCCATTATCTTTGATGGCATTGATGTTGTACTTTATGCCTTCCTTCAACTTTTTGGCCGGGCCTCGCACTCTCCCTGCAGATGATTTGCTCGATCCAGAGGGCTGAAAGAAGAAAGATCTCGATTCATTAACATATATATACAAAATCATTTAAAAACACGTGATGACCACTAGGTGCTTACTTCTATAAAGATGCACCTCGCCGGTATTTGCTATTTCAAGATCATCATCATAGTTCTGCACTTCATTAATTCGGTCGTCTCGATCAAATATCATATCACCCTCCCCGGTATTGTTCAGATATTGGGAGCGTCATCTTGTTCATTCAGATCGTCATCTGGCTGGCTCATGGAGTGTATGAGATCGAACATAGCCTCTTCTCCTTCATCTCTGCCGGTATTGTCAGCCATAGCTTTTATTTAACTAATCCAGATGAAATATAAAACAATTTAGTACGCATCTCAAATAATAGTAGATAATTGATATGCATCTTGAATAATAGTAGATAATATATATGCATCTCGAAACAAAGAACTGAATCATAGTAGATAATTAATATGCATCATTGAATATAATCTAGAATACATCATCGTCTCAAATATTATCGAATAATATATATAATCTCGAATACACATCGTCTCGAATATTATCAAATACATCACTAGCTAGCTAATATAGATAGAATATTATCGAATTATCTAGTTCACTCGCGGTTCCAGAGGCAGAGAGAAGGAGCCACCACAGGATCATAGCTCGGGTGAGATCCCCGAAGAACCTGGCAGGTATTGGAGAACCTGACGTCCATAGCAGCCATGTAGCGACGAACATGCTCGTCCTCCTCCCTGACACGGCGACATACCACCTCTTGCGGGGCCGTCTCCCTCCGCACCGAAAGTGGCCCACACGAACGCCACCATAGGAGCTCCGGGTCGACGACAGGTCCCGGGGTCAGGTTCCTCACCAAGCGGCGCGTCCCTGAAGGTAGCACCTCCTAGTGCCAGCCCAGCGGAGCCCAATCCCGGACATGGCTCTTCTGAAGCAGGACGTCGTCGCGAACGGGTTGACATCGAGGATGCGGGCCTGGCATCGTTGACGTCGAGAACAAATACTATATGAAAATTTAAATGTAACATTTTAAATGTGATTGTGATTTAGCTAATTCATCTAACTAAAACTAACATTTCTAAAATTTCTAACATAACTAACATTTCTATAACATTTCTATAACTAAAAAACAGAAAAATTTCTAACATTTCTATAACTAAAAAACAGAAAATTTTCGAACGTTTCTATATATATAACTATCATTTCTCTATAAACATTTATATATAAAAAATTTCTAGCATTTCTACATATAACCAAAATTCTATAACTAAAATTTCTATAAACATTTAATTTCTATAACTAAAATTATTATGTGTGTGCGCGCACGCGTGCGTGTAGCCATGGCGGCCGGGCGTAGAAGCTCACAACGGTGATGGGGCGGCGACGGGACGGCAGGGATGGCGACTGGCGGCGGCGAGACGACGACGGGCGGCGTACGGGCGGCGGCGAGCCGGCGATGACGGGGACGGCGATGACGGGCCGGGGTGTCGAGGGGGATAGGGGCCACTACTAGGGAAAAGCCTAGCAGCAGCGCGGGTTTTGGGCCTCTCAGTAGCGCGGGTACAGGCGCTACTAATAAGGCAATACAACTAACGTATAGCAGTAGCGCCTGTTGTCCCACGCTACTGCTATACATGAATAGCTGTAGCGCTGTTTAGAAAAGGGCGCTGCTGATATTATCTGCAGCGATGTTTACCGGGAAGCGCTACTGGTAATTCAGCGCTACTGCTAAATTCCCCCCCCGCTACTACTAGTATTATTAGTTTTTTCCTGCATATTTGTTTTTGTATTTGTTTTGTATTTGAATAGGCTTTATACAATAATCTTTAGCATATCATACACATACAAATGTAATCATAGCATATACATACAATTAGTCTCATCAAATCATGTCATCATCATAATCATCATCCAACACAAAGTGGTCTTTCGTCATCATTTCGAAAATAGCGATACAAGTCCTCGATTACTTGCAAATACATCGTCATCCATCTAAACAATGGTATACGCGAAAAGAGCTATCACTTTGAGTACATGAGTTCGTATCCCTCTCTCGCATTAGCGTGGACCTAAACTAACTACTACCTGTCGCTCGGAAACCGGAAACCGGTAACACCTGGGCCTGACACTCCGGCCACTCGTCGTATATATACTCCTGGCGTAGCACTTCTTCGCCATCGATGATCTATGCACCTGCATCGTCACATGATTCAATGATATGCAACATATATAGTTGAGCAACAGAAAGAGACAGACTTGGCAAAAATAGAAACAACATATCATAAGCTTAAATAACAAAGTTCATCGTACCCAAAATGCCCTAAGTAGAGTGATCTTCGCTAGTCGAGGGGGAGGATGGTTTAATTACATCACAAATAAAGTTTCACTGCGCATAACTCAAAGTTTTGTCATACAGAAAGTATGGACTAAACAGACACATTGTCATATATCGACAATCACTCCAACATGCCGTGCCATCCATCGAGGTCAGGGAGATAGTCCCCGAGCTTAGTTAAAGGCTTCATGTCGAGACGCTGAGAGGCTATCCATGTTCGGACGTCTTCCCGCGACATTTGACCTTCTTCGTAGAACATCCCTGTGTTTTGGACGACCTCCTTCGTGGTGATTTGGGCAAGTTCGCGCTGGATGTGATAGCACCAGCTTGAAGTCGATGATCCTCAATATCTCCTACTTTCTTTGCCCATTGCAGAATATGAGCATCGCCGGATCTAGGTGACATGCGAAGGTTCTGGTGATCCCGTCTGTACTCCAGCATGTGGTGTAGGACATAGAATCCATCATTAAGAGAATTGTTCGGTTGCTGGATGCAGCAGAAGTCGGTCTTATGGGCGAAGGCGACCCTGCTGCCCCTTCTCTTCTTGTCCCTGACCTCTGCACCCCTTGCTTGGTAGTAAAACATAGCACTGTCGTGAACATCCTTGATGTGGGTGTAATCCTTTTTGTGAATGCTCTTCGACGAGTCCAAGTAAAGAGCGTGGGAGAATTTGGGGTATAGGATGATGAGGACGGCGCACCCGCCGCAGCGTAAAATAAGTACACCACAAATTACTTAGCCTCCACCGTGCAAATGAATGATTGAAATTGAAGCAAGGATAGCAGCGCGGATGACTTACACGGGATGATAAGGCACGAGAATCGCCCCCTTGTCCTTATTGGCGAGCATGAAATTGACGATGTATTCCCTCGCGTATACACGATGCTCTGCGCAGACTCCCAAGAAGCCCCCGCGCATGTAGTACGGGTCAGCGACACAGATATGAGATATCTGCTCAACCCCGATGATGTAGTTCATGCGCAAGGCATAAAGGTGGACAAACGTAAAATCCAGCTTCTTCACGTGAAACATGTCGAATATGTAATCGAATCGGAGGAAGAACTTATCCGCGGGGAAGCTGTCGATGTACGACCTTTGTCGCGGAATGTTAACCACGTAGAGTGGGTATCCTGGATCTGTCGAGGCGATGAGGCCTTTCTCTACCCGCAGTACATCGTCATGAAGTCTCCTTAGATCGCCGAATCTAGCCTGTAGCACTATTGCAGGTAGGATTGGTTGACCGGGGATATGCCATTTATCCGCATCGGGGATATCTATATGGTCCTGAAGCCGAGGCTGCTGAGGCGGCTGGATCATAGAATCAGCTTTTTTGCCTTTCCTCGCTCTCTTCCTAGACTTCTTTACTACCGAAGGTCGTCCATGATACGTTGAGACGACAATTCAGGCACCGACTCGTGACGCTCAAATGCTGTCGTCCACCTCCGTGACCACCAGTCTAGTAGTCCTGAGTTTGTTAGGAAGCCGTTGCCTCTTTGCTTTCGGTTCTACACCGGCTCCGCTCCCCGAGGCAGCACCGGTCTCAGTCTCAGCGTCGGTCCCGATGCCGGTCTGAGTCAGCGCCGGTCTCAGTCTCAGCACCGGTCTGCGTGTCGGTCTCAGTCCCCGATGCCACCGGTGGGCCTAGCAACAACATCGGTTGATCGTCGGTAAGGCTAAAAAATTCGTCTGCCGCCCGGTAGACATCGACGCAATGACCAGAACCCTGTCCTTCATTGTTGCTAGCCATGTTTCCTATGATTAAATCTAGTCAATTAATTCTAGACCTAATAAAATGAAGAATGACATAAAAAGGCCTATTGTTTTGCAGGAATGTTGACTCCTTCCTGGTGCGGCAAATCCCGGGCACTCGATATGTCCTAGTTTGTAGCACAAGTCATGCCGAAATTCACGGAAAATTTCGGCATGACCATTGCTAAAAAGTGGACAAATCGAGAACCTGAAATTTGCCGGAGCAGAAATGAATCAACATTTCGGCAAAACATAGGCCACTCAGCATCATTCCCTGGAAACAACAAAGCCACTTGGGCACAATCGAACCACTTCAATGAAAAGATATAACATGACGACTTGAATGAAAAGATATAATCAACAATAAAAGTCTAGGAAGGGATCATCTTTAAAATAAAATTTGCCTAAATTCTTTTCCTTCAAAAATAGTGGTCTTTTCAAAAATCAAAAACGTTTGCAAAATGACCTCACTAAACACTTCTCTGCCTAGGACAAAACCCAAATTATGTTGATCTAGCTATTCCTCTCTCTCACACAAACACACATTATTATCTCTAACCCTTCTCTGCCTAGGACATAACCCAATTAAATTGCAAAGGAACTCCATTTCTCATACCCTTCTGACCTAATGCTCTAAAATAAAATTTTCCTCTAACCTAGCCAACCTACTTAACCTAGCTTGTTAATCCAACGAACCTAATTAACCGACCTATTTAACCTAGTTAGTTAACTAGTTTACCTAGATAATTAACCTAATTGAACTAGTTGACGCAGCTAGTTCTCTGTCAAAGCCCTAAATAAATTTTTGCACTAATTAACCTAGATAATTGACCTAATTAAACTAGTTAACCTGACTAGTTCTCTGTCAAAGCCCTAACTTATTTTTGCACTAACCTAGATAATTAACCTAATTAAACTAGTTAACCTAACTACTTCTCTGTCAAAGCCCTAACTAAAATTTTGCCCTAACCTAGATAATTAAGCTAATTAAACTAGCTAACCTATGCATGAGAGAGAGAGGAGGGGTGGGGGCTTACAGAGGATGGCTCCGGTGGTGGCGAGGGAGGCAGTGGTGGTGAGGGAGGCAGGGGCGTCTCCGGTGACGGCGAAGGAGGCAGTTGTGGCGAGGGAGGATCTGGTGGCGTCGACGGCGCCTCCGGTGGTGTTGATGAGGCCGCGCGGCTCTATGGCGTTGGGGGCGGCTTCGGTGGCGTCGACGGCGCACGGATCTGGTGGTGTCGACGTCGGCAGGAGATGGCGGCGAAGTGGGGCGACGGCGAATCGGGGAGACGGCGGCGGGGTGGGTCGAGGGATTTGGGGGAGAACTGGTGGCCGAGGGGAAACGGTTTTTTGGTTAAGTCAAATTTAGCGGTAGCGCGTTTCATGAAACGCGCTATAGCTAAGATAGCTATAGCGGTTTTTACAAAACACGCTGCTGTTATAGCTATGTAATTTTCTTCCATTTTTTAATTTTCTTTTTTGTTTCTATAGCGGGGGTCTAGGACACGCGCTGCAGCTATGTTAGCTATACCGCCGCTTACAAACACACGCTACTGCTATGCCTTCCTCCGTTTCTTCGCTTTTTCATTTATTTTGCTCTACATTTTATTTTTTCCTTTCTCCTTTTTCTATTTCTTTCATTTTCATTTACTTTTCTATTTGTTTTTCATCTCATTTTATTTCCATTAGTAGTAGCGCTCTTCGTAGAAATGCGCTACTACTTATGCCCTAGCGGTAGCGCGCTTCTTCGAAGCCCGCTACTGCCATGTGTGTCCTATCATCCTACCAACGGGAATGTTAGTAGTAGCGCTTTTGCCACTACACGCGCTACTGCTAAGATTGTATCTGTAGCGCGGTTTTTCCTCAATCGCTACTATCTAGCACTAGCGCTCTTTTTTGGCCCGCGCTGTTGCTAAATTGCGGTGTATAGGCTTTTCCCTAGTAGTGGGCTGCGACGACGATGGCACGTGGCGGGGACGGTGACGGGCGACGGCGCGGGACAGGGCGACAGCGATGTCGGGGCGGCAGAGAGAAGTGGATATGAAAACTGAAATTTTCATAAGTGTTGTTTATATAGTTGGGACCTTTAGTACCTGTTGGAGCCACCAACCGGTACTAAAGACCTGTTTTGGCCAAGCCAAGCGGCGGGAAGGCACAAACCTTTAGTACCGGGTCGTGGCTCCAACCGGTACTAAAGGCATGTTTAGTCCCACCTCGCTAGTTTAGAGGAGCTCGCACCGGTTTATAAGCCCCGCCGCGGCTACCGTGTCGACCTCCTCTCTAAGCAGGCCTTCTCGGCCTACCTCTCCTACTCTACACTGTTGGGCCTACTGGTCTAGCGGGCCTGCATGCTGGCCCAACTACAAGTTGGGTTTCTAGTCGTATACAGGCCGTTGTGGCCCATTAGGCGGGTTTTTTTTAATTTCTTTTTTTCTTTATTTTCTTTGCTGCTTGATTTGTTTTCTTTTATTTATTTCTACGTTATTTTTTGCTGTAATTAGAATTTCTTTGTGAATATTTTTGCTTCTGGTACCAAAACTTACAAACTTTCTGTTAGTGCCAGTAGTTTTCAAATTTGAATAGTTTAAATTTGAATTAGTTAAAATTTGTGTGAATCACTAGTTTGGGAATAACTTTACTTTAAAAATAGATTTTTCAGTGATTCTTATTATTTATGTTTAATATTAGTGTGTTTTATCATTATATTCAATTTGGAAATACTTAGGTTATTTAAAAAATGAAATGCCTTTGTAACATATGAATTTTCATCCAAAACCCTGATACTTCGACAAAGATTGTCCATTTTGTACACGAAGTGGATCCAGTTTTTGCCGTAACCCTCTCTACTTTTTTGCACATGCTATGTGGGTGAAATGATGATACCATGCCAACTTTCAATCTTTTCAGAGTTCATTTGTAGTGCTTTTCAATTTCAGGGTCATTTAGCTCAAAAAATCAGAAAATGCATGAAAAATAGCAAATGATGTCAGAAAGGGTTGAAATTTGATGATGTGGCTTTGAATGGTGCATGTTTGTCCGAAGCACAAAAGTACACGTTTCAAATGCAAAACACATAAGCACCCTAACTATTACAAAGATTCCCTACTGTCTTTGGGTGTGAAACTTTTTCTTCGCGTGTGTCCCTTTGCACCGTAACCATGGACAATCTTCATCATTTAACTGGATGTTCGGGTCAATATTCACTCTAAAGGGATAAATTTCATTAAACTTTTCATAATCTTCTGACATGTCTGTCTTGTCATCCACTCCCACGATATTTCATTTCCCTGAAAGAACCATGTGGTGCTTTGACTCATCGTATGATGTATTCGCTTCCTTATCTTTTCGTTTTCTCGGCTTGGTCAACATGTCCTTCACATAGAAAACCTGCACCACATCATTGGCTAGGATGAATGGTTTGTCTACGTACGCAAGATTGTTGAGATCCACTGTTGTCATTCTGTACTGCGGGTCTTCCTTTACGCCGCCTCCTATCATATTGACCCATTTGCACCAAAACAAAGGGACCTTCAAATCAGGTCCATAGTCATGTTCCCATATCTACTCTATGTAACCATAATATGTGTCCTTTCCCCTACTGGTTGCTGCACCAAAGCGGACACCACTGTTTGGGTTGGTGCTCTTTTTATCTTGGGCGATCGTGTAAAATGTATTCCCATTTATCTCGTATCCTTTGAATTCATTATATTCGAAGATGGTAACTGGGACAACAAGTACAAGTCATCTTCAATATCGGCGTCATGCATGGCACGTGTCTGCAACCAACAAGCAAAAGTCCTCGTTTGTTCACGTGTAATCTAGTCTTCAGACTGCTCCAGGTATTTGGAGCTTAGAATATTCTTGTGTTCCTCCATATACGGAGCCACCAAGGCGTAATTTGTAAAACTGTGTAGTTGGCTTCAGTGAGAGAATGCCCGTCCATACATATTATTTGATCCGGTCCTAGCGTGCCATTTCCACCCAGTCTGCCCTTATGCCGTGATTCAGGAACACCAATTGGCTTAAGGCCAGGAATAAAGTCAATACAAAACTGAACGACCTCCTCATTTTCAGGGCCCTTGGAAATGCTTCCTTCTGGCCTAGCACGATTATGAACATATTTCTTCAAGACTCCCATGAACCTCTCAAAGGGGAATATACTGTGTAGAAATACAGGACCCAGAATGACAATCTCTTCACATAGGTGAACTAGGACGTGTGTGATATTGAAGAAGGATGGTGGGAACACCAACTTGAAACTAACAAGACATTGCACCAAAAATCATTCTCCAACCTTGGTATGATTTCTGGATCGATTACCTTCTGAGAGATTGCATTGAGGAATGCACACAACTTCACAATGACTAATCGAACGTTTCCGGGTAGAAGCCCCCTCAATGCAACCAGAAGCAGCTATGTCATAATCACGTGGCAGTCATGAGACTTTAGGTTCTAAAAATTTTTCTTTGCCATATTTATTATTCCCTTTATATTCGACGAGAAGCCAGACGGTACCTTCATACTGAGCAGGCATTCAAAGAAGATTTCCTTCTCTTGTTTGGTAAGAGCGTAGCTGGCATGAACCTGATGTATGTCATCCTTTCCGTGCATACGTTGATGGTCCACCAGGACCCTTTCCAAAGATTACTTTCAAATCCTTGACCATATCATGTACATCATCAACACTACGGTGGCGAGGCTTCGTCCGGTGATCTGCCTCACCTTTGAAATGCTTGCCTTTCTTTCTTACGGGATGCCTGCTTGGAAGAAATCGACGATGTCCCAGGTGCACATCCTTCTTACAATTATCCAAATATATACTGTCGGTATCATCCAAGCACTGCGTGCATGTGCGGTATCCCTTGTTTGTCTGTCCTGAAAGGTTACTGAGAGTAGGCCAATCATTGATGGTCACAAACAGCAACACATGTATGTCAAATTCTTCCTGTTTGTGATCATCCCACGCTGGTACACCTTTTTCATTCCATAGTTGTAAGAGTTCTTCAACTAATGGCCTTAGGTATACATCAATTTCGTTGCTGGGTTGCTTAGGCCCTTGGATGAGCACTGGCATCAGAATGAACTTCCGCTTCATGCACAACTAAGGAGGAAGGTTATACATACATAGAGTCACAGGCAGGTGCTATGGTTGTTGCTCTGCTCCCCAAAAGGATTAATGCCATCTGCGCTTAGACCAAACCATACGTTCCTTGCATCACCTGCAAAGTCCTCCCAGTACTTTCTCTCGATTTTTCTCTACTGCAACCCATCAGCGGGTACTCTCAACTTCCTGTCTTTCTTACGGTCTTCTCTGTGCCATCACATCAACTTCGCATGCTCTTTGTTTTGGAACAAACATTTCAACCGTGGTATTATAGGAGCATACCAAATCATCTTGGCAGGAATCTTCTTCCTGGGGCGCTCGCCCTCGACAAAGCCAGGGTCATCGCGGCTGATCTCATAGTGCAATGCACCGCATACCGGGCACGCATTCCTCGTACTCACCACAGTAGAGGATGCAGTCATTAGGGCATGCATGTATCTTCTGCACCTCTAATCCTAGAGGGCAGACAACCTTCTTTGCTTCGTACGTACTCTTGGGCAATTTGCTGTCCTTTGGAAGCATCTTCTTTAACATTATCAGCAACTTTCCAAATCCTTTGTCAGACACACCATTCTCTGCCTTCCATTGCAGCAATTTCAGTGTGGTGCCCAGCTTTTTCTTGTCAGCTTTGCAATTCGGGTACAACAATTTCTTGTGATCCTCTAACATGCGCTGCAACTTCTTCTTCTCCTTTTCACTTGCGCAGTTTCTCTTTGCGTCAGCAATGGCCCGACCTAGATCTTCAGCGGGCCCATCTGATGCCTCTTATTCATCTTCTTCTTGCACTGCCGACTCACCTTCTTCCCCCATTGTTGTACCATCGTATTCAGGGAACCCATGGTCAGGATAGTTTTCGTCGTCCTCTTCTTCTTCATTCTCTTCCATCATAACCCCTCTTTCTCCGTGCTTGGTCCAAACATTATAGTGGGGCATGAAACTGGACTCAAACAGGTGGACGTGAATGATTCTTGACTTAGAGTAATTCAGATCATTCTTACAGTTAGCACATGGACAAGGCATAAAACCATCCGCCCGCTTGTTTGCCTCAGCCGCAAGCAGAAAAGTACGCACACCATTAATTAACTGGGGAGAGCATCAACCATCATACATCCATTGCTGGCTCATCTTCATTAACACAACACCTAAAATACCAAATTAATACAAGTTCATACATAAAGTTCATTCGTAAAGTTCATACAACAATAAATCTCATAAAACAACATACAAATAACTCTCTAGCTAAAGCATTTAAATGCAACAACAAATGTGATCAAGATCACAACTAAGGTAACAATTGATCCAACAACATAATGATACCAAGCTTCACTATCGATGGCATATTTTCTAATCTTTCTAATCTTCAAGCGTATTTTCTCCATCTTGATCTTGTGATCATCGACGACATCGGCAACAAGCAACTCCAATTCCATCTTATCCCCCCTCAATTCTTTTCATTTTTTCTTTCAAATACTCCTTTTCTTTTTCAACTAAATTTAACCTCTTGACAATAGGGTCGGTTGGAATTTCCGATTCACATACCTCCTAGATAAAAATATCTATGTCAACTTGATGGTCATAATTTGTCATAAACATGGAATGCAACAAATAGTTATAAAATAGAATATACCATATCCGAATCATAACCCGGATGAGGGCCGACGGGTACGGATATCAAAACCATGGCACTATGTATAACAAACAATGTACGGTTAAGATAATTATACAAGTAACTATATATCTAAATAACACAAACATGATTTTTTACTTATATTAAAAGATAAGAACAAGAGGCTCACCACAAGGTGGTGCCCGTGACGAGACGGTGCGGGCGATCGTTGGTGGTTAGGACGCAGACGGGAAGGCACTATGTAAACCACACCTACATATGCAAACTAACAGTTATTTTGACCTCAAATTGCATATAAATCAAATAAACTACAACATATAATTCCTCCCAAACTAAAAACTCACAAATCACTATACTTATAGAGCATTGCAAGAGATAATGTAGCAACGAGAGATGAAAGGACAAAGTTGCTAACCTTTGGGATCACTTGGATCGATGGGATGCCTTCAAATGTTGGAAAATTTTGGCAAAAATGGAGGTGGGAGCTCGAGCAAGAGGGGAAGAAAACAGAGAGGAGGGGAAAACAGAGGGCTTCGGCTCAGGTTAGAAGAAGCACTATATATAGTGATATCTGTAGTCCCGGTTGGTTACACGAACCAGGACTAAACGTGAACTTCTAGTCCCGGTTCGTGGCACAAACCGGTACTATAGGTCATGGTGGGGCCGCAGCGTGCCACCAGCCTGCCACCACCTCTTTTGTACCGGTTCGTGGCACGAACCAGTACTACAGGTTAGCCACGAACCGGTACTAATGAGAGCTGCCCACCTAGCCGTTGGAACCGGCACTAATGGTCACATTAGTGCCGGTTCTATTATATACCGGGACTAAAGAGTTGAACATAAAGCCCTTTTTCTACTAGTGGGAGGAGGTCGGCAATGAGAGAAGGAGCAGTCCGGCCCTGCTTCGTCATGCATGATGTCATACAACGCCAGGCTGCTCATCCTCCTTCATCTCTTCTTCCCCGAGCGTCCACCTGGTCGCAGCCAGCTTCAGGTACACAATTACCATTCTCTTCTTCCTGATTTTCCTCTCTCCTTTTCTTCCAGTCCATTGCCCAGAGCTTCTCATCTTTGCCTGTGCATGTTTTCTTTCTCTGTGCCTACAAGGTGTTTGATGAAAATCCAAAAAGGATGACAGGGCAGTATTAATCTATGTAAGTCATGTGATTTCTTTTTAGTCACTAGTGCAGAACCGGCCTTTAGTGCCGGTTCGTAATGGCCTTTAGTGCCGGTTTGCCAACCGGCACTAAAGAGTGGGGACTAAAGCTCCCCCCCTTTAGTACCGGTTCGTCACGAACCGGCGCTAAAGTGACACCACGTGGCACGAGCCAGACCCGTGTGCGCGTAGGACATTAGTACCGGTTGGTAACACCAACCGGTACTAAATGTTTGGTTTTTTTGCTTTATTTTCCATTCCATTTTTTTGTTTACTGGTATTTCACGATACTACAAATTGTACACGTTATGCATATATATAAATAGATTTTCTTGTACGTAGAATCGCACACACACACACACACACACACACACACACATATATATATATATATATATATATATATATATATAACCAACACCATTATTCACAGATACACATGTATATACATATACAATTTCTCCTACATATATATGTTGCCTTGGTGCCTCCGGAGCACGATGACAAGCGGTTCATGGGGGCGGTAGCGGGTAATAGTATTCTCCTTTGGGATTTATGACCCGGTCGAGCAAAAATCCGGCTATTTCCTCTTGAAGTGCTAGTATGCGGTCCAATGGTTGGAGCTTATCCCGCACCTCTCTGAACTGTTAAGAAGGAGATCAATATGCATGTGTGTTAGTTGTGTGACTAGATATCAATAATGGTGTGAATAGTGTTCTGACAAACGTACCCAGTCCTGTCTATCAGATCTGCTCCTTTCGGACGTCATCATGCGGATGTTCTCGCAAACATAGAATGCACATAGATTATTCCCCGTCGCCTGCTTCAGGGCCTTTACGAGAATGGAATTGAATCAGATAATGATTAATCAAGCATGATAATTAATTAATGATATTGAAACAAGAATTAAAGAGATGGTAGCTAGCTAGTACTACTTAATTACTTACCTTTGGTCGATGCCAAAACAACTTTTTTGCCCATTTGCCTGGAGTCACCTTGATGAACTTTGCCCATGCCCTGCCCGTCGGCAAAGAAAATTAATAAAGGGGTTATTAAATAGTTCATATCAGGAAATGACGAACTAATAATAGGCCAAGATATATATAGTTAATAATGATTTAAATTACCTATTGACTATCACCTTCACGATGGTGAAGTCTTTATCTTCGTTAGTTAGTGAGTCCAGTAATTCAACTTTTCCTTCCTCAACTTTAATGTCTATCAAGACCCAGTGCCAACTGCATGCGCACACGTTTGCATGTCTTAATTAAGCGGGCATGTGCATAAAATTAATCAACTACCGTAAACTGTATACACTTAATTATGAACATCTAGCTAGCTAGTAAGCAAAAACAGAATTCGTAGTACAAGACAGTGTGACTCACGGGAAGTTGTAAGGAAGTAGTATATCTTCATTGCTATTGAGGCACTTCAAGAACTCTAGCATGCTTTCCTCTACACCTTCTTGATAAAATGGAAGCTTCCATATGTCCTCATTAATGGTATTTGGGTCAATGAACCCAATGCCATAACGTCCAGATTTTTTCATTTCATACATCTTCATCCTGCATATAATACCACAGAAAAGAATATAGTGAGGATAATTACATGTAATGATTGATCAATATTATCACTACATAATTAGCTTGAGACTTGAATTACAGAATGAAATCACTTACAGACAATAGCAATTGACGATAGACTTGTCAAGTGCATCTTGATTGTATAACTGAAATAGTTCTGGATACTCAATGGCCAGAGCTTTCTCATGGTATTAATGCTCCTCCTTGACATTCACCATCAGGGGCACTCGATGGGAAATTGGTAATGTTCATGTACCATTGATGCAATTCATACATTCTCGTTGGGAGGTCCTTGACCTTGTCTGGATGGACCGAAGGTTGGCCACAGACATATTTCCATTTTATTTCCGATTCTTTAAGCGGAGACACGGGCTCGTTTTTGAGGAGTTGTCCAACAGAGATCTTGAGCATTTCAGCCTACATTATATGCTCCTCCGTTATTACCACATCGCCCTGCTGGGGAACGCTAACGGTTTGCCGACAATAATATTTTGAGCGCGTACTCCTCTCATGTGTTGTTGGCACAACAAGCGGCGGGATCGCTTGTGCCGCCTATTCTCCCAGCTGGGGAACGGTTTTCCCGCATTTTTTGCCAGCTGCTTGTTGGCTCAAGCTCGAGCTCGCTTCCTTCTGTAGCCGTGCTCGATGTAGCTTCCTGATTTGACGCTCATAGTCTGAGTCAACAGGCTTGGGAGATGGTGCTCTAGCCATACAAATTAAGTGGTCAATCGTTTTCTCAGACACTTTCTCCTTTGGCGGCGGTGCCGATTTCGGTCCAAAATGGGCGTCCACTTGGGCCTGCACTATGGCTGCGTTTTGCTCCTCGGTCATGTCGTAAGGCCTCTGAGGAATAGGAGCGAGGCTTGGACCATATTTATATCGCTTGTCTCCGCCTGTACTTCCTGTACTACCTCGACTCGTACCGTTACACACCATAGCTGCGGCGTGTCTCTTCTGTGATTGCTGAGACGACGGAGACGGCTGACGTGGCTGACGCTATGCTAGACTTGAAGCAGGAGGAGTGGCCTGACGCTGTGCCGAACATGAAGGAGGAGGAGTCTGCTCAAGCGTTCGGGGACTTGGAGGAGGTGGTGGCGGACTTCGAGGAGGAGTCGGCTCACGCGTTTGTGGACTTGGATGAGCGGGAGTCTGCTGACTCGGTGGCGGACTTCAAGGAGGAGTTGGCAGACGACGCGGTGTCGGTGGACTTGGAAAGATGATGCAATCCTTTCTCCATAGGATGATACGATGTATGGCATCTCCTAGTGTGCGCTTGCCGTCACCTCCAGCAATGTCAAGTACTAGCATCGAATATGGCTCCACCACTTCATCAACCATGACACGAGCATAGCCCTCTGGAATCGGGATGCAATGGAAGGTTGCTTCAGGGGTAATTGTGAAAGCAACGCCATCCGCCACCTTCATGGATATGTTCTTCATTTTGGAGTGTAGCTCACAGTTAGTGTTCTCTATGATGTCATCCACAGGGTGGTATGTATCCAGTAGTGTGTAGCCCGGGGCAGAACCAATGCTGCTTCTTGGCATGGATGGTACGGTGCTATCCAATGATGGACGATCATCCGCTTGCTGCTGCCGCTGCTGAGACCCCCTTTCCTGGCTAAGTGAGTCGATCTGCTGCTGCTGCTGCTGGAATTTGAGTGCCAAGTCCGCGTGCCTTGCTTCTAGGCCTTGAAGGCGTTCTGTGTCCTGCTTCCTCTGCTCCTCCTCCAGCTTCCTCTTCTTCTCCTCCTCCATCTTCTTTCTTGCACGGGACCTGTAGTTGTCATTCCAGTATGAAAAGCCCTCATACCAGAGGAATAACGCCCATGCCTCGTGTTCTTCCCGGGTGTTCAGGATTTCCCAGGGCGCGTAAGCTCGTCGTTCTCTCTGTTGGGCGTGAACACCCCCGCTCGAGCTTCTTCTATTGCGTCAAGTATCTTTTGTTCGGCTCCTTTTAGACTTGCCTTCTTCGAAACCAGGCCTGTCTTCGGGCCAATGCCCCCCATGCGCATAGAACCAAGTTCTGCACCTGGGGAGGGGGCAGCTCCTAGTAATCGGAGTGACCCCTGCACCCTCCATCTCTTGCTCAGACTTATCCCACTTAGGCATTCCCACCGCATAGCCACCTGGACCCAGCCTATGGAACTGTGTCTTTTTTGCGGCATTGGCCTTGTTTTTTATCGACCGTTCCTTAGATATTTCTGAATCCTAGTTAGGGCTTTGACAGATTAGTAGTTAGGTTAACTAGTTTAATTAGCTTAATTATCTAGGTTAGTGCAAAAATTTAGTTAGGGCTTTGACAAAGAACTAGTCAGGTTAACTAGTTTAATTAGGTTAATTATCTAGGTTAATTAGTGCAAAAATTTATTTTGGGCTTTGACAGAGAACTAGTTGCGTTAACTAGTTTAATTAGGGTTAATTATCTAGGTAAACTAGATTAACTAACTAGGTTAAGTAGGTAGATTAATTAGGTTCGTTGGATTAACAAGCTAGGTTAAGTAGGCTGGCTAGGTTAGAGGAAAATTTTATTTTAGAGCATTAGGTCAGAAGGGTTAGAGAAATGGAGTTCATTTGCAATTTAATTGGGTTCTGTCCTAAGCAGAGAAGGGTTAGAGATAATAATGTGTGTTTGTGTGAGAGAGAGGAATAGCTAGATCAACATAATTTGGGTTCTGTCCTAGGCAGAGAAGTGTTTAGTGAGGTCATTTTGCAAAGGTTTTTGATTTTTGAAAAGACCACTATTTTTCAAGGAAAAGAATTTAGGCAAATTTTATTTTTCATTGAAGTGGTCATGTTATATCTTTTCATTGAAGTTGTTCGATTGTGCCCAAGTGGCTTTGTTGTTTCCAGGGAATGATGCTGAGTGGCCTATGTTTTGCCGGAATGTTGATTCATTTCTGTTCCAGCAAATTTCAGGTTCTCGATTTATCCACTTTTTAGCAAAGGTCATGCCGAAATTTTCCGTGAATTTCGGCATGACTTGTGCTACAAACTAGGACATATCGAGTGCCCGGGATTTGCCGCTCCAGGAAGGAGTCAACATTCCTGCAAAATAATAGTCCTTTTTTATGTCATTATTCATTTTATTAGGTCTAGAATTAATTGACTAGATTTAATCATAGGAAACATGGCTAGCAACGATGAAGGACAGGGTTCTGGTGATTGCGACGACGTCTACCGGTCGGCAGACGAATTTTTTAGCCTTACCAACAATCAACCGATGTTGTTGCTGGGCCCACCGGTGGCATCGGGGACTGAGACCGACACGCAGACCGGTGCTGAGACTAAGACCGGCGCTGAGATTCAGACCGGCATCGAGAAGGATTGAGGCCGGTGCTGCCTCGGGGAGCGGAGCCGGTGTAGAACCGAAAGCAAAGAGGCAACGGGTTCCTAACAAACTCAGGACTACTAGACTGGTGGTCACGGAGGTGGACGATGACAATTTTGAGCCAAGGGCGCCCGAGGAAGCGTGCGCGTGCTACAACAATCAAATAGGCTGCATCGTATGGACAACCGCCACCATCAACGATGAGAAACTACAGAAGATAGAAAATATGAGGAGCTCCCTCCTAAAGAAGTTTCACCAGATATTCTTGTTCCCGGGCCGGAATGAGAAGGATTATGAAGATCCAGACGAGGACCCGGCAATGAAGAAGATAAACAAACACGCCATGACCAAGTTTAGCGATGCGTTGGCCGCCTGGATAAATTGAGTGAAAGCAAAGATCAACGACGGGGAACCCTACTCCGAGATTGTAAAGGATAATCCGACAATCACGGAAGAGCAGTTTCAAATATTCAAGGAGGCTTGCGAGGCCGAAGCTACCAAAAAAAAGTCTAAGTACATGAAGGGGCTTCAAGAGAGGAACATTGGGAGCCACCACCTCGGAAGTCGTGGTTACGGCGGAAAGAGGTCCAAATGGGCCAAGGAGGACGCGGAAGCCGCGAGTCTGGGCATCCCAGACCCCTTGGCAGATTTCACCATCCCGCAGTAGCGTGACGTCCCGAGGGCCCGGCACCGTTGGGGCCCAGTGAAGAAGGTTTACGAGACAACACCGGTCATTACGGTGTTCATGAGACTGCTGGTAATTTTAGTTTCTGATCAATTCGACTGCACATGTTAGTCATATTTGTAAACGATCCTTGTGCCTTTTGTAGAGAGAGCAGCACCAGATTGCGGCCGAAAGCGACTCGCCGTCTGAGGCATTGGCGAGGCCCAAGTGGGACACTCCATTCAACTGGGTGTTGAACATATTGAAACGACAACCAGTGGATACTCGACCGTCGTATGGACGCGTGCACGGTGTCGGAGACGGCGCCACGTGGAAGAAGTACTACCGTGAGACCACGGAGGAGCGAAAGGAAAGACGGAGGTTAACTGAAGAAAACATTGACAAGAAGGTTGAGATTGCGGTTGAGAAGAAATCATCTCAGACAGTCGCAACAGCGGTAGCTGCCGCAAAACAGGTGATTGCAGATATGTCTACTTCCTTGGTGACGGGCGTTTTCACTTGGACAAGGCAAAATCCAGAAAAAAATGTAGAGGACTTTCCCCTTGCTGACTTCTTGGGAGCACCTGCTCCCGCACCGACTCCCGTACCTGGTCCCGCACCGGCTCCCGCACCTGCTCCCGCACCGGCTCCCGCACCGGATGTGCTCGATGGTGCCTCCTCTTTGGCTGAGCTCGACGCCCTCACGGTATCTGTCACACCGGCCCCCTTCAATATAAATGTATAATCTCCCGTTTTCGTTGCCTTTCGGATGTCTCACGTCGCAAACTTTTCTTTGCAGGCCGAAGAAACCCCGTGCACCATATTGTACACCATCGGCGAACACAAGGTGGACGTGGGGAAGGCGACGATAATGGAGCCGAAGGAACCATTGTTCCACAGCCGGCCGATCCCCCCGAACGTCTTCAAGGTTTCCGTGGCCAGTGTCAAACCGGGCCACGAGAATTTGCCTCCTCTAATACTAGTGGGGGATGACGACGAGACCCCGCGGCGGCTTGGTGATTGTTGCAATGGGTGGGCCCTGTTGTGGCCAAAGAGTCTGTTTCGTCTGGAGGCGGCCGGGAGCACACCCACGAGCATGCAGCCTCAGCAAGGTATGAACATCAACACCCCACCTACCCAATTAGCGTCGGGTGTCGGGTTGGGTGATAGCGGACGGGGTGAGGAGGAGGCTCCATTAGTCACTGATGACGTCGCCATGGATGAGGATGAGGATGATGATGGCGCTGAACAGTAGTCTATACCGGCGCCTCCTCAGGGTTTGAGCGTCATGAGTCGGTGCCTGAATTACCGTCTCAACGTATTATTGACGACCTTCCGATAGTAAAGAAGTCTAGGAAGAGAGCGAGGAAAGGCAAAAAAGCTGATTCTATGATCCAGCAGCCTCGGCTTGAGGACCGTATAGATATCCCCGGTGCGGATAAATGGCATATCCCCGGTCAACTAATCCTACCTGCAACAGCGCTACGGGCCAGATTCGGCGATCTAAGGAGACTTCATGACGATGTGCTGCGGGTAGAGAAAGGCCTCATCGCCTCGAAAGATCCAGGATACCCACTCTATGTGGTTAACATTCCGCAGCAAATGTCGTACGTCGACAGCTTCCCTGCGGATAAGTTCTTCCTCCGATTCGATTACATATTTGACATGTTTCACGTGAAGAAGCTGGATTTTACGTTTGTCCGCCTTTATGCCTTGCACATGAATTACATCATTGGGGTTGAGCAGATACGTCATATCTGTGTCGCTGACCCGTACTACATGCACGAGGGCTTCTTGGGAGTCTGTGCAGAGCAGCGTGAATACGCGAGGGATTACATCATCAGTTTCATGCTCGCCAA
Source organism: Triticum aestivum (assembly GCF_018294505.1). Taxonomy (NCBI): domain Eukaryota; kingdom Viridiplantae; phylum Streptophyta; class Magnoliopsida; order Poales; family Poaceae; genus Triticum; species Triticum aestivum. Next base: position 712,935,071 of record NC_057813.1, on the reverse strand, counting down.
TAAGGACAAGGAGGCGATTCTCGTGCCTTATCATCCCCTGTAAGTCATCCGCTCTGCTATCCTTCCTTCGATTTCAATAATTCATTTGCACGGTGGAGGCTAATTAATTTGAGGTGTACTTATTTTGCGCAGCGGCGGGCGCGCCGTTCTCATCATCCTCTACCCCCGATTTTCCCACGCTCTTTACTTGGACTCGTCGAAGAACATTCACAAAAAGAATTACACCCACATCAAAGATGTTCTCGACAGTGCTATGTTTTACTACCAAGCAAGGCGTGGAGAGGTTAGGGACAAGAAGAGAAGGGGCGGTAGGGCCGCCTTCAGCCATAAGACCGACTTCTGCTGCATCCAGCAACCGAATGATTCTCTTAATGATGGATTCTATGTCCTACACCACATGCTGGAGTACAGACGGGATCACCAGAACCTTCACATGTCACCTAGATCTGGCGATGCCCATATTCTGCAATGGGCAAAGGACATAGGAGATATCGAGGATCATCGACTTCGAGCTGAGTTCTATAACATCCAGCGCGAACTTGCCCAAATCATCATGAAAGAGGTCGTCAGAAAAATAGGGATGTTCTACGGAGAAGAACAAATGTCGCGGGAAGACATCCGAACATGGATAGCCTCTCAGCGTCTCGACATGAAGCCTTTCACTAAGCTCGAGGACTATCTCCCTGACATGGATGGATGGCACGACATGATGGAGTGATTGTCGATATATGACAATGTGTCCGTTTAGTCCATACTTTCTGTATGACAAAACTTTGAGTTATGCACGGTGAAACTTTATTTGTGATGTAATTAAACCGTCCTCCTCCTCGACTAGCGAAATTCACTCTAGTTAGGGCATTTTGGGTACGATGAACTTTGTTATTTATGCTTATGATATGTTGTTTCTATTTTTGCCAAGTCTGTCTCTTTCTGTTGCTCAACTATATATGTTGCATATCATCGACTCATGTGACGATGCAGGTGCATAGATCATAGATGGCGAAGAAGTGCTACGCCAGGAGTATATATACGACAAGTGGCCGGAGTGTCAGGCCCAGGTGTACCCGTTTCCGGTTTCCGAGCGACAGGCAGTAGTTAGTTTAGGTTCACGCTAATGCGAGAGAGGGATACGAACTCATGTACTCAAAGTGATAGCTCTTCTCGCGTATATCATTGTTTACATGGATGACGATGTATTTGCAAGTAATCGAGACTTGTATCGCTATTTTCGAGATTGATGACGAGAGACCACTTTGTGTTGGATGATGATTATGATGATGACATGATTTGATGAGACTAATTGTATGTATATGCTATGATTACATTTGTATGTGTATGATATGCTAAAGATTATTGCATAAAGCCTATTCAAATACAAAACAAATACAAAACAAATATGCAGGAAAAAAACTAATAAAACTAGTAGTAGCGTGGGGGGAATTTAGCAGTAGCGCCGCCTTACCAGTAGTGCTTCCCTGTAAAAAGCGATGGAGATAATATCAGTAGCGCCCTTTTCCAAAGAGCGCTACAACTTTTCATGTATAGCAGTAGCGTGGGACAACAGGCGCTACTACTATATGTTAGCTGTAGCGCCTTATTAGTAGCGCCGGTACCCGTGCTACTGAGAGGCTCAAAACCTGCGCTGCTGCTAGGGTTTTCCCTAGTAGTGCCTTGAATTTCACGAAATCGTCCCAGTGTTCTCTTTGCTTCTCCAGTGTTCCCATGAATTCTGGAGTCTTCCTTTTTGCAGCAAGGTAGTTGGCCCATACAGTTTTCTTGTGGGTGTTGAATGCAATTGCCATCTTCTTAAGAGCAGCGCCCTTCACTTTGTCCACATCTGCTTTAGTGAAATAATCTAGTAGGGTGAAATGTTCCATCAGAGAATACCAAAGGTCTTGTTTGGCTCTGTCGTCGACCCAAGTAACACCTGGACGTTTAGTCTTTGGCTCTTTCCATTCTTGAATGGAGATCGGGAGTTTGTCCTTCACAAGAACTCCGCACTGACGAGTCCACTTGTTTGCAATGTTCTTAGGCTTCAAGGGTTCGCCACTTGGTTTGACGAATTCGATGTTGTACTTTACACCATCCTTCAACAATCTGCTCGAGCCTCGCTTTGTCCTGCTGTCTGTAGAAGCAGATTTGCTCGAATCGGAGGGCTGAAAGAAGAAGATCGGTTCGTTCATATATCTTAAAATAAAAAAAACATGTGATGATCACTAGATGCCTGCTTATATAAATATACCTCGCCGGTAGTCTTTGTTATTTGAAGATCAGCATTCTCTGTGTCATCATAAACATTGTTTGTGTCATCATAATCAGAATCATAGTTCATGACTTCATCGTCTCGGTCGTCGAGATCGAATATCTTTTCATCACCCTCTCCGGTATTGTTCAGATATTGGGAGCCATCATCTGCTTCATTCAGATCATCTAGCCTGCCAGGGCTGCGTACAACGTCAAACAATTCCTCTTCTTTGTCTCTGCTGGTATTGTCCGCCATAGCTTTTACTTAACTAATACAGAAGAAATATAGAACAATTTAGTATTCAAATTACAATGCATGGATGCAATCAATAAGGAAAAACTGAATCATATAAATTAGCAATATATATGCATCGTCTCAATTAATATATAATCTCGAATACACATCATCGTCTCGAATAATATATATAATCTCGAATACATCGTCTCGAATATTATATATCCTTTGATGACATGCTTGCAAGGGGAACAACACAATTGGGATTGTCCAGTGAACTTGTCAAAATCTTCGCCTTCTTGGGGGCCGAAGATTCTGAGGCACCTGATGCTTTCCTCTTCTTTAGAACGGCTCGCTCCACAGCTTTGGTTTTCTTCACTTCCAGAGCAGAAGGAAGAACTGTGCTTGGTAGAGGTGCAGGCGGAGCAGAGGGGTTAGGATCAATTTCTTCAGGCTCAACTGATGCAGTTGGCCTGTCTTGAGCAATTTCTTCAGACGCAGCGACATAGTCTTCAGCTGGTCTAGCAGATTCTTCAGGTGCAACACTAGTGGTTGCCCTGGCAGTTTCTTCAGAGGCTGGAATTTCTTCAGCAGCCCTGGTGCTTGCAGTTTCATCTGCAGCCTGATTTTCATCAGCGGTGCTGGCAATTCCTTCTGTGGCTTGAGCAGATGCTTCAGCTGGAGTGACTTCAATGTGCACAGGAGCTATTGGGGAACGTAGTAATTTCAAAAATTTCCTACACACATGCAAGATCATGGTGATGCATAGCAACGAGAGGGGAGACTGTGTCCACGTACCCTCGTAGACCGAAAGCGGAAGCGTTAGCACAACGTGGTTGATGTAGTCGTACGTCTTCATGGCCCGACCGATCAAGCACCGAAAGCTCGGCACCTCCGAGTTCTTTCACACATTCAGCTCAATGACGTCCCTCGAACTCCGATCTAGCAAAGCTTCGAGGGAGAGTTCCGTCAGCACGACGGCGTGGTGACGATGATGATGTTCTACCGACGCAGGGCTCCACCGAAGCACCGCTACGATATTATCGAGGAGGACTATGGTGGAGGGGGGGGGGGCATGATGACCCACAAGTGTAGGGGATCTATCATAGTCCTTTCGATAAGTAAGAGTGTCGAACCCAATGAGGAGCAGAAGGAAATGATAAGCGGTTTTCGGTAAGGTTTTCTGCAAGCACTGAAATTGTAGGTGATAGATAGTTTTATGATAAGATAAATAGTAAAGAGTAACAAGTAAATAAAGTAAATAAGGGGCAGCAAGGTGGCCCAATCCTTTATGTGGCAAAGGATAAGCCTCAACAACTTCTAATAATGAGAAAGTAGCTCCCGAGGACACATTGGGAATTATCGTCAAGCTAGTTTTCATCACGTTCATATGGTTCGCGTTCGGTACTTTGATAATTTGATATGCGGGTGGACCAGTACTTGGGTATTGCCCTTACTTAGACAAGCATCCCACTTATGATTAACCCCTATTGCAAGCATCCGCAACTACAACAAAAGTATTAAGGTAAACCTAACCATAGCATGAAACATGTGGATCCAAATCAGCCCCTAAGGAAGCAACGCATAAACTAGGGTTTAAGCTTCTGTCACTCTAGCAACCCATCATCTACTTATTACTTCCCTATGCCCTCCTCTAGGCCCAATAATGGTGAAGTGTCATGTAGTCAACGTTCACATGACGCCACTAGAGGAGAAGACAACATACATCTCATCGAAATATCGAACGAATACCAAATTCACATGACTACTAATAGCAAGACTTCTCCCATGTCCTCAGGAACAAATGTAACTACTCACAAAGCATATTCATGTTCATAATCATAGGTGTAATAATATGCATTAACGATCTGAACATATGATCTTCCACCAAGTAAACCAATAAGTATCAACTACAAGGAGTAATCAACACTACTAGCAACCCACAGGTACCAATTTGTGGTTTTGGATAAAAGATTGGATACAAGAGATGAACTAGGGTTTGAGAGGACATGGTGCTAGTGAAGATGTTGATGGATATTGACCCCCTCCCGATGAGAGGATCGTTGGTGATGACGTTGGTGATGATTTCCCCCTCCCGGAGGGAAGTGTCCCCGGTACAACAGCTTTGCCAGAGCCCTAGATTGGTTCCGCCAAGGTTCCGCCTCGTGGCGGCAGAGTTCCGCCAAGGTTCCGCCTCGTGTTACCCCGCTTGTCCTCAAGCGGAAGCCGAAATCGAAAAATATGTCCACATGTTTAGAGATAGAGGTGTCGATAAAAACTAAAATACGGACATGAGGGCATCATGATCATTCTAATAACAACAACATATATAGATTTTGTCATATGATTTCCTATGCTCAAGTAACAAGCAATTCACAATGTCAAGTATGGTTCAAAAACTTCATTGGGAACTAACAAACTATAATCTCAGGCATTGAAGCAATTGCAATTTATCGTAACATCAGAAAGAGTCAATAAAAGAGCGTTTCAGCAAGCTCACATACTCAACTATCTCGTAGTCCTCTACAATTTCTAACACTCATGCAGTACTTGTGGTTATGGAGTTTTAGCCGGACACTGAGAAAGATAGGGGCTTATTGTATTGCCTCCCAACGTATTCACCTTTAGGTGATGTCAACAATAACAGCCCATGCTAACAAACATCCAATTGGATATGTATATCATGATCTTTCAAACACGAAGAGCTTGCCAAAGGATAAAATGAAAAAGGGAAAGGTGATGATCACCTTGACTCAAGCATAAAGTAAAAACATAAAGTAAAAGATAGGCCCTTTGCAGAGGGAAGCAGAGGTTGTCATGCGCGTTTAGGATTGATGCATAAAATCTTAATGCAAAAGAACATCACTTTATATTGCCCCTTGTGTGTGGACCTTTATTATGCAGTCCGTCGCTTTTATTACTTCCACAGCAAGTTCGTACAAAGCTTATTTTCTCCGCACTAATAAGTCATACATAATTAGAGAGCAATTTTTATTGCTTGCACCGATGACAACTTACTTGAAGGATCTTACTCAATCCATAGGTAGGTATGGTGGACTCTCATGGCAAAACTGGGTTTAAGGGTGATTGGAAGCACAAGTAGTATTTCTACTTGGTGCTAGGAATTTGTCTAGCATGAGGGGGAAAGGCAAGCTCAACATATTCGGAAGATCAATGACAACATACTTTAACTGAGATGTGAGAAAACATAAACCATTACGTTGTCTTCCTTGTCCACCGCCAACTCTTTTAGCATGTCATACTTAATGAGTGCTCACAATCATAAAAGATGTCCAAGATAGTGTATTTATATGTGAACCTCTCTTCCCTTATTACTTCCTATTAATTGCAACGATGACCAAGGCTACATTCATCAACTCCCAACAATTTTTATGCCTCATACTTTCTATGTGTGAAGTTATCACTATCCATAAGATCAATATGAACTCTTTTATTCTTTTTATTCTTTCTCAAGATCATAGCTCATAGCAAAGCCCTTGACTCAACACTAATCTTTATTATAGATAGCTCGCGGACTCGAATACAAAAAGAGATCACAAAGCAAAACTAAAACTACTTGATATCAAAACTTCAATCTACTAGATCAAGATACTACTAAAAGGATCGAACTAAATAAAGCAATAAAGATAGGAGTGTGATGGTGATACAATACCGGGGCACCTCCCCCAAGCTTGGCAGTTGCCAAGGGGAGTGCCCATACCCATGTGATTATGTCCTCGGAGGTGGTGAAGTAGGAGTTGTTGATGATGTAGGCTTGTCGTCCGCCTTCCAAGGCATAGGCTCTCCATCATAGAAGGATGACCGAGTCTCCGGGATCCTTAAATCTGCAGCCAAACTCATCCTCTTGAATCTATATTCATACTCACAGTTCTAGTTCTGCAGGTCATAGATCTGGGCTTGGAGGTGCTCGATTTTCTCTTGAAGCTTGAAGATGGTATCCCCAGTGACTTTGGCATCCAGCTTGTGGTCATTGGTGAACTCCATGATCATCATCTGGTTAGCATTGAGTCCACGCTCCACCACCCCTTGGCACTTGAAAACTTGCTGCTCCACAGCTTTGAGCTTTGTCTCCACGCTCCCGGTATGCTTTGATCCCTCCACATCGCGGATGTGCAGCACCCCCTCACGCATCTCAATGGTTTGAGGGGGTTGCAGCACCTCCGCAAGATAGGGGTTGATAACCCTCTCGAAAAACTTGTCCTTGGAAGCGCTTGGAGACGACATGATGCTCTTAGATCTGAAACAGAAATAGCTCGAAATGAAAACAGAGGATATTTGCGTGATACGGTGGTCAAAACCTTCGGGAGTATATATAATAAATTTTTATCGACCAAAATACGTAGTGTGCAAGAAAACGGAGTCCGGGAAGCACACGAGGTGCTCACGAGACAGGGGGCGCGCCCTATAGGGGGGGGGAGCCCTCCACTCTCGTGGGAGCCTCGTGTCCCTTTCGGACTACTTCTTTCGTCCTAAAATTCTTAAATATTCCAAAACTGATAAAAAATGCCATTGGAGTTGTTTTGGAGTCGGCTTACTTACCGTACCACATACCTATGTCTTTTCGGAGTCTGGAACGTTATGGAAAGTGTCCCTTACGTATTCCTCGGGGGTTACGGTTTCAATAATATTAGTTTCAACATTGATAGGATTACCTGAAATATAATGTTTAATTCTTTGACCGTTTACCACCCTCAGATTTGTGCCTTCGAAGTTGTTGATTTTTATCGCACCAGAACGATAGACCTCCTCGATAACGTAGGGACCTTCGCATTTTGAGAGAAGTTTTCCTGCAAAAAACTTAAACAAGAGTTGAATAATAACACATAATCTCCTACGTTAAACTCACGCTTTTGTATCCTCTTATCATGCCAGCATTTGACTTTTTCTTTGAAAAGCTTGGCATTCTCATAGGCTTGGGGTTCTCCATTCATCAAGTGAGCTAATATCAAATAACCTCTTCTCACCGGCTAGTTTGAAGTCATAATTGAGCTCTTTAATAGCCCAATATGCTTTATGTTCAAGTTCAAGAGGTAAACGACATGCTTTTCCATAAGCCATCTTATAAGGAGACATACCCATATGATTTTTGTATGCAGTTCTATAGGCCCATAATGCATCATCAAGTTTTTTGGACCAGTTCTTTCTAGATCTATTCACAGTCTTTGCAAAATTAATTTGAGCTCTCTATTGATCAACTCTACTTGTCCACTAGACTGCAGATGATAAGGAGATGCAATTCTATGATTGACATCATACTTAGCAAGCATCTTACGGAAAGCACCATGAATAAAATGTGAACCACCATCAGTCATAAGATATCTAGGGACTCCAAACCTCGGAAAAATAACTTCTTTAAGCATTTTAATAGAAGTGTTATGATCAGCACTACTAGTTGGAATAGCTTCTACCCACTTAGTAACGTAATCAACAGCAACTAAAATATGTGTATAACCATTAGAGGCAGGAAAAGGTCCCATATAATCAAAGCCCCAAACATCAAACGGTTCAATAACAAGAGAATAATTCATAGGCATTTCTTGACGTCTACTAATGTTACCTATTCTTTGACATTCATCACAAGATAAGACAAACTTACGAGCATCTTTGAAGAGAGTAGGCCAATAAAAACCAGATTGTAGTACCTTGTGTGCAGTTCTATCTCCAGCGTGGTGTCCTCCATAAGATTCAGAGTGACACTTGCGTAGGATCTGTTCCTGTTCATGCTCAGGCACACAACGTCTAATAACACCATCTACTCCTTCTTTATAAAGGTGTGGATCATCCCAGAAGTAATGTCTTAAATCATAAAAGAACTTTTTCTTTTGCTGGTATGTGAAACTAGGCGGTAAATATTTAGCAACAATGTAATTATCATAATCAGCATACCAAGGAGCAGTACGAGAAGCATTGACGATCGCTAATTGTTCATCAGGAAAGCTATCATTAATAGGCAGTGGGTCATCAAGAACATTCTCTAACCTAGACAAGTTATCTGCAACGGGGTTCTCAGCTCCCTTTCTATCAATAATATGCAAGTCAAATTCTTGGAGCAAGAGAACCCATCTAATGAGTCTAGGCTTAGCATCTTTCTTTTCCATAAGATATTTAATAGCAGCATGATCAGTGTGAATAGTAACTTTGGAATCAACAATATAAGGTCTGAACTTATCACATGCAAACACAACTGCTAAGAATTCTTTTTCAGTAGTAGCATAATTTCTCTGGGCAGTATCAAGAGTCTTACTAGCATACTGGATAACATTCAATTTCTTATCAACTCTTTGCCCTAAAACAACACCTACAACATAGTCACTAGCATCACACATAATCTCAAAAGGTAAATTCCAATCAGGTGGCTGAACAATAGGTGCAGTTATCAAAGCTTTCTTAAGCACTTCAAACGCTTCTACACAATCATCATCAAAGAGAAAAGGAATATCTTTTTGCAATAAATTAGTCAGAGGCCTAGAGATTTTAGAAAAGTCCTTAATGAACCTCCTATAAAAACCAGCATGACCAAGGAAACTTCTTATACCTTTTATGTCCTTGGGACATGGCATCTTTTCAATAGCATCAATTTTGGCTTTATCAACTTCAATACCTCTCTCGGAGATCTTGTGCCCCAAGACAATGCCTTCATTAACCATAAAGTGACACTTTTCCCAATTCAGGACGAGACTAGTGTCTTCGCATCTCTGCAAAACTCGATCAAGGTTGCTCAAACAATCATCAAAAGAGGATCCATAGACAGAGAAGTCATCCATGAATACCTCACAAATCTTTTCACAAAAATCAGAGAATATAGCCATCATGCATCTTTGAAAGGTAGCAGGTGCATTACATAAACCAAAAGGCATACGTCTATAAGCAAAAGTACCAAAAGGGCAAGTAAAAGTAGTTTTAGATTGATCCTTCGCTGACACAGGTATCTGAGAGAAACCAGAATAACCATCTAGAAAGCAAAAATGTGTGTGTTTGGATAGCCTTTCTAGCATTTGATCAATAAAAGGTAAAGGGTAATGATCTTTCTTAGTAGCTTTATTTAACTTACGGAAATCAATTACCATCCTATAACCTGTAATAATTCTTTGCGGGATCAATTCATCTTTATCATTAGGAACGACGGTAATACCTCCCTTTTTAGGGACACAATGGACAGGGCTTACCCATTCACTATCAGCAACGGGATAAATAATACCTGCCTCAAGGAGCTTTAGTATCTCCTTTCTTACCACTTCCTTCATCTTGGGATTTAATCGTCTTTGAGGATCTCTAACTGGTTTGGCATCTTTCTCCACTGAAATCTTGTGTTGACATAATGTGGGACTAATGCCCTTAAGATCATCCAGAGTATATCCAATAGCTGCTCGGTGCTTCTTCAGAGTTTTCAATAATCTTTCTTCTTCTT